>NC_080430.1:127585280-127888494 GCF_028018845.1 Melospiza georgiana | reverse complement strand
TTAAAGTCAGCCTATGATTTCAGATATATGATTGCTTTCCTGCCTTTTACTTGTTTCACTAAACATCAATTACATTTTTTTTTGCCCAAATACTTTTTTTTTCCAACAAAAATTTGCATGTCAAATGATAGAAAAATGTTTTTGGTGTTTTTGAGCCATTTAGTTTTTATCAAAAAAAAAAATAATCCTGACTTGTACTCAAACATGTTAATTCTTTAATTTCTTAGATGCGTATTTTTGGCTCCCACTATCTCTTTTTAAATGGAGAAACCTTTTTAGGCTTATGCCAGATCAGATGCTCTTTCCTGCTCGCACAGTGTCACTGCAGTAACACCCAAGGCACTGGATGGCTGAGGAGCTTTCTGGAGCATTTTATCCCACAGGAACAGTTTCTGAAGTCACCTGCACGTTGTTCTGAGGCTGGACCAGGCTCTTAGAAGCGTCTTGATTTTGTTTTATTTTCAACTTTTATACATGAAAGAGAGGTAGGAGAAATTTTAGTGAGAGATGAAGGTTTTACAAGTATTTCTCATTCACCTGATGCAAAATAAATTCTTTACAGCATAACTGGAATGTCTTTACACGTGTTCCAGGATGGTTGTACCCAGCTCTGAGAAGAGAGCAGTGCCTTTCCAAGTAACACACAGCTGACTCTGCCAGCTTTACACGTAGCCTTTAGTCAGAGACATATGTAATTTCTATTTTACAGCTGTCCAGACACACTTCTGAAAAACCTAAGCCATATATACCAGATGTTACTTAGTCCAGTGTGGTCTACCTTGGACCCATTCCAAACCTGCCTGCATATAATTTTCAAGTCCCAACAGCCCTGCAGTGCCAGAAGATAAAAACTGACCATAACTGTACCCTTTCGTATTACTTAGAGCTCAGTTTAATTATCTGAAATGCTACCAGATATGTAGTTCAATCACAGGAATTCCACCTTAACAAGAACTACTACCATATCCATTTTTTTTTTCTAATTTGAGACAGGTTTTGGTTTACTGGCTCTGAATTATGCAAAGTTCAAATCAATGATTAACATAATTACCTGAAGAGGGATTTTTCCTTAAATTTTAAATAATGGAGTGTGTTTATATGGCCTTATTGAGAAAGGCAGCCCATGAATATATATGATTTTGTTTTATGTACACGTGGGTGGGGTATGTGTGTATGATTTGGACTTGATATTTAAAAAACCTGATTGACGGACTTGCTAAGCAACCAGCAGTGCTGATAAAACCCTCTCAAGTAAGAAAGTTTCTCAAATTTTTTGAGTCAGCCCTGTTTAAGCATTAGCTTATAATCAAATGGATGCTGAAGTGCTTCCATGAAGATGTCAGTAACCCAAAGATGGTTTTAAATCAGGGCCTTCTGTGCCTGTAAAGTTTCTTTCAGAGTCCTGATTCTGACTGTAGCCTAACTCTGAAAAGCTATTTAGATTTCTAGCCTAAATAGCCTCTGTTGTGGGATTTTTGTGCTTTGTAAGCCTTCAGCCCTTGCCCTGGAAGCATAAGGATAAGAAATATGAAGTTGTGTGGAGAGCCCCACTTTATTTAGACAGTATTTTCAATGTATTGATTATTATCTCATATTACAACTGTATTTTAATATGAAAAAAATTAGAAAGATTAATAGTTTGGTTCTTTTGTAGTCATTGCTGGTTTTCTTAGTATTTTCCTTTATCGGTATGAATTTTCTGCATATATTGACTGTGATTAATTTATCTCATTTGTCTTTGCTGTTTTTTTTTTTTTTTTGTCTTACACAACTGTTTATTTAGTTTTGGATCAGGAAAGAGTTCAGAGAAACAACAAACCAAGAAAAATATTAGTGAGAATTTGTAAAAAGTGATGATTGATGCTCAAAATGAGTAACTGATGGAAAGAGCAGCCATTTGGTTATGAATTAATTTTATCAGCACACATAAGCAAGACTCATGTGACAAATCAGAATAAACAAACACGTTTGATTTTGATATTAAGTATTAAGCATGTTCCTTTTATAAAGTAATCTACATCTTGGCTGTTATTTGCCTGAACGATCCATTACATTTCAAGTAGTGGTACTGCAGGGTAAAGTTAAATCAGATAAAAGTGGTTAATGAAGGAAGTAGATATTTCTATCTCACTCTGTGAATAGCTTCTTTCCTTTCAGATTTTAAAATAGAACTAACAGCAGTTATAAGAAGTATTTCCAGCTAATATATTATATTTTCTAGATTTCTTATAACCTACATTAATTAGACCCCTTGCTTCTCATGTTTCTCCTTTTTGATTTATATTATCTTATGTTTTAACTTTCTTTTCAACTTTAGATTCTGTGGTCTCCTTCATGAGTCAGAATTACAGAGTACTGAAGATTTTTACTTCTTTTTGTCTTGCACTTTAAGAATACATTAATTTCCCAAACTGCCTTCACATTTGTGGCTGCAAGCTCCCTACTCCACTTTCTCAGTGCTCCATTTGAGCTCCTTCTAAAACTGAAAGCTTTGGGAAAAATAAATCTAAGATGTCAATGACTTAAAGCCCAGTGCTGTAAGTTCAAGATGTTTGCCTAATATCACATCACCGAAATGGAACAGATAAAGATGAAGTGTAAAGTATATGTAACGTGGCTTGCAGTTAAGTGCAGTAATTGGAGAATGCAGGCAGCAGATCTGGGAAGGTGATAAGGTAAGCAAAAGCTTCTTGGGAAAGGTAAACTGTCTGAAGAGCTGACAGTGATATGCACTGACTGGAAGGAACCCAAAATTGTTTTAGCCTTTAAGCATCCAACAGACATTGAAGTAATTGAGTAATCATACACTCTGGGTCCAGTATTCCTGTCACTGATACCCCCGTGCGTCTCAGTTATTGGTGTAATTTAAATCTGATAGCCACATAATGGACCAAATTCTCTCCTCTACTTTTCATAAGTTGTCATATTGGATTCAATATGAAGAATGTTTGCTTAAGTGCAGTGAGCAGGATTTGTGTCATGAGCCTTATTTTGCTTCTCCAAAGTGGTATTCCCTGCTGTATGTACTGTATAGCACCATAGAAGACAAAATACTTATTCTACAGAAAAATACCCTGAAGCACCATAGATTAGTTTAAATTCTCTAAAAGGTGTGAGCTTTTCTGTTTCTTCCAGTGTTTAGGCACTTTTTCTTAATGTTTATGCCAAAAATTGTCCCCAAGTCTCCCTTTTGGTGCCAGTGTTTTGAAAGCGTGTCAGAGTCTGCACCATAAAAGATGACGCCTGTCCCTATGTATTTCTTGGAATGACAGCTTCTACCTTTCATAGGTCATTTGTGTCAGAAATTTTCATTAAAAAATATTTGAGTACATGCCACATACCTTGTCTGCTTATTCAATCTTAATATTCAACAAAACATTTCAATATTGCTAAGCAGCCAGATCGGAATAAGCTCATTGGAGCATGGGAACATCTTTTCGTGCTGGTTTTGTATATAGCACCTCATATGCTGAGGCTCAGGGTGCACAGGCTGTTCTGTGGTGCAGATAATAAATACTAATCATCAGGAGAGCTTTAAGGTGGGACCCATGCAATGAGCAGACAGCTTTGCAGAACAAGCCAGCCCTAATTTGTCAGGGAAAATGGGTGATGGGCTTGCACAAGTCTCCCTAGAGCTGATTGATTAATATGCATGATGTGTTATAGGACAGGTTAAAAGGATCTGGTTAACTCCCCAGCCTGCAGTGTGTGGAAAGCCAGGCCCACAGCTTAATGCAGAAAGTTGGCCCTTGTAGAATTTTCCCAACTAGGAGTACATATGCCATGGGGGAACCTTTATTGAGATTGTGTGAGTTAGTTAATCTTGGGATTTGTTCAGCAGGTTTCTTTTGCAAACTCTCCTTCTACATGTTTCCTTCTACCCTCTCCGCTCTCCCCAGCAATAGGGTTGGTTTCAGATTGGCTCTGGCACAGTAACATTAGCCTGGCAAACTAAATTAATCTGAGCAACTCCTATTAAACCAAACAAGCCACAGCACTGCTGTGCAGTCACACAGTGTAAATGGTAGCACATTTTCTAGTGGACCTGGGCTGTGACAGCCATCGTTTCTCCATGGAAGTATGTCCACAGAAAGGACATCCCCAACAGTCTGGGGAGCAGGGCAGCCAAGGAATTGTTCCAAAAGCCAGAAGAGATGAGAGCACCCTCTTGGAGGAAAGAGGGGCCGGGTACAGCTGTGCTGAGATGAGCTGTGCTGTGCAAAGTCAGAACACAGTCTGGCACACTGCAATAAAATAAGCAATAGGTATGAGTACATTTGGGGACAAAAAATTGTCCTCTGGTAGTAACCTGAGTCTGTTCATTGATACTCTGTATTTAGCTGAGATATCCTGCCCTCTTTATACCACAAAGCAGCCTGACAGGCTCTGAGTCTCCCCTCTGTCCTCACTTCAGCAGAGAGCAGCCCCTCACTGCTGTCACCCATCTGTCTAACTGACACATCACATCCCCACATCTTTCAGAGTTTTCACTCCTGGAAAGAGGACTGAGTTTTCAGAGAGAAAGAAGGGATGAAGATGCCTAGCCTCTCTAAGACATGGCTGGTCCTCTCTAGCTGCATGGCTAAAGCTCACACTGTAGCTTTCACCTACCTCATGTTCTTGATATCTGCATGCTTTTTCTAGGTATGATTGTTGCTTCCATCAGGATATTGCTGCATGGGTCATCCTTCAGCCTTGTTGCTTTGTGCCACTTCTCTCTGTAATCCTTCCTTGGTCCCTCTTTATCATTTCAAAAGTAAACGCCTTTCTCTCAGTTCATCAAACCTTTCCAAACTTAATCTTCATCCTGCCCATTGTCCAGCAAAAAGGATCAGCTCCACCTCCCTTTACCCCTGTGAGAGGTTTTCAGCCAGGCACTGCCCAGCTCTCTCCCTGGCTGTGCTGCAGCACAGTGGGGCTGGGCTCTATCCACAGCCCCATTCCTTACAGCCATATGCACACCTTTGTTCCACCTGCTGCCTATGGAAAACCAGAGGGATGTGAAGTGTCACTGCCTATCCTTACCTCACAGTTACACTGTCTTGCCAATCTTTATCAAGTCATTGCCTTTGGCTTTAAATTTGATTAAAAAAATGAGGTTCGCAAATATGTTTTTGGTCAGAATTATGCATTTTAATAGGACATATGAAGCTCAATGGTTTTTTTTTTCTGAATTTGGGTATAAATTCTTCTAGAAGAGGGTTGGTATATTTAAATCAGACAAGTCGAGGAATAAACTCTAAGGTGTTCTTGTAGTACAGAGTATTTTTAAAAAATAACACTACTTGGAAAAATACCTGACCCTACTTCGTTCTGCAGGAAATATACCCTATCTTCTGCTGCCTCACAGTGTTTGTATGGTTTTGTATGTATTGTTGGTCTGGAATAGAAGCACTTGACTACTATTTCTAATCTCAAAATAGGTGTTGATTCCCACAATTTCCCAAGATGTCTGTTTTAAAGTTAAAATCAAAACAGAATCTGGTTCAAAGATATGACCAAGAGGAAATGTTACATATTTTCTCTTGTTTAATTCTGAATGCTGATAGAAAAAAAAAAAAATCTAGAGCCAGTCTACCCAAAAAAATTATTTTAGAAAAAGTTACTTTAAAAAAGGAGTTTTTTGTGGCAAATGGATTTCTTCAATGCAAATAATGAACCACAAATCATAAAATATGTATGATTTTTTTTGCTAAAAATGGAACCAGTTGCCTTAGAGATTTGTAAATGTTGGAATAATATATGAGATCGTCTTTCCCAGTGCCCTGTAAAGCTTAGGCTTTTCCACTGAGAGATGTCAACCAAGGTGATTATGCTGTGAGCAGACTAAACCTTGGGATTTCACAGCAGATCTCAAATGTATTAAGTAAGACTAATTAGCTCATTTTAACTGGACTTTGGTATTTTTTTAAAAGAAGAGCACATTTATATTTTTATAGTGTTTCTAAAGGACCAGTTCAAGGTAATTAAATGGAAAAACAATGTAATAAATTCTTGGAAACAATCCCCTATAAATATTGGTTTATCATTTGGCATTCTCCACTCATTTCCACCGGATACCAGTGGGATTTGTATATCCGCTTCCTTTATGTTTCCAATTAAGAAACCACGTCAGATTTGTGGAAAACCTACACAATCTGTCACTTTGACTGCTGAGGAATGGTCATGCTTCCCTGACCCCTATCCCCATCAATCTGTATAGATCCAATTTCTTTGATTTATATCAAGTAGAATTTCATTGGTGGCTACTGCATAAATCTACAAAGACTTTCACATTTTGTTTCACCTAAACAATGATTGGGTGGAATGTGTCCGTTTAAAAGTGACCTTGCTCCAATATTTGCATTTTGGCTTATAACAGGGGGGAGAAAAAGGTTTTAGTTATTTTTGTTCACAAATATTAAAAAAAATCATCACTGAGTTTTCCAAGGTATTTGGTTCATTTAAAGTTTTTCACCCAAAATCTGACAATTCAGAAAATTCATAAATGCAATTTATTCAGAAAAAGGTCTTAATAAATGTAAGAAGACTAATTGGATAGAGTTTATTTTTTAAAACCATGTTTCTTTGTAAAAACCTTGTGCCAGCACTACACAACTGACAAAGCCAAGCTGAAGTGCATTCAACATTTGAAGACATTCAGTTGACTTCCTTATAAATGTTGAGATGAGCATTTTCTCTTTGGGCTGGACTCGCAAGAGGCTCGGGGCCCAGAGCAGGAGGTTTGCAGGGCTGTAACAGTGCCTTGCACCCGCATCCTCACAACTCATGGATGAACCAAAGCCCAGGGGTGAGCAGCAGGCCCAGGCTGTGCCCAGGCAGAGTTTTCCATGCCCCATTTGTCCCCTGCCTGCTGGGACAATTCCTTGGCCCCACAGTGTGACCCGTGTGGGGTGGGAGCAGCCTGACAGCTGAGCAGCACGGACACCTGTGTTGGGTCCCACAGAGACAGGGCTTAGGGCTGAGGAGGGAACAGAAGGGGTGATGCATCTCCTCTCTGCTGCTTCTTGGCTGGCCCCATGTCTTCTGGCACTCACATTTTGAAATGGTCCTTTACATCCCTTAGTCATATTGCACTTGCTGGCTTAGACAAAGCATGAGGGCACCCAGATTGCAGTGTGAGTCCTGATGTGATGCTGCCTTAAATCTGCCTTCATTTGCCCTGATCCCAGGTATGTCTGCAAGGGAACTGACTGGTGAGCAAGGATGGTTTGGCTGCCCAGCACTGAGCGCCTGTGTGCACACCACTGTCATCTGCAAAGGGAACCACACTGTGTGTTTGCAGCAGCGTACTGTGTCCACTATGCAAGTGAAAAGGTTAACAGGCTGTAGCCAGGGGTCTCCCTGCCTCAGAAAATCTCGGAGGGCCCTTCAGCTGATGCAGGAGGTGTCACAGGCTGGATATCAGCCCCAGTGCACAGCCCAGAATTTGATGGTGCAGGTGGAACGGCCTCATTGCCAGAGAGCACACCCAGGCACAGCTGCATCATTTGCTATCACATCATATACAGTATTCACCCATAGTCACAGACACAAGAAGCATCTGAAAGATTCAATGTTTCTACCTCAGAGTTTTAGCCGTGACTTGCCTTACCCCAGGGACCACATTCACCATCCGCAGCAAGAATTAGGGCTCTTCTTCCAATTTTGGGACCAAAACCCATGCTCATTCATTCTAGCTTGCCCTCCAATTGCAGAAGGAGTTGGGGTATCTGCAGAGACAACCTGCTGAACCCCAAAACCAGTCACATCAAACTATGGCTCAGTTTAGCTTAACAACAATTTGGTCTCCTCGGTACTGGTTTGAATCACACACTCAAAGCCAGCTTGCCATGAAGCATTTTTTGTGAAGCCTTCCAAAGCACTTCTTTTTGCTTCTAAAAGAGAATATTTAGGTAAATCTTTGATATTTCTGAAGATTGCTTTTTTTTCTTGGTGGTTTATTCAAATACAGTGTTTTTGCATACCCAAATGCTTTCCTTCTGGTCACTGTAGTGCTAACACCCATTCCAAAGCACTGACAAACATGATTTTTGCAAGTGCAGGGTGTGCTGCAGGAAGAATTTTCATACTGCAAGATTTCATTACAAGAATCTGGAAAAGTTAAAGCCTTTCTATTGTTTTCGAAGTGTGTGGAAGATGGATCACCTCTGGGTTCCTCAGGTTCCATGAAGCTTCCCTGCCAGAGGTTACTTATCTGGTATTTAGCATCTTATCACTCTCCTTAATTATGGGTACTGCAAATTTCCTCATCTAGATTAATATGTAATTTCTTACCATTTTGGAGTTCTGCATCATAAACTGCTCACTTCATGATGTCTGAGAACATAGATAAAACTTTTAGTTCTAGAGTTGTAAGTAACATCTCCAGCCACTAAACTGGAATGTAATTTTAACCCTTATATTTCTCTGACTGATAATTCCCGTAGTGTCCTTCTACATCAGTCATATGTCTTCTCTGTGCCCAATGTTGCTTTGCATACATACATATTATTGAATTTTTACTAGCAACAGATCACAGGCTTTACCAAATGGCTGCATGTACATGCATTGATATTATAAATACAATTTGTATGTTTCAATCTTTGCATTCTTTACTCTTTGGCATCAGACAAAAAGAGGACAGAAGCAGTAAAAATGAGATGTAGATGTTTCTTTGAATATGCTTCATCTTCAAACACCCATGCAAAGATCTTGAGCAGCCCACCTAGGGTGATACAGCAACAACCAGGAAAGGCAGAGAAGCTGCTGCAGATGTTTGGGAATGGTATTTGAAGTTGTTCAGGAATGTGCCATGTGTGCAATCTGCCTGACAGACACTCAGCTGCCAACTGTGCCTGTCGAGATGCTAAGGAGGGTAAGGCAGGAGAGGAGCAGAAACACAAACACAAGAGAGACCCCGTGTACCACCGTTCATGTACCCTTGGCCTGGCACCTCCTGCCACTGCTTGCTCTCACCTGGGAGCCACTGGGTGAGCCAGTGGTGCAGCTTCCTGACAGTTCAGGGTTTTGTGCTGCACTGCCCAACCCTCCTGCATGAGTGGTGTGTCACAGGCCTGGGAGCAGACATGGCAGGAGGGAATATGCCCTCCTCCAAGGGGCTGTAGCATGCAGGTGTCCCCCGGGCTGATACCTGCTCCTTAGTCCCAGCCACAGGGACAGTGTTTCAAGTAGAAGTTTGCAAACAGCTGGAGAGAATCCAGAGAAAGCTCGGTACATGCTCTGCCATTTTGGGTACAGATGGAGCTTTTGTTAATGCTTTGGGGCTGGATGATGGGAGGTGTGAAGATTTATTTTTTGTTTGCTGAAAGAGCTCTGAAATATTTGGATAAGCATGGAGATTACTTCTATCAAGCTGAAAAGTCCAGGGTTGTGTAATATGTTCATACTCCTGAGACTGAAGAATTATCTGACACTTTGAAGGGGAAGAAATCATATATTCAGGACAATGCAAATATTATGCTGGAGATTTACCTTTAAATGCATGCAACAGGGATGAAATAGCGGTCTGTATCAAGAATACAAAAATTCTGTGTTTGTTGTCTCTATGTAAAAAAAGAAAAGGAGCTTCCAGTTTACCTGTGGCCAGAGGGAGAGTTGCAACTGAAAACCATTTCACCCCTGTTTTCCCACTGCAGAGAACAGGGACACTTGACCTTGGAACCATAATGTTCCCAACTTCTGTGCTTATCAAACATATGCCATCAGGCCACAATCAGAAAATGTAAAGTCTGACCATGAAAACTGTGCCTCAAAACCAACCATGTGCAAACTAGTACTTTGATTTCTCTGGTTGCTAGAGAGTAACCCAAAACAGGGAAGCAAACACTGGCACTAGGGCTTATTCCCTCACCTGAGTGTGCTGCCGGGATGCCCAGGTAGCAGCCAGCTCCAGGCGGCTGTGCTGGAGCAGGGGCTGACTCAGGGCCCAGCTGGGGCCCTTCCCACCCCCGCTGCTCTGCCAAGAGCTGGCTGTGTTCTGGAAGCAGAGTTGGGGTGCACGGTGCCCAGGCAGCTCTGCTCCTTCTCCTGGGGCTCCGCTGCCAGCCGGGATCGTGGCGGATCCTGGGTGGGTGGCAGAGCAGGTCTGTCTGTGGATGTGACAGGGTCTCAGAGACCCTGACACAGAGCCCAACCAACCTTAGATGAAGATCTGCAAGCCACGAAAGATTAAGTAGAATGATAGTAAATTTATCATGGGGTGAAAAAGTAGATTTTGGGGTTTTCTAGAATGGAGGTTCAGGAGGCAAGGTGGAGGGATCTGGGTGTGTCCTGCCTTTCTCCTACTTCTTCTTGGCCTCCATCTTCTGCTGTGATGTTGGCACTTTTGGATTGGTTTAGAGTAGAAGTTCACTGTCTAACATAGATAATAGGTATTGGAAAGTAATTGTAAACGTCGTATATGTAGTTTTTAGTATAAAGACATAATACTGCCCCGGGAGTAGGCAGAGTGCCTGGACTGTCTTGCTAAGCAAACCTCAGCAGGACAGGAGAAAGAACTTTATAGATAAGATACAATAAACAACCTTGAGACCGAGAAATGAAGAGCTCTGACTCCCTCTTCAAGCGCCAGGCTGGGAAAAGAGACTTTCAAACTTTTCTCAGGCCCACTCTGACCAGCTAGAGACCCTGACATCTGCCCAGTGCTGGGAATCACTGTAGCACAAATAACACCTAGCTACTCCTGCAGTTCCCGATGGCTGCAAACTACAGATAGCAGCAACACAAGGAAACACAAGTATTGCATTCATCACTTGGTTTTCAGCTGAAGAGAGGCTGGGAGGGGCACGGCAGTGGTGCATGGAGGCTCAGTCCCCACGTGGGTTAGAGTGGGTGCTGCGCGTTCTCACCCAGGCTGAGGAGTTGGGTAGATTGTGGATCAGACCAGGTTTCTGTGGCAGCCACCACAACAGCTATGGTGGATTTTCTTCTCCTATGAAGTTTATTTGCTGCCCCTTTCCGTCTCAGGAGGAAATCTTCTTCTTTATTGAAGTTTTTGTGGAAGGCGTCAATGTGCCTCTGGACACTAACATAAATACTTCACAAAGATTTTTGAGGAGAATTATACATTTTTTTTTCAAAAGTGTTTTGACTGCATATTTTTCAATACAGAATAATTGAGACATTATAAGTTTTAATCACAAAGGTTGGGCTTCTGCCAAATAATTTGTTATTAATTATCCCTAGGCCTGGGGGATTCAAGTAAAGCACCAGAATAATGTCACCTGTGAGAGAACTGATCATGCAGCTGGGAGAATGAGAATTAGGTGATTACAGCATGCAAAATACATCAGCACAGAATCATAGAGTCATTAAGGTTGGCAAAGACCTACAAAATCATTGAGTCCAACCATTAACCTAACACAGACAGGTCCACCACTAAACCATGTCCCTAACACCACATCTCCATACTTTTTGAATGCTTTCAGTGATGATGATTCCACTATTTCCATGGGCAGCCTCTTTCAGAGCTTGACCACTCTTTCAGTGAAGAAATGTTTCCTAATATCCAATGTAAACTTCCTCTGGTGCAACTTGAGGCCATTTCCTCTTTTCCTGTCAATTATTACCTGGGAGAAGGGACTGACTTTCAATTCACATCCCCCAGTGTATAATCCCTGCTCTGAGCAAGAGTTTGGACAACGTGACTGTCATAGGTCCTTCAAAACTTTGTTAGGGCTGAGCAGTAATCAGTAGTTGTGAAATGGAGAAAAAGGATTTTATTACTTATTTCTTTTAGATAAAGTGATTTTGTTTAATATTCAGTATTTTCATTTAAAGTCTCTATACATACCTTCTGAGAAACACATCCACCTTTTTTTCCTGTTTTTCTTGACTGATGCAAAGCAGTCAAGAAGTATGTGCCAAGTTGGGACATACTTTTAATTGCTCTGCTGTTTAGCAGCTTTTCCCCATGTTTCTCATTTCAGCCACATCTCCTGCTGGAGACACGGGGACTAACATCTTCTCATCCATGTTGCCATTCATAAGAATAAAGGCCATGTGTGTATTTGTTATGAGTATCTACAGTACTCTGTAGCGTTTGGGAGAGGAAGGTTGAAAATGACCTGTTTGTTAGGAAAGCCGCTGCTTAAGATTCATGGGAGTTGCAGGGTCCAGCGCCTCAAGAAGGCTGAGAAAAAAATGGCATTCAAAAGGACCTCATCATCTGCACAGCTAAAAATTAGTGTTGCAGTTGTTTTATATTGAGAAGTGGAATTGCAAAGGATTCAGGGAGTCCCAGATGTTTCTCAGCCTCACCTTGCCAATACTTTGGGAAATTGAGCAGGCTTGGTGCTTGGTGTGGCCTCGTGGCCATAGCAGCAGGGCAGAAACACAGCATGTTGCTCCTTTCCAGCAGGAATCCACACACAGCTGACCTTGGCCTCAGGTCAGAGCCCCTCAGCAGGATCTGCTATTCCTGAAGTCCCCATGTGCCCTGCAGCCCATCTCAGCCTGCAGAGAAGAGACTGGGTGTCTGAGGAGCAATAGACCATGGGAAAGCTGCCTGACCATGCCCAGGCATGGGATCTGGCAGCAGGTCAGCCCCTTGCCAGGGTCAGACTCAAGAACGTACCTGTGTCTCTCCTGCGCCAACTCTGCTAGAAGGAAGGCTGACTGTGGCCTGGAAAGAAGATATGGTCTAGCTAGACCCTATTGCAGTGAGACCCCCAAAGTGGGCTGTGTGGTGCTCAGCCCCCAGTGAAAAGCATGTTGTTTGAGCTGCCCTGTAGCACAGAACTGTTTAGGTCTCCAAGGCCTGCAAAGCAGAGGTAATGGAGATGGTCATTTATGGCCCTGCAAGGTCTGAAGACTGCTCCTCTGCTGAGATGCAATAGGGCGGCCCAGGAGTGAGGAAAGGCTTTAGCTGGTGGCTCATTCCATGGCCCTGACAAGTGGAGGAGTGTTAGTGGGAGGGTCAGTGTGCAGAGTGAGTTAGACTGATCTGGGTATCAGCACAGAGGGGACACTGTGCCTCAGCCAGGTGGAGCAGCAGAGCACATGACACTTCCCTGCAGGGCAGCTTTGCAAGAGATCCAAAGGACTTTAAAAGTCTCTGGGTCTTTGGATGAGACCTTGGCCATATCTCGTGATCATGACAGAGACTACATTGCTGACAATGCTGAAAAAATTCCCAGCAACCTATGGTATGTTAGTGAAGTTCACAAAGTAAAAAATTACCTCTGCCTTCCTTTTCCTGAATACCTGCAGCTCCATGTCTCCCTGCACACAGTATTGCAGGAGTGTTGTCATTACAGCATCCTTCAGCATAAATGCTGCCATTTCTTACTGTATGTCACTTGGTAACTAAAAATGCTACTAAAACCAAAACCTACACACTGTTCAATAATTAAAAAGAACAGTGGTTAGACTCAAATATTTATATAAAACAGGTACCTAATATTTGATTGGAAATCTTATATGTTCTTCTAATTTTATTTACAAACCAAAGATACCAAATTTCTGATATCAGCCCTTGCACTTGATTACTGTTCACTCTTTACTCCTGATGTAAAAGTTGTAAAAGTTACTCCTAGTAACTTTTCAAACACAATTTTCTTAATAATGTTTTTCTTTAAAAATTATCTTAAGAAATATTGTGCACAGAAATATTGTACACCAGTCCAAGAACTTAATCTGATGCAAATTTTTCCAGGTCCATTGACTTCAGCAGATGATTGACACCAGATGGCCCACCGTGTTTGATATTATTACATTAAGGTATTAGCATATGTATAATTTTCTTTGTACTTTTCTTTATCAGTAGTATTTTCTTTCTGTCAGCTTCAGTTGACTTTTGCAAACTTTATTCGGGGGGATGAAATAAATTCCATGTGAGTAAACATGTTCTGTGATGGATAAATATCAATCTGCTACCTACAAATATAGACAAAACTCTTTTGGTGAAGGATTTTTTAGTCTTAAGCCATATTTTGAAAATATTTGTTATAGGAGAATGTTGTGACTCTGATTGTGGAGTATTCTTTGTGTAAGAATATTGTGGTTTTTTTCTTTTATAAAAAATGTCTAATTTGAAATGGGCGGCTCCATAGTAAATGCAAGCTATGTAAAATTATACATTTCACTTACTTTTCTCTTGGGCATGAGCCCTTTCTTCATTAACAGATATAGAATCATAACTAGGTCATTTTAGACAACAGATAAGGAATTCTGTCTCTTATAATAATGAGAAATACAGTTAAAGTACCTTCATAAATAGCCTACAGCTTTCCAAAGATGGGTTTTTGGTTTGGCATATTGACTTTGCATTTATGAGGCAAATGTAAGAGAACATCTGGTTTGTTTTATCATTAATTCTGGGAATGTCCATTAATAATGCATTTTTGGGAATTGTTTTTGTTATTCCTGGAGAGCACTGTAATGAACAATCCTATGCTTGTTCTGCCGAGAGACACATTTCAGTTTAGAGGTTGTTTTGCAGTCTTAATTATATTAGTTGCTATCTTCCTTTTTACTGCCAGAAAGTGTGTACTATTAAAATGAATTACTGAGAAAGATGCCAGTGGACATTGTGGAAAACTAAACTTCATAGTAGTTTTAAAAAGAGGTATTTTGCCCTTTTAAATTTTTTTATTTTCAAAGTTAAGTTGAATTATTTTTTCTTTAATTCTGGCCTACATTCATACAAGCTTAGGAAAAACACAGTATTAGTAACACACACCTTTTTTCCCCAGTTATCAGCATAGCTATGAAACAACTATGAGTGGATAAATTGTTCTTGGTGTTGGCAGGAAAATAAGACACCAAACACCTCAATGTTCTTCTAGAATTCCTAGTTCTAGTGTAGCCGGATCACATAACTCCATAAATTGAAGCAAGATTTTCCCAGGTCAGCTAGGCAAGCAGTGGTGTATGTTGGGTTGTGATTGAAGGCCCCACCTATGGCAGCTTGGCATGGTTGAGGAAAATCTGGAGTTCCCATCAAGTCCCTAGGTAAGGAGCCATGGGACTCAGCACTGCAAAAACAGGATTGTCTGGAGGTTCAGAGTACAGTCAGAAAACACAGATTCTATTCCCCATTTTGGTCCGACATCTGATCCATGCAAAGTGTCTCTGTTTACAGCCTTGCAATTATAGGTCTAGTCTGGAGCTAATTAAAATAATATGCAATTCTTTCCCTTAACTTCCTGGGTGTCAGATCCAACCCCCACAGATACTCTGGGGATTTCTACCTTGTGTTTGTTGTGGAGTACACACCAAGCCTTCGCCCTATTTTCTTGATTATTTCATTCTGTTTATTTACCTGAGAAAGAACCTTTTCCATAGGTACCAGCAGAGCAGTTGGGGCAGGGGTGCAGTGGTGGCCTTGTCTGTAGCACAGAAGATCTCTGTGTACTCATGGGAAACAACAACACAACACACAGCTGAACTCCAGTGGTCACGCCTGGGCTCAGAAACAGTGTGAAAGCCAGATCCAGACAATTCAAACATCAATTTTTTAAAGAAACAGGGATTATTTTTTTACACAGTCTGTTTAAACCCAGACTTAAATCAACAGCCCTCTCTTCACTGCATTTTTCCTAGAAAAAGGGGAAAGTTTCTCCAATTGTTTATGCGTTCTACCAATCCAGCAATGTATATGACATCACTTACTGTACTGATTTTCTCATTTTCCAGGACCAAGTATAGCAGCCTCTGAAGAGATCAGCAGCTGGGGAGCATTTTGGATATCCAAATTCCTAATGACCCCAGAGTAGTATTCCCAAACCTCTTGGCAGTTCCAAATTTCATGCCAAAAGTTGCAGGCATCTGTCTTACATTTTGAACATTTGTCATCAATATTCTTACTTAATTTAAACATCCGCTTAGGGGGGTCATGTATTCTCAATGAATAAAATTAGCTGCATGTAACCAATCTGTGAATTTGAGTTTAATCATAGAGCTCCGGTCTGGTTACAGATGTCTTTGTCCAAGGACTGTAGTTTACTACCGAATGCCTTCCCCATTAGCTCGGGGATTATCAAGCAAGGATTTATACCGTGTAGAAATCTTTTTCCTTTCTAAATACATAACTGAATGCTCTCACTGGGGGGATTAAATTCAGGCTCTCTGAAAGACCTACAGCTGGTTATCTCCTTTAGCACTGACTCTGCAATCCACACTAAGGTGAGGGGCAGGGCATGGGCTCGCTGCTTTGGCAGCATAGCAAAGATCAAATTGCCAATGAAAGTCACAATTCTGTTCCTGCTCCCTCTTGCTGCCGGGGCAGGAAGAAGGTTGCCATCACTTTTTTTGGGGGGGTCAGTTGACTGTCTGCTCCCACTGTCTCAGCTGCATTGGCTGAAGCTTTGAGGATGCTTAGTCAAAGTTCTGCTACATCTTACTCCTTTGCTTCAGCCTTTGCTGCTCTCTTTGCCTGTGGTGCCCAGTGCACTCACTGCCCAGTGCAGGTGCAGTAAGGGAGTGAACAGCTGAGCCTGTGGAAAAGGACATGGTTGCCACTCTCTGAAAGCATCATTATGATGGGGTAATTCATCACAAACTCCTCAAATCCTTCTTTGTATCATAAATGTTCTGCACAGATGTGATTTCCAGTTTCTCACATAGAATAATTTAATTAATTCATCACTGAACTGAATTTCAGTGGAATTGTAGCTTTGATGTGACAGCAATGGCAGTGTGCTAGCAGTGCATAAACTACAAACATTGTAATGAATGTCGACATAACCAAGGAAAAAGCAGAAACAAATCTGAGATTCAGCCTCTGCTCTCCATTCTGGTCTAAACAGTGTGTGTTTCTATGATATTTAACTTGTAGCACATGTAAGGCATTGTGAATGATGACCTATTCAGCAGATGAAGTTGCAGTCCATAAGCTAGACTCTCCCACTTAAATCATTAAATCTAGAACCAGCCCTCCTTAAGGAAGAAATAATTCATACAGCTCTTGGAGCTGAAGGGTTTGATTGTGGTCCTCACATCCTCACCTTTCCATAGTCCTGGAATAAGTCCATGGAACAACATGTAAACCCATCTGATTTTAATGTTGAATTAGTAAGAGGTAAGGATAAAATGAATCTGTTTCTGTGCTGTGATGATACCTACAGGTTTTCTTTTCCCAAAAGACACTGGATTCCTTGGCCAACACTGAATTTCCCTGTGAAGCAGCCCAGCCTCATTTCTCTTCAAGCATTAGGAAGCATGATGGCCTCAGACAGCTCTGAGCTGCATTGTGAAGGCCAAGTGTACCAAACTGAATCCAAATGATACAGAGAATACTTGCTGTATATTTTTCCTGAACTCTTTCAATAAAATAACAATACAAAGCTTTCAAAGATTTTTTAAATACTGAAAGGGATGCAAACATGTGAATTCCTGTGTTAGGGGTTACATTGGATAATGCCTGGTATTAATTATTCTGTTTTGATAATAAATCCTTACAGAAAGTAGAAATCAAGTAATGAAGAATACTTTGCCAAGAGATGCATAAGGAGCTAAATGATTGATGTGTGTGAGCTGTGTAAAGAACTAATCCTTCTTCAGGTAATCCTGAGATGTCTTCCAAGACACATACTCTTCAGCCATTCATTAAGATCATCAGACCAAATTCCTGAAGATTTTTTACTCATTATGGTGCATTTAATCTAGTTCTTGCTTTTACGCTGTCTATAATAAAAAAACCTCTCAGGAGCTGAACAAATGTTGCTTGAAGCAGTACACAGGCTCTTGGAGGCCAGAGGAATACACATTGTATTTATATTTCTGTCATCACTGTCTGACAGAGGAGTACAGAGATGTAATATTGGACATGAGATGGAAGCCTCCACTAGCACTCAGCTGGGCCAATGGGGGTGGTTTTGTCTTGTGCATCTTTTCACAGAAACTCTTCTGAGATGAACTGAAACTGTGACTGGGGACTGTACCTTTCTGCACCCTCACAGCCAGAGTGGAGTTCACAGTGGCTGCTTCAAACCCAAAGCCCAAAATACACTTGCTTAAAATTCTGCCCTGGGGGTTGTTTGAACTCGCCCTGCCAGCAGTGCCTGGCAGATGTCTGATGTTTTGCACCAGTATGTGCTGTGTCAGGCTGTGTGACACCTCTCATGCCCCAAACTGGACATTTCCTTTCCTCTCCACAATTCCCTATTGCTTGATCCTGTGCTGCTGAGAGCACCTAAGTCTCTTCCACCCTTGAAATTTTTCCTTTTTGTCCCATCCACTGCAGCTGGGACCTTCCATCTTCTGGAACATGGGGCTCTGGTTTGCACATCTGCGTCTGCTCAGCTGGACATAGCCCAAAGTTTCCTACCTCAGAACTGCTTTCTCTATGTTTCCACTGTTCCACTTTCTATCAGTTTGCTAAATAGTCATTAGCATGAAGCCTGGACACTGATGACTTTTTTATTCCACTAACAGTTTCTCTGATGAGATGAAAGCCAGTCTTACTTTTTTTCTTCTTTGCCTCCTCCAGCTTCACCACACTATGACTAATACAAATAAAATTAGAAGATGGATTTGGTATTCTCCTTCATTTCAGGGTTCTCCTCGATTTTGGAGGGATGAAAATTAGTCTACACCCTTCTGTTCTACTTTTTCTGTTATATTAAGAATATTGGACCTGGGATTTGAAGGTTAATGCCAAGACATCTGAATTGTCTCTATTTGATGCTGAAGGCAGGATGGATGACAGCTCAGAGAAGGGACATCAGTGCCAGGCAGGTGTCACCAACAACATATTCATGCCTGTTGGCCCTGGCTCTCTGCCTGCTGTGACAATGGGCACAGGCCACCAGGAGCAAAAGTGACAGTGACCAGGGCTGCAATTATCCGCAATACCAGGGACCATGTTCTGCCCCATCAGAATTACATACGTGCAAAGTCATCTGGTTGCCAGAAGGTCTGTAACAGAGGCAGCAAGGGCTTGTGTTCTCTTTCTCCCCTCCCAAGCTATTTTACAGGCATGCATTCTGCTCAGGGGAGAAACAGAAACTGGTGAAACAGAAAGCTAAAGCTTCTTCCTTGGCCCAGCAGTGTTGAATCACAGAGAAGCAAAGTGAGAGTTCTCCTAACATGAGAGCAGATGTGAGACACTGTTTTGCCATGTCACCAGGGCCAGGGGTACAGATTCTGGCTACCAACTGCCCCCAGGCAGTGCTGGAAGGGGGGGAACAGGATGCCTGTAGCTGGGGTCTAGAGGTTCATTGAGGATCAACGGGGCATCTGCAGCTAAGTAAGGTCCCAGAGGCTCCTGAAGGAAAGGAGCTGTGAACATCAGTGGGGATGACATAAGCTAGCATGGCTCAGGAAACCTCTGGAGCACAGGGCTGGAGAACCAATCCCATCCTGCAAAGACACCAAGGAGCTTTGCTTTAAAGCCTTTTGCTTGAGCAGTCTCATCCAGACATTCTGAGTTTTCTCCTATTTACTGATTTTAATGTTTGGCTTGTTATTTCATTCTGTAATAAAAAAAAATGCTTTAGGGATTGGAGGTCTTCTGGCATGCTGGCTTCAGAAAGTCTGGAGCAGCTTCAATTCAAACCTCTTGCCAGTTCAAGTCCCATCTCAGCATTCAATGGGGAATTGAAGAACTGGATATGTTTCTCCTGTCTCCAAGCTTAACTCACTGTCTGGATTTATGTCAGTTCAGAGAAGCTGGAATAATTTAAAAATCTGGAAATTTAAAAAGCTGGAAAATAATGTCAGCTGTTTTAAAAGAGCCCAGTGGACCTGGGGATCGGTCCATGTGGGGTTTGTGGTCTGGACAGGGTCTGTATGTGCTCTCTTTAATGTCATTCTCATGGTTGCTAGGTCAGTGCTGAACTTCCAGAGACTTTTCAGACAATCTCAGTAGTCTTCCCAATCCTGCCAAAAACTAGTCTCAGAATTAATATATTTTGTCTCTCAGCTGTCAACTTTCCTTTTAAAGCTCCTAGACCAAAATTATATCTATTTTTGTTAGCTCTAATAGTGGCTTGGACGTGCAAACTCTAAGTGCAGTTTGGGTGCCCCTGGCTAAAAAATGTATTTGGCTCTGTATGGATTCAATATTTTTGAATCTAATTATTTTTGCACTAATCTCCACTAAAGACCCCATAGCTACAGGAATGTAATAGCATCTCCAAATCATACTAACACCCCCAAATCAAATCCTAGGTTCTCCTCCAAAGCATGCAATGAGGACAGGCATCCCCAAAGTGAACAGCACTGGCTGGCTCCAGTTGCTGTTTCAAAGATGTTGGGCTCCACTCTCCTGCATCCTGGCAGAGGGAGTGCCTTCTCCTGCTGACAGTGAAACAATGAGGGGGAGGCTACAGGCACTACAGTCCTGCTGTGCTGGTCTTGGAGCACTGTGGACTGAGCAAGTGGCCTCACTGCTCCTCAGAAACCTCAGAAAATCAGGACCATGCAGCCACTCTCATCAAACCTTTAGCCATGTGAAACGGCAGCACATATAAAATGTTAGTGCCTCCTGGGACATGTAGTAGCTGAATTTCAGCTTTGGCCTTGGGTATTTAGTCTTGGATTGAAGCAGAATTTGTCCCTCTTCTCTGTGTGGTGCTGCTCTCAAAGATTAATTTTAACCATTCAGGTTGGCTTTTCTTTTTTTTTTTCTTGTCTGAAACCAGTAGCCATAAGTAGTCCTTCAGTTTCTTGTCTGCAGGAACTTCATACTCCACGAAATGTGAGTGTGACATTATGTCTACTGTAATAGAAATGCTTTACACAAAGGTCGCCCTTTTTTGATTAGCAGTTGTAAAGGGTGAGGTGCAAAAGTCTGACATACTACCAAATTATGTAATTTTCACACTGGGATCTCTTGTACAAAACAAGACATGAGTTTCCATGACACAGATTAAGTTATTAGTAGATAAACTAATGCATTAAGTGGAAACAGCTAATTGTGTTAGAGGACTGAGGGAAAGGTTGAAGCCAAGGGTTGTGTGATTTGTTTTGTAGCTCCTCATATATTTAGTCAGCCACAAACACTTTAGCTGCCTGTTTGAAGCTGTTTGAGAATAAGCTTTGAGGAGAATCTCCACAGATGAGGTATGAACAAAGGGAGATGACTCACAGTCAGACAGACAGTGCTCCTTCCCTTGAGAGCTGGTGGCAGGGGAGAAAACTGCCTTGGAAGCTCCATCTCTGCATGATGACAGAGCCCAAAGGGGCAGGTGGAACAGGCCAGCATTAGGAGACAAGGGTCATGGTCTGCTAAGGGAGAGTTCAGTGAAGCTGAAGATGATGAAGATGAGGTCAGAGGTGACACCAAGGCAGGTCATCACAGGCAGTTGTTAATGTGGCATCAGGGGCACCAGGGCAGATGGTATACTCGGAGCAGTTAGCACAGAATTTGAAAAAATATCCAGGCTGTGGCTGCAAACAGGGATGCCAGTGCACCTCGGGAGGGACTGTGACAATGAATGCAGAATCGAGTGAAATCAACGAGCTGTTCTTTAAAAGCAGAGAGATTAACTCCACTTTACTTTGAGGGGAGAGAAGAAAGTGAAAATGACAAAGAAAAAGAAATAGTATTTTTTTTCTATTTTCAGGGAATACTACAGAACTACATTAAAGTGTCCCCCTGAGCTGCTATTTTGTCTTCATGGTCCAGCTTCCTGCCTTGGGCTGATTTAAGCCTGCCAAAGCCAAAGCAGCTCCTGGTTATGCTCGGCTTTCTCAGGGTGACTCACTGGGAACCCTGCTGCAGCTACTTCTGGTGTGTTTTTCCTTTAGAGTGTAAGAGCTCCTTGCAGATTAAAAGGCTTTCTGGTGAAGATATAAGCTCATTGCATCTCAGTCTCCACTGAATTAAATTCTTTTTTTTCTATATTATTAATATCATATAAATGATATTTCTTTTCCATGGCTGATGGTGGCTGATCTAGGAAGGTGTTTGTCAGGCCATCCATACCTTTTCTTTTAGATCAGATTCTTGCTTATAAAAAAAGTGATAATGTCTCTTATCCATTAAAGCACTCAGATGATTTTATTTAGTCACATCAATCAATGATTATTTCAAGTTGTCAAGACTTTTCTCCAGATGTCTAGAAATAGTTTAAAGCAGATGCACTATTATTGGGTTTTCATTAGGAGAACAAGCCTGTAAAAACCAGAATTTTTAATGGATAATTGGTGGAGGTTTAAGAAAGCATTCCAAGTGGATTTTATGATCAGGCGCTTCTTTATAGCCTTTATACTCACTGAGGGTAACAGATTCAATCTGAAGGGGGATGTGAAGGTCAAGGCAATGCTGAAGCACTCTGGAATGAAGGATTGACATAAATGTTCAGCTATAAAATGGCACCTCCAACTCACTTTAATTCCTTTAGGCAGCATGGTTTACTAAGACCTGTGAACAGAGTGTATCCATGGCCTGACATGGCTAAAAGCTGGATCCTAGGGAGGGGTTATGAAAGGTAACTATGATTTTTATTTTGATATTTTCTACTCCTACTTTACAAACCTTTGAGGTAATCATAATTACCTGACCTAATGGAACCTAAATAGTGTGCAGTCTCTGAGATCTGAAGTTTGCTTTGCACACCACATAGTTCATTAAAGATTGCCTGACAGGTCTCCTGGAACTGTCTCCTCAGCTGGTGGAAATCAGGGTAGCTCCACAGGCTTCAAAGGATCTGTCTGTCCTTTCTCCTCTTATGTGTAAACAGCCTCTTAAACTAATGAACCGAGATCTCAGGTTCATGACACAGCTAGCAAGAGAAAGCAGATAAGATGAACTCATGCAACATCCCCATCTTGAGTCTGTTGTTTTATTATTTAGTAATCAGAAACAGAACTTCAGCACTTAGGATGGGCTAAGGGCAGCTTTGGATGGGACAGGCAGTTGATTTCACACACTAAGAGGAACATCATATCTAGCAATTTCTATTATGTACCCTTCAGCTAAATCCGTGCATCTGAAGAGGTATCTACATTATCAGGGGGCTGGACAGTAAAATGGGAGATGCCTGAATAAATCTAGGGGGTGCTTCAAAATTTCTGAGGTATGGAATGAGCCAGAGCCCAAAGCATTCTTACAACAGGTTCCACGTGAAACCCTCCCTCCTTAATCATCTTCTTGTGCTATTTCTGTTTTGTTCAGGTCTCAGTGCAGCACCCATCACTTCTACCTGAGCCAACAGGCTGTGACCTGACCCTTGTCCCTGCCTGGTAAAACAGCTTCTGCCTGGGGACAGTCTGTCCCAACCCCCAGGGTCCCTGCAGGGACGGTGGCAGTGTCTGGAGTGCTGTGCCACGTCCACCAGGGCTTTGAAGGGCACCACTAAAATGGCCCTGGTGTACTCAGACCACGTCTATGAAGAAAAGCTGGACAGGGATGGCTTATAAATGCTTTTGCATTTACTAAGTTTAACTGGTTAGCAAACGTATTCACATGCCAATTTACTGATAGTCTAAAACCAGAAACAAATAATTCTGCATGTTCTATACAGCAATTAATAACCTTTTAATAGTCTTCAGTGATGGTTTTCAGGAAATAAAGTTGTACTATTAACATTCCTGTAAAACCATTAGTCCTAAATGCATGTAATTGATGGGAGTACTAATGTTTGTAAAATGAACTGAGACTGATTTATAAGTCTGATAATAAAATAGTTCAGTAAAGGGCTTTGATCTAATAGCTGTGAAAGCAGTACACACACCTTAACGATTATCCTTGCAGATATCCATCCTCCTTTCAACTTTTACTAGCTTCAGTCATGACAATCTGGAAAGGAAAAATCCCAACTAAATGCAGCTTGATCGAGACAACCATTGATCATTTACACTCTGCTCTCCTTCCAGATACGAGCATCCAGTAGACTCCTTGGGCTATTATCAGTCTTACTTTATCTGTTGCTATTGACTGAGATTAAAGAAAATAAACACCTTGCCTTCTTCCTGAACAGACCAAAGATTTCCCCTATCCTACATACACTGAAGTCTAATAAACTGCCTTCTCCAGCACGATCTTTCTTCTGCGAAAGAAATACTTATGCATATAATATTAGCCATGGTAAATCCCAAATTGCTTTGGTCCATTGGATCCACTCACTTTGCTAGTTTTTCTTCCCTTTTCCTCCTTCCTGATATAAATTATAGTTGAAAAATCAAATCAAATCAATCACTATTCACTCAGTTTTTCCCATAGTATTAAAACCACTTAATTTTGCTCACTAAATGAATACTTTCAATTAACTTCTAGGCACATTTAATAAATTCAAAACATTGCATTCATTATGCCAGTGAGAGATGGCTTAGTATTTATGGTGCTTGTCTAAGAGTCTCTCCTCTGTTTCCTAGGATAAGGACTTGATACTGCATCACAAGGTTTTACAGATTGACTGTCTTAACTCTTTAAGATGAAGATAATGTCCTTTGCATAAATAATTCAGCATTTTTGTAGTTGTTCAGTGTGTTGACTCTCTCAGCTTCTTCTTCACTATCTACCCTTCAGTATCTACCCATCACTGTCTTCCTCTAGGAAGGAAGGAAGCTGGCAGAATTGCAGGTTTCATCTGTTCCTGTGCATTCAGCCCCTGAAATATAGCTGGTTTAGAAAGGTTGCTGTCAACTCTCCTCTCATCTTTTTTCCCTTCCCTTCCCTTCCCTTCCCTTCCCTTCCCTTCCCTTCCCTTCCCTTCCCTTCCCTTCCCTTCCCTTCCCTTCCCTTCCCTTCCCTTCCCTTCCCTTCCCTTCCCTTCCCTTCCCTTCCCTTCCCTTCCCTTCCCTTCCCTTCCCTTCCCTTCCCTTCCCTTCCCTTCCCTTCCCTTCCCTTCCCTTCCCTTCCCTTCCCTTCCCTTCCCTTCCCTTCCCTTCCCTTCCCTTCCCTTCCCTTCCCTTCCCTTCCCTTCCCTTCCCTTCCCTTCCCTTCCCTTCCCTTCCCTTCCCTTCCCTTCCCTTCCCTTCCCTTCCCTTCCCTTCCCTTCCCTTCCCTTCCCTTCCCTTCCCTTCCCTTCCCTTCCCTTCCCTTCCCTTCCCTTCACTTCTTCACTTGCCTTGCTTTTCTTCCTCTATATATATGTATATAATTTTAATTTAAAAAAATATGTAAATCTGAGAAAGCTCTAATTTCTGCAGAAAATTACCAATTATGAACCAAACCCCATGACTCATTTTTCTTATATGTGGACCATTTCATTTAAATTAGTAACTTTCCTGACAAGTTAAAAGTTTTGCCTGTCTGGAACATTATTCAAAAATTGGAATTACTTCATCTTCATAACATAATTTTAAAGGTATGTAGTGTGGTCTCAACCCTGAGAATTCATGTAGGTAACAGGCATATATCACATTGCAGGTTGTACTGACTTCTGATTACTTTCTGCTGCTCTGAATGAAAGTATTTCTAACAAGAATCCAAATGCATTTCCCCGCTCAGTGAAATTGCCATTCATAACGCAAATATACGCG
Source organism: Melospiza georgiana (assembly GCF_028018845.1). NCBI lineage: Eukaryota > Metazoa > Chordata > Aves > Passeriformes > Passerellidae > Melospiza > Melospiza georgiana. The sequence continues at coordinate 127,863,120 of NC_080430.1, read as the reverse complement.
AAAATTGCCTTCAAAACCCCCTTTGGATTTGTCATCACTCTTTGAGCGATGGTAGCGGGAAGAATACTCCACGGCCGAGGTGCCTGCACTGAGGGAGCTCTGTGGGCCGCTCGCACGCTGGGTGCTGGCACCGCACCGGGCTCCGCGGTGATTCCCGCGGTGATTCCCGCAGTGATTCCCGCGGTGGTTCCAGAGATGATTCCCGAGGTGTCCGTGTGGGGCTGCCTCCCCGGCCGCGCTCGGAGCGGCCCCTCCCGGGCAGGGCTCGCTGCTCGCCTGGGCCGCGTCCGCTCCGCCCGCCCCGAGCGGGGCCCGGCGGGGCTGGCAGCGGCCCCGCAGCGCTGCGCGCCCCGTCGGCCCCGGCTCAGCCCCTCAGGGAGGCCGGAGCGCTGACAGCAGCAGGAGCCTGCGCTGGCGGAGCTCGGACCCACCGCCCCCGGGTCTGGGGCGCGGAGGAGGCTGCGGAGCCCCGGGCGCGGTGAGGTGCGGGGCTGGGCTCACACCGTGCCCACAGTGAGCTGTGTCAGCCTCTGCCAGCTTCTACAGCTCCCTTCTCTTCTGGGAGGGCCACAGCATCAACCTAAGTGGTACAAAGATACATTCATTGAATCTGGAAGAGCTTTGAGTCTTGAATTGCGTAGAATGCAATCGTGCAAAAATAGGCGAAAATGTAAATGTGTGGTTACAAAATTGAAGCTAAATAAAGAGCAAACAGATACCCACCTAAAGAAAAATCAAATACATTTTCACTTAGTATCAGTGACCTTGCCATCTCCTATGTATTCTTAGTGACAGGGAAAAGCACACCATGTAATGCCTCCCCATGAAGCGTTTGAATTTTCTCTTCCTTAGTTTCATCAGTGTGGAAGGGCCACTGCTCACAAGATTCGCTTTTACATAAATCTGAGTGGTAAAATTCAACGTTTTCTGCTGGAACCATTCTATATACAACCTGTCCATTAGTCACCTAATACATTTTTTATCACTTCATAGTTCATTTTCTTCCTTTGACCTTTGAGGATTCCCAAGGAATTCTAAAACCCATTAGTATCTATGAACACTCACAGTAAATCCATAAATGATTGCTTAATGGTCATTGCTAACCAGAATTAAGCAATCTTGGCATAGCTAAAGCTTTTATATATTTGGAGGGGTTTTTTTCCTATGTAGTACACAGATTTGTTTTCTTTATTTATTTGCAATACTTATTTTAAGTATCAGATGATAAAATAAATATGCCTTTCTGAGAAAAAGCTGATAAAGTATTGTATGCATCCAGAGCTGAAGTCATAAATGCATTTAATGAAAGGCTGCATTTTTACAAATGATAGAGGGACTGTTTATGAGCATCACAGGGAGCTTACATAACTTTGATAGGGATGGATGCAGCATCTCAAAGCAACAGATAATGGCAGTTAGAGAAAGGGATAGATGAACTTCAAAAGATTGGACTGCATATAGATAAACATCACAGTGTTCTGATGTTTATCTGCAGTTTATCTAATCTGGGTGGCCTAGGGCTGTTGGAAGCTCACAAAGTCCCTGGTACCTCTGCTTTCAGGTAGGCTAGAAATGGAGTGAGACTATGCACACTTGCAGTATTTTGGCACTTGTGCTTTTATTGCCTGCTGCAGCACTTGAAGAGGTGAGAGCAAATTGAAAGTAGTTGACCAAACACAGCCCCACCAGATCTCCTCTGTGCTGGATGCTGTACAAACATAAAGGCACTGGCAGCTTTGCCTGCCTCAGTGAATTTACTTTCTACAAAGGAAACGAGGAAATGCAGAACTGCACAGAGTGGAGTAGGGCTGATTTACAAAAGTTCTGTGAATTCTGCTGTTCTTTGCTTTTGCAGCAAAGTGCAACATTTATTTATTATATAATTTTATTTATTATATAATTTTAAATATTAAATTCAAGCAGAAGTTATGAATGATGCAACGTCCTGAGACACAGTGAAAGATTCCTGGTGTTTTCAACAGACTCTTCATTACCCCCTGTCTGGATGACAGCAAGGCTATGCGTGTGTAATGCATATGCTGAAACACCAAAACACTGAGCTGTTTCTGTGCAACCTGTTTCCAGTAGGAGTCTCTATGCTTGGTACCTGCTTAACCATGTGGAGTAGTGAAAAGACAATCTAATATTGGAAATTTATTGCTGGACTCACAATTGCTGGTTGTCCCTTTAAAAGCCCTCATCCCTGGTGCCAAGTGAACAAGGGAGACTCTCAGCTGCATTTTAAAGATGTAAATTTCCAGTTCTAAAGACTGAAGAAGTATGAATGCCAAAATAGGAGAAATTAATTTAAAAACCCCCAGTTTTCATTATTTTTAAAGACTGAGTTTTTATAGCCAAATGCTTGTTTTCAAGGCTTGAATCATGATTTTGAATGTCTCAATGCTGAAAACATTGGCCTAGTTATTTGTGATTCACAGGGCTGTTATAAAGCTGCAAATAGATTTTGCTTAGTTTTGATTTTTAGATAGTTGCATTTTCATTGAGCGCCAAATAATCTCTGCCTGTGCTTAAGATAAATGTATTGGAACTCATAAATTGAGGTTATCTCTTGTTGGGTGTCTTGGAGGAAAGGCAACTGAATTCAATATAAGAGTCTCTTGAGCCAGAAGCAGATGTCACACTCTAAACATCTGAGGCTCATGATTTTTTGGCCGCCTCATTCTGTGCCTTTGTCACGCATTGTGTTCCCGTCTTGCTTTGAGGGGAGCGGCGAGGGAGCACCAGGGCTGCCTCATGTCGTTGTGTATTGTCATGTTCCACCATCATTTATGGTCAGGATCCTCATCCAAAGCCCTATGAGGTCCAGCAAGAGCCTTCTCCTGATCTCCATGGTGTCTGAGCAGCCCCTGCTTGCCCAGTGTGTCCCTTCTGCCAGAGGGTAGTTTCTGCTCCGATCAGCTTTTCATGAAAAACAATTGCTTTCCTTTTCTTTCCTCCAAGGAATACAACTTTAAAACCAGAATTTTCCAAATATTTTAATGTATATTTAATTTAATATTTCAAAAGACACATACTCCCAGAGGAATACCTACATTTGCTTAAACGAATCCATTGTCTATTATGTATTTAAGCTGGATTGCTTTCACCTCTTACTATATTTGTTCTGGTTTTGGTTGTTGGGTATTTTTTATGCAATGAAAAAGGGCTCTTTCTTTCAATTTTATTTCTCTAAATGTTATTTATTTTTTGGTTTCCTTTCCTAGTAGTCATGCACTGCTGTGCCATTGTGTATGGTCTGGGGACATGAGCTGGCTGTGAGCAGAAGTCAGTGATGTCCCTTGCAAAGCAGAAGTGGAGCTCGCAGGGAAAAGCCCTCAGTTAAGGTCATGGTAGTCAAGGTACAAAAAGGGGAGAAATGCAGCACCTTGAAGGCTTAGGCCCTTTGCAAGAAACAGCAGGGGAAAATATTTTGTTAGTACTTTAGCTGACTGATTTTGTTTCAGGAGACCATAGCAGAAAAAAAACCCAGAATAATTGAGGAAATTACAATAATAAACCCTTTTCTGAAATGGTATTTAACTACTGACAGCTGATGAAATGAGTCCAGAAGCATGCATAAAACAAGAAAGGAAGAAAAAGAAAAACATGTTCTTGTTCATGGACATTGAGCAACTTGACCCAAACCAATCTCCATTTGGCTTTTCTTCAGCAGGAAATTTTTTGGTAAATCATAAATTCTTTCCCAAAATATACAATGCACTAGTTTAAAAGCAATCAATCATTCAATGGAAATTGAGGACGAGTTTGTAGAGGCGGCTGTCTCATTTTCAAGTAGCTCGTTCAGGGACACCAGAGGGATTGGTGCCTGCAGAGCCGCCGGGAGCCGCAGGCTGGGCTCCGGCGCTGGGGCTGGGCACAGGCACTGCGGGGACGAGAGCCACGGGCGGCAGCAGCACATTTGCTGGTCAGTGCTGCCTGGCCAGTGCTGGGGGAGCTGCTGGCCTTGCACAGGCACTGTGGGGAGGAGAGCCACGGGCTGCAGCAGCACATTTGCTGGTCAGTGCTGCCAGGCCAGTGCTGGGAGAGCGGCTGGCCTCGCCTTGGGGCATGTGGCCTGGCGGCAGACACTCTGCTCCAGTGCAGGTACTGACATTTCCATGAGCCTCAGGCAAGCGGAGGTTGGGCCCAGCCTTGCCAGGAACACTTTGCAGGGCACCCATGGACACACACATGGAGTGTGTCAGTGAGGTCAGGGCCATGGCTTCCAGGCACACAGGGTTGGGCCCAGCCTTGCAGGAGCTCTTTGCAGAGCACCCATGGACACACACATGGAGTGTGTCAGTGAGGTCAGGGCCATGGCTTCCAGGCACACAGGGATGGATCCAGCCTTGCAGGAACACTTTGCAGGGCACCCATGGACACGCACATGGAGTGTGTCAGTGAGGTCAGGGCCATGACTTCCAGGCACACAGGGATGGATCCAGCCTTGCAGGAGCTCTTTGCAGAGCACCCATGGACACGCACATGGAGTGTGTCAGTGAGGTCAGGGCCATGGCTTCCAGGCACACAGGGATGGCTGGTATGGCTAAGGAGGGCTGGAAGGGGGTCTGGGAACTGCTCATGACATCTTCAGAGGTTCTGGAAGAGTATGTGCTTATGTAACTGGTGTTCCCCAGTGCAAAGGCTGCTGCCAGTCTGTGTCACGGCAAGCTGCCAAATCGGTCTCCATCTTTCCCACACACCCTGCTTTTTAAGAAACCTTTATATTTGTTTTTTCTACATTGTTTTTCACATCTGATAATTGTGATAGATTAATGCTGATTGCTTTGATCTTCATATACAATGAAGTTTGTTATAAATCCATTGAGAAGGGTGTAACCAGAAAATAGAAAACTCCAAGTTATTTGGAATAGGGAGACAGCAAAAGTGAAGAAGTAATAAAGATGGTCCTTTAAAAAGTAGAACTCTTCCTATTTAATAAAATTAAACAATGTTTGAAGCATATCCCACAAAGATCAAAGATTAAACAGAATTCTTATGTCAATATTATTGAAAAAGGAGATCTTCCTTTTTTTTTTCCCCCCCCTGATTTTAAGGTTTTGAACCCCAGGCTAGAAAGTTTTGGAATTACTTTGGATTTTCACCAGTCTAACAAGATCAGAATCTTGTCTTGTTTAAATAAATTATTTGAAACCATATTCCCCAACGGCCCAGCCTTCAGTAGATACTGCTGTTGAAAGGCTGGTCCCTTTGTTTGTTTGCCAGAAATATGACTATATGCATGTGCTTTGTTTTTGAAGTCTTTCTATTAGTGGACATGAGTCTGCTTGTCCTGTCAGGTCCTCAGCCAATACTGAACTTGAACTTTGTTCTTCTGTTTCAGATCTGGTGAAGCCTCTCCATTTTGTCCAGATGTATCTTGTGGCCCAGAAAGAGTATTTTCTCAGCCCACAGATGTCATCTTCCCCCGGCTCTATCAAAAGGTTTTTATAATTTTTCAAATGATCATGGGAGGAGATTCCTGGTTTTTTTCCTGTGCTTGCTGTAATCATAGCATTGTCTTCTGGATCTCTTCTTTTACCTTTTTGCCTCAAGTGTCCAGAGCTGTCTTCTCAAAAGTGCCCCTCATCCCCGGTGGGAAACTATGCAGCAACATCTGCAGCTGTGGCACTTGTGTTTGCAGACACAACAGTCCCATATGAGGCTGCCCACAAAGTTTTCACAGATAACTTCAGTTGAATGTGTTTTTCCTGGTGTTCCAGAGATCCCAGGAAAACTGGCTGGACCTTTTAATTGCACCTAATGGATATACCTGCATATAATTTGAAACACTTGCCTTTTTCAGAATAACTTTATTCATTCCCTGGTGACAGTTTCTTACTTCTATGTGTTAAGAATGTACCTCTTGTAAGGAATTTTATAATGTTGGTTCCAGGAAAAATTATGCTCACATTGCACTAACATGGAATTGCAGAGCAATAGATCAATACATTTACAGATAGGAATTATTAATAACAGCATCAGTATCTTATGGACTGATTCTTCTCTGAGCTACAATTATATCTAACTATAATCTCTGCTGCAATGATGCAAAGTCCATGGGAATGTTCCCCTACAGGCAAATAAACTGACATGGATGAGCAATCTCTAGCAAATGTCTTGGAGATGTGACTTTTCTGGTAGCACTGGGTGAATGGTCGCAATGCAAATGGCTTTAGTAATCTTATTTTCTTCAAGACTGACTCTGCTCTCATGGTAGTCCTATTTAGGTACCATATTTTTTCCATTAAATGACTCCTTCTGTAGCAAAAGCACTAAGAAATGGTTGAAAGTTTTAGTTTTCAATTTACTGCAGTTAAGCCATGCGGTTTTCTGAGTACAATTTCATAGGACTACAGAAGATTGTAAATCCTCAGAACATTTTGCACAATTCTTTAATGTCAAAGACAGCGTGTATTCTGAACTGCTGAATTTGCAGCCTAAAAGGAGGTAGGTTTTCTTCCAGACTTCCTACTAGGAATTCAGGCAGATTTTTTTCTTCTGATCATCAAAAGCCTTCTTTTAATTTTGTTCAGAGTGCATTCATGACAAGTTTGAAATACGGCACATTATTATTTAATTTATTCTGCTACAGCAAATTTGCACTGTTTTCTTGGCAAGTTGATACACCTTTTCCCTCACTAACCTGTATGTTCTAGATAGACTCATTATGTGCTATAGGTTGGACTGATCTTGCATGAGTAAATACATCCTGCAGACACACCTATTTTCTGGGTTGCAAATTGTTAATGGTCTTAGGGATCCACTGTCAGTTATCACTACAAAAAGTTCTGCTTTCATTTCTGGGTTGTTTTTTTTTTCCAAATTTCTAAAAAATCCACTCAAATGCTCAAAATTTAAAATACTAGATTTTGTTACTGAAACCCTTTCAATTAATTGGATGAGAAGTCAAATACAGGAAGTTTTAAGGAATTTTCAACCCTTTTTTCAGTTAGTTCTAATAATTTTATTTTTTTTTAAACCTCAGGCAAACAACACTACTTGAAGTAGTTAAATGTTGACAGATATGAGGAGTGTGGATAATATTTTTCTACAGCATTTTCTGTGAGGGAGCTCAGCAATATCTGAATGCTTCAATTGATGCAGGACATTTAAAAAACTGCACCAAAGTAACACTAGTCTGGGTTTAATCTCTAAGATTCCACAGAATATGGATGTTTATTAGTCAAAGTAAGTTGTAAAATACAATTTTTTACATACTTGTTGGCTGAGGAAGAGGAAAAATATTGCATGGACCTGTGAATTATATGTCAGATAAAATATATTCAGAAGTATTCCAGCCTGTTAATTTGACTTTGCAGAATTCCCATGGCATGCATATCAGACTTAAAATCCCCACAAACATATTTTAAAATTATCCAGAGATCACAGAGACATCAACCTGTTGTGTGAATTGCAGCAAGGGAACATTTGGATTCTATATAGGCAACTCCTGTATCGTCTCTGATGCTTAGCAGACACCACATATGATTTACTGCCATTTTTATTAAAATAAAAAGCACAGTTCAATAAATATCATATCAGACTAGTATTATCCCAGACATATTTTATTTCTTGGTCTTTGCTGCCTCTTCAAATTTTGGCATAAAACAGGAGGATATAACAGACGATAAAGAAAAAGTTACAGAGGGTATTCAAGTTTGTGATGAGTGAAAAGTTATTAGTGCTACCTAGACATGCAATAATTGATAGGAATAATCTCATATCCAAGAAAGGCTTGTCACAGTGTTTATGGTAAAAGTTTATGAGTAAATTTTTCTTCCACTCCCTTAAACTTGATTTATCCAACAGATTGCTCCTATTGAAACTTTATGGTGTTTTTTGAACTTTGAAATAATTTCTTACAGTGAAAAAGTTCCAACGCACAATGTTATTGAGCAGCCCTGAACTTCATATCAAGTGCCTAGGAGACCCTGGGAAAAGAGACTGAAATCAAGCAGAAGTGAGTGGTGCAGAAGCCTCTTTTACATCTTATTTTGTTCACTTTTGAGGGGTCGTCATGCCATCTCCCTCCTGCTCGCCTGTAGAGCTGCTCAGCTTTCTCTACAGGCTGTGTAGGACATACAGGCTGCTACTTACCTAAAGGGAGGGCTTGGCCATGGCTGATGCCACGGGGTCACCCCTCTGGAGCCACTGCATCACTCCTCCTCTGCAGCTGGCCAGGGGAGAGAGAACATGACGTGAGTCTCGTGGGCCGAGGTAAGGACAACAACAGAGATAACTCTACCATTACTGCCACAGGCTAAACAGACCTGACACGGAGAAATTAATTTATTTTATTACCAATCAAATCATGGTAGAGTGATGAGATATAAAAACTAACTCTGAGAACGCCTTCTCCCATCTCCTTCCTTCTTCCTGGGCTTAACTTCACTCCTGAATCCTCTGCCTCCTCCCACCACCACTTCTCACACATGGTCTCTGCTGTTGCTTCTTCCTCAGGGGGAGGACTCCTTGCATTATTCCCATGTTCCAGCATGGGATCCCTCCCACTGGAGAGAGTCCTCTATGGACTACTCCAACATGAGACCTTCCCACAGGCTGCAGTTCATCATGAGCTGATTCAGCATGGTCCCTTTCCATGGGGTGCAGTCCTTCAGGAACAGTGTGGGTCCCCCCTGGCATCACAAGTCCTGCCAGCAAACCTGCTCCAGTGTGGGCTCCTCCTTCTGTGGGGCCATAGGCCCTGCCAGAAGCCTCGTGAGCCTCCAGCACAGGCTTCCCATGGGGTCACAGACTCCTTTGAGAGCATCCTCCTCCTCATTACACAAGTCAGTTTTATATTGGCAATAAATAAAATTAATTTTCCCAAGTTCCGACAGTTTTCCCCATGATGGTAACTGATGAGTAATTTCTCTTTGTCCTCACCTTGACTCATGAGCCTATATTTTCTCTCCCTTGCTCAGCTGAGGAGGGGAGTGATAGAGCAGCTTTGGTGGACACTGGGCATCCAGTCAGGGTCAGGATTTAAACACAGAAACACAACAATTTCTATAGTAGATCATGTCTTTAAATGTTAATCTATTTAATTTATTATTTAGCTTCAACAACAGAGTGACCAGAAGCAGATATGCTGGAGAGCAGACCATCTATGAGATAATAGGTGAGGAATTTCCTAGCTCATATGAACAAGTAGCTTGTACTGTGCTGTTGATTTTTGCTTGTAATTTAATATAACTACCAGTCTGCTGTCTCTTTGATATAGCTTTTGAGACGGGGCTGAGTTATGTTCCTGCACCGAGTCTGGGAACTCGGTGGAACTTTTCTAGTATGGAACTTTTCTAGTATGATGTATTAACCAAAGTACATGATCTTAAACTGATAATTTGGTACTGCTCTCTGGTAAAGTAACTTGGTACATTTTATCATATAAATATGTGTTTGATTGCTGATTTTGTCTTAATTTCAGCTTTGATAGAGTAAATTTTTCTGGGATTATTTAAGAACATAAAATCTCAGAAAAATGTGTCGTTAAATTGCTATTTTCTCTTTGGCTTGATGATAACTGTTGGCAATGAACTCCACTCTGTAGGAAGAAAACATATCTCTTAATATCTTCAATCTTGCTCTTTGCCTTTGCTGAAAGTCCAACATAAGTTGCTAAAGGACATGGAATATTTTTGTAACTTTGTGTTTATTATTTTGACTCTCATCTCTCCTAAAATGACTTTTCCTTTTAACAACTCTTGTCACTAATTTTTATATTTCTTTGAATGTATCTGTATTTCTGTTGTTCAACACAAGAATGGATTTTATCCTCCCCTATAGCTACCTAAAAGATAGTGCCTAGCCAGAGATAGTTATTCAGAATCTTTCAAAAAGAGGGCTGAAATCCAGGGAGAATCTCACTGTATTGAAAGATGAGTGTTTGAAATAACTCAGACAATTCCCATCCTTAAGATTAATCTTTTAGTTACAAAGGAAAGTGTAGCCTCCATGATGAGACTGCACACTAACATTTTGGACAGCTAAAGCTAGGTGAGATCAATCCTGCACACATAATCATACCTGAATCACTGCTATAGATTTGTGTATCACCCAATATTTTCGGTATCATATACCATACCATTTTTTAAAAACCCATACAATTCACTTTCTTTTTTTTTTTTTTCTTTTTTTCCCCCCTATAACCATTCCATAGAGTCATAGAATGATTTAGATTAGTTGAGATGTCTGGAGATCATCTAGCACAACCTTCTACTCAAAGCAGACCCAGCTTAGGTTAGATTGCTCAGGGCCTGTCTCAGTTGAATGTTGACTATCTCCAAGGATGGATAACCTTCAGCCCCTCTAGACAGCCCTTTCCAGAGTCATTATGAAGATTTTTTCCTTATAACTATTTTATATTTCCCTTGCTGTTATTTATGTCTCCTGTGTCTCATTCATCCACTGTGCACCACTGAGAAGAGTCTGGCTCAGTTTCTCTATATCCTTTCATTAAGTAGTTGTAAACAGCAATAATATTTTCTCTTATCCTCCCTAAGACTGAAAAATCCTGCTTCCCTCGGCCTCTTCTTGAACGTCCCTCCTTGCTCTTGCTCCTTAATCGCCTCCATAGCCCTCTGTTGGACTTCTTCCAGTTTGTTGGTGTTGCTTGCACAGAAGAGTCCAGAGCAGGACACAGCACTTGAGATGAGCTTCCCCTCTTAAACCAAAGGGAATAAACACTTCCCTCAACCTGCTGGCTGTGCTTTTGCTAATGCAGCCCCATATGAGCTTGGCTTTCCAGACTGCAAGAGGTTGCTGTGCATTCCTAGAGCTGAGGGATCTGAAGCCTGCCTGGGTGGGTCCTTTTCAGGGTGGGCGCAGTTACTGCAGAGCTCATTGGATGTAATTCCAGTTGTGTCCTCCAGTGTGAATCACTCGACACCATCAGCATGAGATGCTAAGTGCCTCAGTCACTGGGAGTGGGATAATTTCATCCAACAAATGTTAGGTGTTGTGTCTGAGCTCAACATCTGTGCTTGCTCTATGGGCAACGAGGAGAAGGAAAAATCTGCAGAGACTGATTCTTCTCACCTATTTTAGACCCTTGTTTTATGAGGAAATTATTCTTTTTGGAAGGGTCTGGCTCCTTTCCTTGGTTACAGAATACGCCTGAAGGATTGGCTTAAACTAAACTCCTAAATATTTCATAGATTTTCTTAGGTCAAGCAAATCCTACCCTTACTGCAGGGTTTTGCAGTCTTCCCTTGTACAGGCTAGGCAAAATGTGTTTATAAGTAATCTGATGCCCATATGTGCAATTTTTCTGCTGTAACCATTCTAAATGTTTTCTGCAAGTTTGACCTCCAGAGTAATCAGGTGTGGTGAGATAGATGAGCCTACTTAAAATTTTATTTTACCAAGCAAAACAGATAAAACTCATCTAATTGCTCTAATAGCCTCATTCATCACATGACCTTGGTGATCTGATGTTTTCCACTCTATTTCACTCTTGTAATGCTTGTAGAGGAATGGAAAACCAATGCCAAGTCTGTGCAAGAAAAGATCCACTTCTGGGAAAGATGGAACTTTCCCTGAAGGAAAGTTCTTTTCCCCAGCTGGAAAGATATTGATTTATTCTTCCTGCTTCTGCAAAAAACAATGGCCATTTGGTTGACCAGTGAACATAGCTGCTTCAATAGGAGAGCTGCTCAGGGATGCCTGATAGCAGACAAGGAAATCGAAGTTGAAGTAGTGTGACTCTGGATTTACATTCAAATATTTAAATTTAATAATCTATTTTAAAGGATTTTTCTACATTTTTGTATCTTTACCAAAGGTATTTATAATGCTTCAATATTTGAAAGGAGTGTTGAATATTTGTTGGCAGAAGCAAGTATAAATTTTCCATTGATGTGAGTGTCTTTCAAATTCAGAGCACTGGCTAAGTCATTTATGGGTAAAGAAGGTGAAATGTTCTATATAAGATGGGCCTGTGCTGTACTGCATCCTTCAAAAGCTTCATACCACTGTCTGAAAATGGAAATACATCATCTCACTAATGAAACTGAACTTAGAAATGTCATAGTCTGAATACTCCAATTCCCCTTTCAGAGGGAACCAAGAAGAACGGATGGTTAAGCACCTCCTCACCTGTCATCAGCCATTTTTAAACCAAAGTTTGAGTTCTCTGTGAGTGGGACAGAACCTTTCTCAGCTGAGGACCAGATGGTACTATTGTAAAATTCATCACCAGCTTTAAAGGCTTGCTGCCATGCATCAGCACTTTGTTCCCTCAGTTCCTTCTGATGCTCAGTGTTGAGAAACACAGCGAGGCAATCAGGCTGTGTTGTCTTTAACCTACAGATGATATCCACGTTTGAACTCTAGTGGGGCTCACCTGAGCATCATTCAAACTCCACAGCTGTTTTCAGATGCTTTCATTTGGTTAGTGACACATCAGAGGGCATTTTACTGAGGCTCTTTGATCCATAGAATTTGTGTTTGTTCTTGATCTGAGAGATAAGTATGGTTTTGAAGCAAAGGGGCCTTCAGAGTGCAAATGTACAAGAATATATTTGGACAGGAATACAAATGTACAAGAATATGAATGGATATGGCTCTAAATTACTTTGCTATAATTTAATCCTGCCTTGAAATGGTTTGAATAATTTATTCAAAGACTGAATAGATTCATACAGTCTATGGGCAGAGTATCAGCCAAACCCTGCTGAACAAAAGAGTTCCTCCTAGCTAAAATCTTGTGGATCTACAGCACAATTTACCTTGTGAAGCACAAAATAATGAGATAATAATAATAATACTAATTAGGTATGTCAACTGCTTGTTATTTCCACATCTTTATGTCTCCAATGTATTATTTCAAATGTTGACTTAAAATGTATTTTGAAAAGATCGTTGACTAACTATTGCTATTGTGAACTTATGAAATGACAAAACAAAAATGTTTGAGCCACAAAGTGAAAATCACACATTCTTTATTTGGAGTGGCAATCTCTTGGCTACTTGAGGTCAAGATGAGAGTAAATACAGGACAATTTAGGTCAGAGACTGGGGACAGCAAGGAGGTCAGAGGACAAAGTCAAGCAGTCAATAGGAAATGAAGTTATTTTCTGTTATTTTAATGCCCATTAGTCAAAATACATAAGATTATTAAAAATTCATCATCGTTTAGTGTTGCTGTAAAAATAGCAAGGCTCCAACTAAAGGCAAGAGTTCCATAGCCTAAGTGCTGTCAAAACCAAATGAAATGTAAGGAAATGAGGAACAAAAGAACCCAAAATTTTTGTACTGTTTAAGTGCACAATACATCTACAGAGGAGTTCATGTAGTTCAGACGTCCCATCTCAAGAGGATGTGATATTAAAAATAAAGACTCGCAGGAGGCAGCAATCATGATCAAATGTGTGGAAAAGCTTTATCATGAAGAACAAATAGTCTAGGACTCATCAGATTGGAAAAGAGATCAATGAGCATAGATAGGATATATGTCTGTGAAGCAGTGACTTTAAGCAAGCAGGAGTTGGCTGCTCACTGCCTCTCCGCATTAAAAGTAGAAACTACCAAGTAAAATGACTGAGTGATAGTTTCAATTAAGATGAGATTTTTTTTATCCTTTGCTAGGAAATCTGTGGAACACAGTTCTGTGTCAGCGGTGGATGCCAAAAGGTTTACGTAGCCTCTAACTTGAGTAGACAAACTTGTGGGGAAAGGAAAGAAATCCCACAAGGGCTGTTTAACACATAGATCCCTCTTCTGGAAAGGAGGTTGCTGAGCTGCAGACTGCTGTATGCTGGAAGGGGAGGCTGGGGAATCATCACTATGTGCTTGACCTGCCATTGGACTCTTCTCTTGGCCTCTGTTACTGGCTGTTGACAGAGTTTGGCCACCAGATCTTTTGTTTGACTTGTGACAGCTGTTCTTAAACCACCACACAGAGACTGGCAGTGCTGTTATACCTATCATTGTGGCCTCTGTAAAAGTCTTCAGCAGGAACACTCTAATTATGAGTGTGAACCTGCAGAGTTCTCAAAGTAAGCACAGTATTGTGCACAGCAGATCATTACACTGAGAGTCATATCCATGAAATTATTGAAACAGATTTATGGGCAAATCCAAGACTATCAGTTGTTTACTAAGGAGTTTGAGGATCTAAAATTCTTAGTAAATATTGTTCATAATAGGTTTCTAGTCACTATAACTCCCTCCAGTTGTAGCTGAGTTAGAGCTGAGTGTCATTTGTTACACCTAATTCACCAGAGTGTTTAGGTGATTTCTAAGTCATCAGGCCAAAGCATTTTCTTTGGTAGTCCTTAGTTGATTTCAAATTGAACAATACCATTTGTCAGTCAAGAAACACAGTACCTCTTCTTTCCTCACATCCTACTCCTCCAGTAATTCTTCTAGTAATCCTGTCAATAAAAATGTTTGGCAGAGGCAGCTGCTTTTCAAGGCGTGAATTACACCTTTGGTTTTTACATTATGTCTGCCATCCATAAAGCAAAGATGCAAGAGAAAAAGCTCCCAGTGTTCCAGTACTGTGTGCATATTTCTACTTCATTTCCCAGCAACTTAAATTCTTAATATTTGCCTTGCAGACCATAGCAGACTTCAAATTGTGGGTGAAGGAGATCTGGGAGGACTGAAAATCCTATCAACTTTAGGATTATGTCTTGGCAAACTGAGCTGGAATCAACTGTTGGGATGCAGAAAAGGCTAATATGAAGCAGTTTTAAAAGAATAAATAATTAAATAGGTAAAAATAGGTGAAGAGAGAGAAATTGGTTCAGCAGTAGTTTCACAGAGTGGGAGTTGGGGGGTAGTTACTGAAGATAAATTAAACAGGGGTCAATGAAGACTGAGACACTGTCATAGTAAATTGTTCCTACTGTAGGAGTAATTGAAATGGCTCTGTTAACTTCAGTGGGAATTGGATGAGGGTCTGTAAACTGCTGGAGGAATATTTAAGTTAGCTTTTCACATTAAGTCTTCATGGAGATAAAAATGCTTTAAAAGGAAGATCCTGCAACTTCTACCATTGTGGACAGTAGTGCTTTATTTGAGTTAGTTTCAGGCTAATTGAATTAACACTGCTGAAATGTAGAAATATCTGAGTTCCCCTGAACTTTTTATATTAAATATGTGAATTTCTCTATTTTTCCTCAAGTATCAAAGCCAAAAACAAAACAGTGCATTTTATTATATGAAAAAGATGCTTCACTTACAAATGGTGAAGCAATAATTCTAAAATTGTCACAGCAAATGAGTATTCAGTAGGTCCCAATCCTGGTGGAAAAAGGCTGCCAATATTAGTGCAGCCATTTAGGTGCACAGCCTTGTTCTTATTAGCCTTATTAGTATCTGCTGGCAAGGTCATCCCCAATAGTTTTGACCAATTTCTATAAATGTGAAAGCTTTGCCAAGTGCCTTCTCTGAGCAGGTGCTCTGGGAGCAGACAGGACAGAAAGGAAAGCACAGAGCTGATGAGCATGGCAACACAAGTGTTAAGTTAGATCAACAGTTTCAGCAGGAGGGATGTCTTAATCATTTGTGGACATTGGGCATCAACTGATTTTTTTTTTCCTCAGGCTTTAATAAGATTGTAAAGCCAGGGCCAGAGAAAGGCAGCAGGGTTACATTTTGTCCAGCTACCATGTTTGAAGCGAGTTCCATTTGACAAATGAGTTTTGATTTTATCCCTTTGGATGCCTCATTCAACTGCTGGAACATCTGTTATTTCAACACCACTTCACCCAGCTGTGCATTCTAAATAAGCCTTGTCAACTTGGTGTACACAATCTGAGAAGAAAACAGACACACTTCTGTTAAAAGGAAAAAAAAGCTGTGCTAGCAGACATTAAAAGTGCTCTGTTAGCTGAGGACCAATGACCCTTAAAATCAAAGGCAAAATTCTTGTCCCTTTAAGTGAAGGCTAATAACTTACAGTAATTTCTTTTTGTTTTGATGAAACATTGTCTACAAATGTTCTTTGTTAATGAAACAACACTGGATCATGAAAAGGATGTATACACAGAATTATGAGAAAATTTTAGTAGTGTCATTGCTAACTGGAATATAACTAATACAAATGAAGGGTCATCTCATGAACTTCAGAGGTTGTCTGAACCTCTATGTCCCACAAAAGTACTCTGCTGATTCTCCACTACCTCTATTCAGCTTCAGAAAAGGAGTCTGTGTGTTTACACAGTCTTCCTCTAAAGGACTGAGCAAAGTAGGTTAGATGCATGTTAAATCAAACAAAGGCCATGGCATTGTGGCAAAGCCCACATTTATTCTGTGAGGCATCCTTGTCTTCCCAGAAGTGTGGAGCTCCGTCAGCTTAGATTCATCTGATGTGAAGGTGAAAATAGAGGGCATTTGCTGTAGGCACTCTCCCAAAAAACAGAGTGGATTGCACACTTTTACATGTCTGCAAAAGCAGGGCAGAGCAAAAAACTACACAGAACTTCTCAACTAATAAAGATGACACATGAAAGACAGTGAACACTTCAAGAATAAGTGTTCGTTTAATATTAAAATTTAAAAAATAAAAACCAAATTTTTTTGTTGAGTTTGTTTTGGACATGGGGGTGGACTTGGGAGTCATAACAGAGTTCTTTTTAAATTAATTTCTTTGGGTTTCCTATTCCTTTATGGATGTCCTCTTCTAATTGTCCCCCCCTATGATTTCAAACACAGGTATTATTGCACAAATGAATGAAAGAAATAAAAAGAAGAAAAACCTATGAATTACAGTCAGCAACAACTGTCAATTTGCTGAAGAAACAAGGACTTAGGAAAACAGATTTTTTTAAACCCATGGGGCTTTCAAAACTGTATCCAAACTCCTGAGGCAGCAAACAACCTGGTATCATTTGGCATTCCAGCTGATTCTAGGAGGTGGAAATAGAGAAGTATATGAATGTGAAAAGCACACTGATTTTTTTTTATCCTCAAAACACTTTCTTAGTGTTGAATTATGGTTTAGGCCAGTTTGTAAGTTATATGAGCCAGTTTGCTGATCCCTAGATATGAGACTCCAGGGAGACAAAGCCAGACTCCAAAACAATCATTCAAAAATCCAGTCAGAAGAAGGATGAATATGATACTTTTGGGGATGGTGGCCTGTGGAGGGAAGAAAAGGAATTTTAAATGGGAAATTACTCAGAAGAACATAAAAATGAGCAAAGCAAAAAGAGAAAAAGCAATAACTTTTTGTATTATGGAAAAATATTTTCTACTGTGAGACTTTGTAAAATAAAAAAAAAAAAAAAAAAATCTGTCTTTTTAGCTCATTCTTTCCTGAATTTCAGGTGTCTCTGCCAGAGTGTGGCAGATCTAAATGCATGTGCTTCCTGCTTGTCACAAAGATCCTCACTGCACTGACAGTAGCAGTGTCACCAAAAATCCATGTTAAAGGCTTGCTTCAGTAGTTCACCAAACACATAGAGATTTGGTGAAAAATAAGCATATTTTGGTAGTAAAACAGGAAGAGTCACTGAAGATCTCTTCAAGGCTGCATCAAATGAATGTACAGATTTCCTTCATGACCTTGAAGCCTGAAGTTCATGAAGTTAGGGGTTACAAATATATTTTTTTTATGCATGTTTTGGCCAAATAACAGCTGGATGTAGATTAAAGCAACCATTCATGAATTTGGTCATCTCCACATGTAGTTAGTAAAATTAAGAATTGTTTCCAGCAACATGCCTGTATTGTGCATGCACATTTCTGCACTGAAAACATCTGAAAATTTCGCCTATGACAGCTTTGCCAATATTTCTACTGGGAATGTGGTGAAATTGTTTCTTCAGTAAACACCCAGTGATACTGTAAAGCTAAATGAATTCTTTTGGAAAGCACACTAAAATCCTTGGAAGGAGAGCATAACGTGAGTACTTTTTTATATGGGCTGAGTCACATTCCTCTATCTTATGTGTACAGATGAAATAGTTGTTAATATCCGTCTTAATTAGAAAAGGCCTGCAAAATGTTGTGTGTGCAGTATGGTATGAGCATCACCAATGTAACAGCCCTGCTGCTTGAGGTGCCATGTGCTGAGTGCTTTCATAGGAAAAAATCCTCAAAAATGGGAACAGAACACGAACACAGCTGACAGCTTTATTATGAATGTGTACATCTGCTACAGGTATATCGAACATGAATTATGTAGATTTTTCTCACAGGGAGGAGGAATGTGAAATATGTTTGCCTGTCTGTCTGTTTGTTTGTTTATATCAATGATTTATATTATCAAAAGGCACCAATTAGGAAAGCATCTGATGTAGGACAGAGAGCTTAAAGAAGCAGCCAGATCACTTCTCGCTGTAACTCCTGAAGCATGCTATAATTGCAACAGCCACAGCACCACTTAAGCTTCATCTCTTTGAGCATTATCCATGGACTGGCATAGGAAATGGCCTGTGCTTTAGTGGGCTCCAGTGTGTCAGAGGGATTGTCTCCTCAAAGTAAAGTTGAAAATGGGAATGGGATTTTGAGCCGTTAAGGGGAGAGGTGAGTTAGGGAATCAACTTCTGTCAAACTCTCGCTGAAAATTTCATCAGTAGGAGTGTATATTTGGGGAACTAAATCCATCTCTGCCATCTTGGCTGCATGTCAAGTCCTGCAGTCAGTTCTGGGCTCCTCACTACAAGAGAGATATTGAGGTGTGGGAGCATGTCCAGAGAAGAGCAACAGAGCTGGGGAAGGGTCTGGAGCACAAGCAGCAGAGGGAGTTGGGGGTTTTTAGCCTGGAGAAAAGAAGGCTCAGGATTGAGCTTCTCACTCTCCACAACTACTTGGAAGGATGTTGTAGCAAGGTGCAGGTCTGTCTCTTCTCCCATGTAATGAGCAACAAGATCAGAGGAAATGGCCTCAAACTGTGCCAAGGGAGATTTAGACTGGATATCAGAAAAGAATTATTCACTGAAAGGAATGGGAGGCATTTGAAAAGGTTGCCCAGAGAAGTGTTAAAAAGATGTTGATGTAGTACTTGGGGGCACACTTTAGCATAGAACATCAGGGGTTAGCAGTTGTACCCAATGATCTTATGGGTCTTTTCCAACATTAAGAGCACTATGATTCTATGATACCTATAAGCCTGATTTTAAAAAATGCTGTATCAATTTCTGCATCTATGGTGGTTTGCATTTACTTAGCCTAAATGTTGTTATCCTGAGCTAAACAGGGATGTAAAAACCCAACTCATTTCTTATCTACATTAAAGCGCCATAAACACATTTGACATGGTCTACTTTACAAAATAAAAAAATAGAGAAAACCACCCATTTAGAAGCCAAGCTTTCTGTGCAGGACTCTGTTGGCTTCAGTGAGGCTACCTGCCAGGCCGATTCCAGATTTCAAGCAGTCTAGTGAATTGTGACAGACTGGCGTCAGTCTTGTATTCCTATCTTATGAAACATTTCCAATGGAATATTTTAATTAAGATCAGCTTTGCTGGCATCAGAAAACTCATAACGTTTCCACAATCAAATATCAGCTGGAGAAAGCAGTAAGCAGTTGACCACAGAAATGTTTAACTTCAAACCAAGGTGGGAACCTGCTCTGATTTGTCAGACAGTGTCTAGCTGCTGTCCTGCTCCTCAGGTTGACTCCCCAGTAAGAAAACAGTAATGTAGAAAACCACCCATGTATCTTTTCCACAAATATTCAACTCACTCCCTGGATTCAGATGGATTTTCTGATATTAAACAAGTAAATCTGTATTGGAATAGGGAATTAAAATTAATCAAAAACAGAGCTGTTCAAGAAATGCAGTGTCTGCACTGATTTGTTATTATTGTTTTCCCCATGGATTTTAGTCACTGAGCACTAACTAACTGAGCACAGCTTGCCATGTTGACAGCATTCACTGGATCCCTGCACAGGCTGTCTGAGGAAATCAGGTTGTTTAAAAAAAAAAAAAAAAAAAAAGATGCAGAATGCAGTCATTTAATTTTTTCAGCTTATAGATTTCGGGGTACTTAAAGTTCCTTTGAAATGGAGCAGTTGTCTGGGCAGATACAGTGGCCAATCACCACTTCTCTTGTTAATTTGCATATAATGAGTCTATTGTTCATGGGGGATTAGCATCCAGAGACTGCTGGCTGCTCAGGCTGCTCTTTGACGGATTACTTGGACCTGTCATGACTCTTTAAGGATCCCTGCTAAGAGGCAGAGTAAATTACCCTCTGCTGAGCTCTGTGCTGCTGTGGCTGGGCTGTGGTTTATTTCAGTCGAGTTCAGCCATTACCACACCACAACTGGGGAAAGGTTTTGTGCAGCTTGGGCAGTGGGGCTCCCAGGGCTGCTCAAGGCTGCTGGCTTGGCTCTGCTTGGAGAGAGATCTGCAGGCACATCCACAGGGGCTGGCCATGCTCATAGGCCTGATGGCTTTGGTAGCCCTGAGGGCAGTCAGTGCCCTTGGCTGTCCTTTCCTTAGGGTCTGGTCACAGCCAGGAGGGATCCTGTGAAGGATCAGCTGAGTGTCTCCAGCATAGTAGGAGACCACAGGGTGGTGGAGCTATCAAGACCAGTAGGTGGATTCATTTTGACTCCTCTCCTGGTGCAATAACAGCAGCTATCAAATGAAGCTAGCAGGTGATGGGTCCCGGCCAAAGGGTGCCAGCTCACTGCTCAGACTGTGAGAGAGCTGGGGAAGTCCTTGCCACCAGAGACTAAGAATGTAGCTCCCCTGAGTTCAAGGAGAAGCTGGATCTATTCTTTGAGAAAAAAATTTTGAAAATACAGAGACAGTGACTCGTCCTCAGAAAGGTCCCCAGCTATCAGATGCTGATGACTGTGAGAATGTTTGAGCCATTCTGTAAAATCATCTGTAAAACCAGATATTTGTGCTGTTCCAATGTTCTTCCTCAGAAATCTGCGACATCTCCATCTCTGACTGATGGAGACAAGGCACTGGGCTGGACTTGGCATCCCCCCAGAAGTATTATTCCCCCATTTGTCACAGAGGTGCAGCTTGCTCCCACCCACTTTCAAGCCACATGCTAGCCTACTGTTGACAGGCCTCTCAGTTAATTCAGGTATTTATACATGTTTTCCACATTACAAATAAGAGAGAGATTTACCAAGGTACATGGCTCACTTCATAATACCAGCGTTGCAGAGTTTCTGCCATTTAAGAAGTATTGGCTAATGCTTTTTGGAGAATCTTCTGTACCAACAGATCTACTTCTCAAAGTTGAACTATAAAAGGAATTTAATACTAAGTCTACCAGTTTTCAAACTAGTCAAGATACTCTGTTGGTACTGGCTTTGAGCTTCTCATACAGAGAACATCTCTACAGCTTAATTATTCTAAATGTTATAAGCGATGCCAGTGAACAAAGCTACATTAATCTGGAGTTACTGCTAAAAGGATAAAGCACTTTGAGGAGTAAAAAAATGTTACAGGAATGTTGCTATTATCTTATAACCAAACCTTATGAATCTAGGACATGTAAAGTTAAATTTAGACAAAGTAATCTTCTACTTAAAAAATTAATCTAGGCAAATAAAGACAAGCGAACACATACTTAAGAAAACTGAATGTTCATAACAATCTTACTAAAACAAACCTTTATCCCCAGTTTGAAGAAAAAAAGAGTGATTAAAGAAAAGTGAGTGTGTCTATAAAATTAATTTAATTTAATTTGTGACTATGTGCATTCCAGGCCAAGGTACTAGAGAGTTACATAACATTTTAGCTAGAGGTAGGATGATACTTGCTGTCATCTTAACTCAGGGATTGAAAGCCTGAGGTGCCAGTGGCACACCCTGAGAGTCCCAGGATCCTGAAGACAATAACACAGGCACATGGTGTTCTAGCTCTCTTGTAATGTAGCCTGAGGTTTAAAGGCAGTCTGGGTATTGGCCACAGCCTGCAGCAGTTACCTAACTCTGCACGGACTGATTCACCCGCTGTGAGACTGCAGCACTGGCACACAGCTGATCCCAGGGGACACAGCAGGAGGCTGCTGAGCTGAGCCCGTGCACAAGCATAGGCAGGAAGAGTTCCAGCAATAACACAAGTGCTGTCAATGAGGTATATGGTTCTTATAAAATCATTTTTTAATAGAAATTTGCTTAGGTAGTGAACAGGATTTTTACTAGTTATCAAGTACTGAAATATTCTCCTTTGTACTTGTTCACAGCCTATCTCTGTGGAAAGCTGATCTCAAAGCTGTGACATTCTGAGACTGTGAATTTGAAATTGTTAATGTGTCGTGGTAAGAAACATCTTTAGAAGAGAAATTTTAAAACTGAAGGCTTTCAAAACAGACAGTAGCCTAGGTGCTAGACATATAACAATATGCTATATTTTTAGGATCGTGATAATATTATGCAAGCATAATTAGTGAGACCTTAATCTGAGTTTCCAGTACATGAAGTAAGAATTCTGAGCCAGGGATAACACTGAAATTTATGATGAAAACTTTCCTTAAATGGGAATGTTTTGATCCAGCTCATCTGCTGGCACTGCCTTTGAGCCTCCAGATACCAAGCCGTGCTTGCAGAGGCATCAGACAGATGAGGAGGATGAGCAAGGCCTTGTGCCAACTGTTTAACCTGCCCTTCCTGTCTCACCCTCACACTGCTGGTTGCCCATCCATCTGCAAACATTGTTTCTTAAGCAAAGGATTTCTGAGTCTGTATTTCAGCTGCCGGCTCCTTTTGAGGCTAGAGCTTTCCTTCACAAATGAATAAATGCTGCTCCCTGCTGGAAACTCTCAGTCCACTGCAGTCTGCTGACATTTTCCCTCTGGAACAAGAAAAATAAAAGCAAAGAAGCTGGTGGAAAACTCAGAGTTATTAAAACCCAGCCCTTCAGAGGGCAAGCTCTCCAAGGGTTAATGTTAGTGCAGTGCTGCAGGATCTCTTCCTGTCCCTCCTGGGCTGCTCCTCTGCAGCGCTGGAGTCAGAGCCACAGGCACTGGGGCACCCTGGCTACCAAGGACCTGGCATCACAAGGCAGGAGTGAGAGAAGCCACACAGAGAGCACCTGGCAGCTGCTCCTGTACCTCGGGTGAAATCCAGCGTGCCTGCACACCTACAAAGGCAGATCTGTTGGTGGTGCCTTGGTGCTCAGGGAGCCACTTCACCCGTGAAGGGAGGAGCTCTGCACTGCCTATCTGGTACCAGGCACATAAGTGCAGAGAAGCAGGCCAAGAGGGACTGTTTCTTCTGGGACTGATAGACCTTAATAGCAATTATGATCCTGGTCCCTAAACTATTCAAAGCACACCCATCCATGTCTGTGGATGCCATGTGGTGGATCTCACTGAGAGGAGACCAGGCCATAGGAAAATAACAGATCTGATTTGCAAGAGGTGAGCTAGTTTGACAAGCTGTCATGCAAACCCATTTTATGCAGGTTAATTTAAGTAGAAAATATACTCAAATGCTGTAGTGGATTAGGCCAAATTCTGAACATCTCTTCCAACCCTCTTGACTAAGCTTCGCATAAGGTGCTGGGAGCAGCAGTGTCTGGTTCCTCATGGGAAGGGCCAGTGTACCAAGACACTTCCACAACGAGCAGAGACATCCTTATTAACCTGAATCTAAGAGCTCTCAGGTCTGGGAGATGTTACAGCCCGTCACTCACTGTACTCTCAGCTCACCTCTCCACTTCTGTTGCTTCTCTGCACAGGGGCTGTGGTGCCAGTTTGTTTGGATGTGTTTGTACATCCGAACTGAAGAACTGAAAAGACTGGGAGAGCTCCTCTTGAGCAGATTGTATGAACTAAGGTGTTAATTTAGCAGGGTGTACAGTGCAGCTGCAGTCAAGAGAAGAAGTAGTCAATATCAGCTAGGGGTAAAGAAATTTGCAAAGGCAATAGTGTTTCAAGGAGTAAGAAGCACATCAGAGTACAACACCACACATGAGCAGAAGGTGATACCAGACCAACTTCAATCTAACTTTTACATCTTTCAACTTCCTTTTAACGCCTACTTTGATCCAACATCCATATATTTTCAGCCTTCACCACTAGCAATCATTGCCTCAATCTTTGCCTCTACCCCTTCCTCAGTTGTGGTTTCTGAATTATTGAGACATCTTTCCTTGCACCACAAATGTACAAAGATTCCTTTATAAATACTGTATTTACTAAGGCCTTAAGCCAGTACTTGGTGACGTTGGTGGGATTCAGTCCACTGATTTCAGAGGACTTTGGAACACACTTTCTCTGTGAATTAAAATACTAGTTTCATTTCTTAACCCTTTTCTTAAGTGGTGGAATATCAGCTTGAAAGCCAATATCTTCCCAGCTGTGAGCTTTGTCTGGTCAGTTCCCACAACAAAACCTGGAGAAGACATACCCCATTGAAGGGAAGGCAGCCAAGGCAATATGGAAGAAAGCTGAGGTTCTGTTTTTCCAGTTTTGTGGGAAGCAAATGGTAATTGTTGTTAGTTTCATGCCAGAGTTCAGCTCCTGAGCTGGGTCTCTGTCCCTGGTTCCTCTGAGGTCAGTTTGGAAATGATGAATCAGAGGTGAGATCCAGTGATGCATTAAGAGCTTTCCCAGCAAAAACAGATTTAGAGGAACAAGCAAAACTAAATCTGCTCAGTTAATGTTCTTTCCTGAAGCCCAAGAAAAGCCCAGGAGAAAAAATAAAGGGCTGTAGGTGCATCGTTGAGCTACTGTGCCCTGAAACTAAAAAATACTGGGACTGAGCATGTGGCACTCCTTTTGTCTTTCACCTAAATCTCCTGGTTCTCTCTGAAACTTAGCTCTTAAACCCTTCTGTGGGCATTCATGTCCTCTCTGCCCTCTTCACTAGGCTGCCATTCCTCATGGGTGCTATTTGTAGTTGTCTTTCTTGTTCATGCCACTTCTATAATTTCTGTTCTCTCAACCATTGCCCAGCCAGTCCTGCTCTACCTAAGCTCTTTCCCCTGCTATAATATTCATCTTCTCATTCCCTGTGTAACTCCTGGTAACTTTTCCACGTGGAACCAGAAATTCTCCAGAAAATGGTACGAACCATATCCACAAATGGATTATATTAGGGAGGCTCTACCTGCAACTTTAACATTAATTTTCTGTTAGAGGGAGCAATGTCTGTGAAATAGATAAATTTCTGCATCTGGAAAGCAATTTCTTATGTATCTAATGTCTCTGTCTGGTTTTATTTGGGGTTTTGTCTTTAATGTAACACCCCTCAGTGCAATATTTGAGCATTTTTTATATCTTTCCTTCTTAAGGTGCAGCAGCACCTTTTTATTGGTGAAAGGTAAAGTGATTACTGATTGACTCAAATAGAATTGAGAATTGGCTCAAACAGAATATAGACAAGAAGGGGTTGTCTGCTTTTTCTTCTTTTTTTCACTTGTAATTTAATGAATATTTTTACAGTAGATTAATTGCAGATTTAATCAATTTTGAAAAATACAGCATCAAGTAAAATGTTCAAACCTCATTGTTAAATAAAATTATTCAAAAGATCTTCAAGGAGAAATATATGTTTGGCTGATTGCTTTTAATATGACATCAATGCCACTCAGTCTGAGCTGTTTCCTGTTTCGTTTGCTGCAACTAAAACACATCAAAATGAAAAATAATGCAAAGGAAGCACAAGAACAGAGCTGCAGAGAAATATTTTTTTCTTTTATGAACAATTGAGTGGTGTGGAAATGGTGATATTCCAGAACTAATGC
This sequence comes from Melospiza georgiana, assembly GCF_028018845.1. NCBI lineage: Eukaryota > Metazoa > Chordata > Aves > Passeriformes > Passerellidae > Melospiza > Melospiza georgiana. The sequence continues at coordinate 127,837,496 of NC_080430.1, read as the reverse complement.
TCACAGTAGGTAGAAGAGAAAGCTCACAAGCTTCAGTCAGTACTAAATGCCCAAGAAATGAGATATTAGAGATGGTGGTATAGGACAGGGCCTTCTGAATGCTACAATAAATCACTTTTATTGAGATAAGCTTGTTGCTCCTGTGTTTTAGTAAGATTTGAGACAAAAGGAAAGCAGGTCTGTGCTGACAGCCATATTAATGCTTTTGGTATGTTTTGAGTTCCACCACTAAACATCTGGACTGCTACATTGAACATCAGAAATTATTTCTAAATTATATATTAACACTATTTTTCTGTTCCAAATTAGAAGTTGAGCCTTGCTGTAGAGGTGGGACATGGTGCCCATCAGAGAGGGCAAGATGATACTGATCACTTTTCTGACCCTTCTTCTATCCTGTGAAATTCAGAAGCTGCTGCCAGGCTCAGAAGGCTGTGAGCTGTACATCTCACAGCTGCTTTTGGAAATGCTTTGGCTTCTAGATCCAGGGAGCTGCTCTGTAGTAAAGAAGGGGTCCCAATAGTTGTCTGCAGCTACCTAATGGGGTGACCAGAGGGGAGGCAGACAAAGGGACAGAAGTAGCTCTCACAACTTGAAATACAGTATATTGTGGTTATATATGTAAGGAAAAACATTCTTCATATATGGTCCAGTGGTCAAACACTGGAAGCAGTTGGAAATGTTAATCTTCAGAACTCAGCTGGACATGATCCTGGGCAGCCTAATCTAACTTTGAAGTCAGCAATTCTTTCAGGAAGATCTTAGCCAAAATAACCTCAAGAGGTCTCTGCTGACACAAATTCTGTAAATTTGTGATTATGTCATATATCCTACATAACCCAGGCATCCACCCTGAACACCTCTACCTGATCTATCAATCACAAGTAATAGTAAGGAGGAAAGAGATCAGATTGAAGTATAAGATGAAGGGAGCAACACCGACACAACTTTGGTTCTGAAATATTTTTCACTGACTTTTCAGAAGAAATTGGGAATTGATTTCAAGATAACGCATTCTACAGCAGTGCAAATATTTAGTGACCGTGTAAAAATGAATTATGACAAAGGATGACTTCAAATATTAGGCTGTTTTCTCTCACAGCAGCATTAGCGTAGGGACAGAAGAAAGATGTGCTTCTGAAGTGAAATGTATCTCAGAGGAGAATATATCCAAAGTAAAACCTGAAGATAAGGACCATAAACTCTTGTGTGATATCCATTCATATGATTTAAACACAGGATACTGCCTGAGTGTGTTGATGAAAATAGTTGATGAAATGAGTTATTTTGGCTTGGATCATAGGAAGGACCAGGAAACCCCCTCCAACAGAAGGTTTGTGAGACAACTGAGAACATCACTAAAAAGGGACTGGACCTAACATCAGCAAAAGTATTGAAGAGATCCATCCTACATTTTTGAGGAGATTAGTGAAAAATCCAAGATGTTTGCTGTATTATAAAGTAAGAAGTAATTTGTAAAAGCTGAAGAGCAGCCTTCAGAAATGTGTGAGCACATATGTGCATCACATAGATTATGAACTGCATTCTGTGCCTTAATATAAGCTGTGCAGAAAACAAAAAAGTTGGGAAAATGACACTGCTCACATGGGATATTCATTTTTTGCTTGTTACTACTTTTTTTTTTTCTTTTTGTCCCTCACACTGCCAGGAGCACTGTTTTCTTAATAATAATTAGCTGATTTCCTTTTGTAGCACTTCAAGAACACTATTTTGCTGCATTCTTAATGTTCAACGTGAAGTGCAAGACTGCAGTTCATTACTTCCCTGATTTCTTCCTAACCTCATATAAAGGCAAGAGTAATGAATACAGATATAGTTCAATTTTTCATGTCTGTTAACACTTTATTGGCACTTTTTTTTTGTCAGTTCTGTTGCAGTGATAGTGCTGGGATTGGATTATAATTAACTAGGGACAGTAAAAAATCCAAACTCCAACAATCCAGTATGAGTTAGGCCAGTTAAATTGATTAAAATTAATAGGAGACACTCTGACATCTAACTCTCTACTTACCACCATCACTTCCTTCCATCACACAGGTATTTTCTTCTAGTAAGAGTTTGCATTTTTGTTTTTCTTTTAGCAGTGTTGATTTTCTGGCTCTCTGTGGTTCTCTGTCTACTTGCATCTCACAAACAGTATAGCAGGGTTTGAAGGGCTTTCTCATTATAATTGGCCAGTATGGTATTGTAAATAAGTAAAACTAATTCCCTGGACAAATAGATGTTGTATAGCATTAGATGCACTTGAGTGCAAATAAAGAATTTGATTATGTTTCTCCCTCCTGCCTGTGAAAAACAGTTCCCTTAAGTCTTTTATCTAATATCATATGGCTTAAGTGCTGAGGCTCCTGGTAATTGCCTTGCAGGACTGCTCCTCATCTAAGAGACATCTGCAACCCGTGACTCACTAGCAGTCTACTGAGAATTCCTTTGCACTAATTTCCATCCCCAGCTCCTAATTTATCTCTCAGGCTACTCTAAGCAGTATCTTTCAACTTTTCATTTCTCCAAGGAAATTAATCAAAGATACTCAAGCACAAGGGTAGGAATCATAGGAATCAGCCTACTTCTCAGAGTAAGGTGTCTCAGAGGCCACCTTTGGTGTCTCTTCATGATCTTTTGCTGAGAAATCACTGTTACTTGCAGCAGTGCTTGGGCTGTGCTGTGGGTGTCAGCTTAGGTGTGGAGCACTTGCAACATGGGAGAAAGGGGCTACAGCAGGACAAGTCACATAAAAAGTTGTGAGATGTTCAGCATAAGCCTCTGCCTCTCTGCACGTCCTTGGAGGAATGTAGCATTGAGACTGGATCATCTCTTTGTCAAGTAAGAGATTAATCCAAGGAGCTTCTGTTCATCCTTTCTGCATTTCACACTAGGCACAGGGAAAAAACATCCAGTTTGTGTTTGGCATTTGCAAGCTAATGCTTGTGCAGAAGAATTAAGAAGGTTGGAAGGAGTTCTCTGCTTCCTGTGGCTCTCATTTCTATTGCATTGCTTCAAGAGGTGCAGAAATTGCTAATCACTGAAGTGAACTGAGAAAGAAAGTAAGTAATGTTATATTTTAGTTATGCTTAATAAAATGAAAGGCATCTGTCAGTTCAAGTTCTGCACTCCCCAAGAAGTTAAGAAATAACTAATATGAAACTGCAGCAGAGGCACTACAGAAGTCATGCTTCTGTTGACAAAGATGTCTATATAAAAGCACATTTTTCTGAGCTGACATTAGGCTAATTCCCTCCTGTCCATTCCTAATAGATTGAATGCTAGGAGGCAAAGGCCACTTGACCTTGTAAAAATTGGATCAGCCATTTGAAGAAAACAAAATCTAACAATGCAGGGTCTTTCTGATATAAGTAATTAAGGTTCTGATATAAGTAAATAAGTAGACTAGCTGTTCCTACTAAACTGATGTTCCATGGTGCTGCTTTACAGAAATACTGAGGCAGCCTTTTCTGTAACAGTCATTTAACCTAAAAGAGTGCAAGACAGAGCACTCAGCAGCAACCTCTGCTTCTGCCTGTTCTCAGGGGTTTGAACAGAAGCAATTTGTTTTATGGGACATGGCATCTCTCCTGCCTTGCTCATGCAGAGAATTGGCCTTTTGTACAGCCCTGTGTGCGTGCTGGGTGCCAGCAGATTGCCTTTCTTGGCACACGGGCATTCCAGAGGGAATGTACACGGCTCCGTTTCGCCTGACAGACATTTTATTCATGTAGGGCTGATTTGCCTCATTAGCCATCAGTCCAAGAAAGTGTGATACATCAGAGTCCTGGCTCCAAGTTAGCCCAGGGAAGCTGTTATCCAGAGGCAGCTTCTTGGGGAATGCCCTCTCTGCCCCTGTTCCTCTGCAGAACAAGGGGATGTGTGTTGTGCTTCTCCCTGCAGAGGGACGGCCTTACTCCACTCCTTGTGCCCAGTAGCTCATCTGGCTGGTGCACAGGACCGAAGATGCACAGGCTGCTCCTTCCACAGGCTGCTCTGTGAGGCAGGGTTATAAAGGGAAGGAAAACAGTATGTGTTGAGGATTGAAGTGTCCTGGGCTGACTATAGGATGCTTTTATCCCCAATCGTCTCATTCTGTTTATGTTGAATAATAAGTTTTGCACCTTTAAGAGTGTTCCAGAGAGTGAAGGGGGGGAGAGAAGAAGCGCGCAGTTTGTTTTCAGACACTGCACTCACTCCTCCACATTCCGGCTCCTGGACTGTGTTGTCTGTGGATGAACAGACAGCGGGACAGAGCTCTTCTTTTGCTTTTTAGTTAGTTTTTAGCTAGCTGAGGCAAAGAAGTTCCCTGGACTGTTTTTTTTTTCCTTTTCTTTGGACCTCTTGAAACTGCTCTGGACTGCACACCCGGGAGAGCACTGGCAGCTGCACCTGTGGCCCACCAGGCCAGGCCTGGCCTGCGACAATTCCAGCACTGAGGGACTGATCAGAGACTGAGTGAGCTGAGCTTCAACCCAGGGTTTACTCAGTTTGTCATCTCTTTTAGAGTGGCAAGGGGTCTCATTGTTTGATATTGTTTTGGTTTTATTGTTTAATAAACAATGTTTTTCCACCTTTCTCCAAGGAGGTATTTTTTCCTCCCGGACCAGTTGGGAGGAGGGGCTGATTGGATCTGCTTTTCCCACCGGAGCTCCTTTGGGGGATTCTTCCCCAGATTTGCTCTAAACCTGGATATGAAGCAAAGTGGTTATGGTACATGACCTAAGTGAGATAACCCCGTGGCTCTGATACAGGCCAGTAAGGCATGCTAAGGCTTCAAAGAAGAGTAATTACAATCAATTACTGCATCTAAGGTCACAAGAGACTGTAATTATCTCTCTGATCTCCTGTATTATACAGTGCACAGACCATCTGTTATGATTATAATAATTATTATAGTTGTTAATGCTATTATTTTAGAAAAAAACATCTATCTTAATTTCAAAACTTCCAGGGATGCAAAAGCCTTGGTAAAGTATTCACTTGGTACTTACTCCAGCTTGCTTAATTACCAGTGCCAGTCCAGGTGTAAATTCATCAGCTAAATTTGGTAACCTTCTACTATCAATTTCTGTCTGCAGTAAGTATTGATAGACCTGGACAAGAACATCCTGTATGTTTGTGTATGTCTGCCTGTGGTTAAACAATGCAGAGGAAAGGTCTTCACTCTGTCATGACACAGGGCTTGAGTTGATAGAGCTCTGCTGATAAGGTTTAGCTTTCCTGGTGCTGCTTGAAAATGCCAGGTCATGACCCTCCTTTTGTCCTTTGCTTGGTAAGGGCCAGTGTATCATTTTCTGTTGAATTGCAGTTAACAGTATACCCTGCTTTCCTAGTTCTGCACAGATAATACAGAGATCCTCTCTGCATCTTTGTACATGGCTATATACAATTACAGTGGAAAAGAACTTAGAGGCAAAAGGCATTAATTAATGTGCCTATAAATTTCCCAGGAGGGAATAACGTAAGCAACCTGGTCTTCAAAGTGCCTTTGTTTTAGACCTTGTTTAATCTCTACTTTCTTCCTGGCTTCACTGATATAATTTTCACGAGTAATTACTATAGGAATACAGACTTTCTCTCTGTACAAGTTTTATTAACAAATCAAATATTCTATCAGAATGGGGAATGCACATAAAAAACTATGTTCTTGTATATTACAATTACATTCATAACCAAGAATAGTTACTAAAATATTTTGAAAACCCAGAATTGTTAGAATTGTGACTATAACCAAAGCACAAAACCATAAAAAAATTTGAAAAAAGGTTTGTTCTAGTGATAGATAGTGACTTTTCAGAGGGCTCCTTCCACAAAGGGAAATGAGGATCCTTCACTTACTCTATATGTTCAAATGTACTTTTCTGTTAGCAACTTTCCTTCTATACATTTTGATCCTATTAACCAGTCTAGCCAATCTAATTTTTCTGGGGTGGAGGGTGGGGAGCAGATAAATGCTGTGTATATCCTTACATTCAATGAACACTAGCAACTGGAGACAGAGACCTCTTAAGTTCTCCAGCTGAGAGAACAGCACAGTGACAGCTCATACCTTATTAGACACCAGACAATACAAAGCAGCAGAATCAGCAGCCACATCTTTGGAAAAGCTTCAATTAACAATGAGACATAAATCTGCTGGAAGCAGCACTTGCTCCATGCTGGTGTTCAAGGGCTGCTTAGCACAGTGCATCCCTCGGGGCTTTGCTGGAGGGGCAGGAAACACAAAGTGCTCCCACTGCAGTGGAGATGCTGTCCTACAAGCTGGGCCTCCATATCAGTAAGATCAACTGCACTTGTAACCTCCAATTTCATTAGTGCTATATTTGTTCTCACAGCTATGGAAAAAATACTTCTTCCTTTTGGTGAATTTTGCAGACTGTGGGCCACAGCTGTTGGCAAAGCTCTCATTGATTCATGGCCAGAAAAGAAACCTCATCACGTGCTGTGGTTATTACAAGCTGTTTGCATTTTCAGCTCATGCTAACAATCCAGTTGAAGGAAATTTTTTATTATTATTTACTGATTTTTTAAAAATTGTAAGTCAAGAAAACACATATTAATATGGAAGTGTTTGAACATCTCCTCTGGCAAAAAGTAAGAAAGAAAAAAAATTGCAGAGGAGAAGGAGATTTTAACATGTAGTAACCTCCTGCACTGTAAAACATAAATAAGAAAGTGGATGACATCATTTATGACCTAAACCATGGGCAAAATAATGAAATGCCTTTGCTGATAGGAAGGAGAACTGATATATACCTCAGATATCTGACTCTGTTAATTTAAAAGTTGCTACCTTCAGCTGAAAAAAAAGTTAAAATGCTCCGTGTCCACATTTTATTTCTGGTGCTCATAAATCAAACCCACACAAAAATTAGGCGATCAAAATGCACCAGATAGCTGAGGAACTGAGATAGGGATGCTTAATAGTGTGATGAGAAATAAAATTGTCAAAGATTGCAGTTCAATAGTTTTGTATGAACTACAGACGGGAAGAAATCCACAAAATAATAAAATTTCATTTTCACATTCTTCTGCAAAAGGCTCCAGCTTCTAATTTCATATATTTTGATTTCAAACTGACATAAGCTAAGCTAAATGTTTTGTTTTAGTTGGGAAGAGGCAAAAACCTGAAACTCCTACTAAAATAAAGCATCTTGTAGTGTGGATTGGGTTAAGGATGAATACCTTTCTTCTTTAGGAGACATCTGTCTTGAAGTAGTGTTTTCATCTGTCTAGAGGCAGAGCTCTCTAAACCCAGCAGAAGGTGCTACAAGTTGTAATTGCTGAAAGATCTGAGCTCCTCCATATGTGGTGGCTTTAATGTTCAGTGCTCTGGTTTTATCACAGCCAACTGCTCAGCCTGGAGAACAGAAGGCTCAGGGAGATCTTACCAAAGTGTAGAAAAACCTGAGGTGGGGCCAGGGGAAAAAAGACAAAGCCAGAGACTTCTTGGTGCTGTGCACTGACAGGGCAAGATACAATGAATTCTGAAATACAGACAATTCTGACAATTATCATACTTTTATTTTTTACTGTGCAGGTGGTCAAACACGGCAAAATGCTTCCCAGAGAGGCTGTGGGGTTTCCTTTAATGGAAATATTCAAAAGTGAACTGGATGAGCTATGGGCAATCTTCTCTCACTGACTTTGAGAGCTTTGAGGGCTGGACCAGATGAGCTCAGAGAGGTCCACCAGCCTCTACCACAATTCTGTGAAATGGCTTATTCTCTACCAGCACTTTTTATGAAATTCTGAAAGCAGCCTGGCACACTGAGCGCCATCCAGTGATCAGCTGAAAGGAAACAAATAGTCACTGGGACAGGTTTCTGAGCAAAATAATTATTTTTTAACTTCTAAGCAGTATCTGTTTTGTCAAATTATTTATCTGTCAGCTTCAGAGATAAGATCAGACTATGCCTGTACCTCCCATATGTTTCTTTTGCTGCAGATCATTCAGCATCAAAGTTTCCTGAATATCCAAATCTGACTTTCAGATTATAATTTGAAACAGTTGGGATAAAAACATATGAATCTCAAACTTTTCTGCAGGGCATATAGACCATTTTCCTACTGCCAGCACTATAAAGATAAATTAGCTTCACTGCAGAAGAACAGAAGACGTTCTGAAGGTTTTCTAGAGATTAGTTTAATTAGCTAATAAACAAATGGAATACACTTATTTCATTGAGATAGCAGGAATGCATTATCTCAAACAATAAACCCAGCTTTACATGCAGCTCACGACAGCAAAGAGACAGTGAGTAATACAAGAGAGATAAATTTAACAGGAGAGGAGGTGCTGAACAAGGAGAGGGGTGAGGATCCAAGCAGAGCTGGCAGAGCAGTGAGGACAATTGCTGCGATGATCAAGGACATAAGGACACAGAGACAGTTGCACTCCACTCGAGCTGCCTTTGTCCAGGCCTGGATGGAGCATGCAGGAGACACCTCCACCCCATGAGCCCAACATCTGTGTGATGTGCTGAGAGGCACAGCCAGTGCTCAGGCCCTGTGCCCTTCTGCAGCAGCTCTGGGCTCTCTGGGACAGCCTGCACTGCTCAGCTCTGTCCCTGCACACACAGCTGGCCCCCAGGAGCAAGCGCCCAGGAGCATCTCAGTTTCTCCCCAAGGTGCTCATGAGTCTCTAACTACTCCTGAAACAAGATGAGAAAGGGAAATATATTGTAAAGTAAAGTAAATGGGTCATATAAAATGGAAGTAAGTGATAAAAATAATGCTAACAATAATCAAATAGTCTGGGCCTACCATTGGTCTATAAGGGGGCTGATGCACAAGGCAGAGAGGGACTGCAAGGCTAGGAGAGGTGTGAGGGGAGTAAAAGTATAAAAAGAGAAAAACAAGATCTCCTTTTGGTACATCACAAGATGGCTGGATTTGTTCAGCAGTTCATGAAGACACTACCTAAGGTTTTCATGTGATTTGTGCCTTTAGGGAAACTTGAAGAATATTGAGTGTTCTGAAATTAAATGCAAAATCAACTTTTATTCTGAAAGACAACAGAATGATGTGACAGAGAATATAAGGTCTGTCCAAAGCAACTAAATTTTAAAAAGTAACTGCAAACATAATTGGTCTTATACAGTGTAGTGTAAAAAACTCCTGGCATCTGACTATCCCTTCCATTAAAACAGACAAGAGATAGGAACCTTTGAAAACACTGGATGGAACTAGAGGACATATTTTATGAAAATTAGTCATTGCTTTTAAAATCAGGACTTTTTATTACTGCTGATAAATTGGCTTACTAGCATAAAGAATGAATAATCTGTAAGGCTTGCCTTTGAATTTTGGTTCTTTTTCTTTGATTCCCAGTCTTGATCAGCCTCCTGTATTACAACAGCATCGACCAAGCTGACTACAATCAAGTCAATGTGAATTGTGAAATCTATTTCTACAATAATTATTGACTGTAGCTATTAACTTTATGAAATCCATATTCCTACCTGCTTGCTGACAAGACCTTCATCTCCCTTTCATTTTCTTCTTTTTAGTTCCACATACTTTCCCTGACAAAAAAAAAAAAAAAAAAAAAAAAACAAACCAAAACCAACAACAACAACAAAACCCAAAAAACAACAACAGTAAAAACTTTTCTTATTTTTCCCCCTTCTGTTCACTGAGGTAAAATAGTAAGAGGCACAGGTAACTGTATGGTAAACTACCTTATTTCAAAAAGAAAACCAAACATTGCCTATATAAATGACAGTAAACATCATGTGATCCTGTGTGGACATAGAAATTAACTTAGGATTTCCACAAGAGATCAAGGTAAAAAAAGATGGTATTTTTGTGACAAACTCAACTCCTGCAGTGTTTGGATACAGACCTTGCAATGCATTGGTTCATCCTGTGTGTGAGTGACTGTAGATATTTATGTAAGTTTATTGTTATGTATCCTGGAACTTCTAATGGAAAGTGGGATAGTTTCAGTGAAGGATTCTTTAATAGGGTACAAATTTTCCACATCTGTCCTCCATGGCATGCCTTCTAGCCTTCACCTTGAAAAAAAGCCACTAAAACCAGCTCTGTTTACTGTAGTTAAGACAGTGATTTTAAACCATAGACTTGAGCTATTACTGCTGTGCTGTGGAGCATCCCCAGGAGCTGTTTATCTCTCCAATTCACAACTACTTTTCTTTCATCTTGCTCTGTGCAGGAGTAGTAACTTACTACTGGCCTCAAATTTTATCTCAGGCTACCTCAGCCACCCAGCTGAAATGCAGGCTTAATCCCATCTGAATTGAAGGGGAGATATAAAAGAATTGTGTTCTATTGCTATGCACTGGACACAGAGCCAGATAATAAGTAGGACAGTCAAAGAGGAGGAACCAGTTCTTTGTTGGGCCACAGAGCACACACACAGCACGCCCACAGACAGATCAGATTTGGGCTCTCAGATGACAATGTATCAATGAGATCTCCACGCAGATTTAAATGATTATTTAAGACTCTTTATGAGAACAAGTATTCCATTTCCAAGGCTCACACGTGCACTCCTGGAGCTGCAGCAGTGCCATGTGTCACCTGGCCACTGCCCACGGCCACCAAGCAGGAGTGGTTCTGTTGGCACACGTGGCTGCGTGGGGCTGACCAAGAACTGCAGAGTTGGCATCAAAGTGAAAAGCAAGAACAGCACAAGCAGAAATAATGTATGACCTTAGAGCACCCCAGACCTGAACACAAATTGGAGTTATCTGGGTAGAGGAAGATTGACAGCTCTTTGAATCCAAGCACTAAATAAATACATGCATTTGTGGTGCTCCTAGAAAGGCTCTGGTTCCAGAAATCAATGCAAAGATTTGTTCAGTGCAGCGTGCAGCATTCTTCTCCCCTTCTCAGACAGCCTAATTTTGCCTAGAAACTTGCTGCCTGCATTATATCCCCTCTTCATTTTTTCTGCAGATGATAAGGCATTGTCCAAAATTGACTTAATAACAGCAATAAGAGAGATGGATTGTCACTTTAGGTTACTCAGACAGTGGTTAAAGTTAATAAAGGTTCAGACTGCTTCTTTGTGCTACAAGTGCTGCACTACAGATTAGCCTGCTGGGGAGCACAATTGGAGGTGCTGGTTCCCCAGTCACTCCTCAGACACCAGGATAGTGGCTAGAGCATTCATTTTCTCATGAAGACATCTGACATTTGCTTCTCTCCATACTTCTCTATCCCTGCTGGAAAGCTGCATGCTTAACCTCAGCACAGTTAATTTTCTTCTCTCACACACCAGGACGAGAAATACCATTAGTGTGTGAATGATGTATGAGGTGTAGGGTCCCTGCAACCCTCCCTTTTTGTTCAGGGGTTTGACCATGAGCTGTTCCTGCTCTCTTTCCCTCCCACAGTCCATCACGGATCTAAAGCTTTGACCCTCACTCTCTGAATGCACTTCTCCTATGAGCGACTGCTTCCCAACAGGGCTTGCAGAATTAGGCATAAGGCAGCAGCATATGAAAAATGATGCTTTTTTTGTAGACTGTGCAGAGCTGGAGGTCAAGCACACTATTAATAATTCTCTGACTTTTTAAAAGCTGTATTTCCTCCATTTGTTGGCAACATGATTTGAAAGGTCTGTACAAGGCATTTAAAACAGCAGCTGAACAGAGGCATTTCAGCAGTGTCCAATATTGATTTTTGCTTCTAACTCACCTCTTTGCTAAGACTGGTTTCAATATCCTGTGAAGTTTAAGTGAAGACATTTCCCATCTCAATAGCCATGCATTGTAATTTGATCCCATAGACAAGCCTGGAGTATTTTCCTTAACAACACAGCTTGGCTCAAAGAGCAGGACTAACACAAAATCTCCACCTTGGACCACTGCTGCCCACACTGAAGAAAGGCTGAGTGGGGAACGAATGGAGGTGGGCAGGAGTGGGGATTGTAGTCACCAGGCTCTTCACTGAGCTCAGTTGTACAAAAAAACCCCTCACAATGCAGAGCTGTTAGAACAGAGTATTTCTGCCTCCAGGGAAGTGGTCCCAAGGAATAAGAAACTTCAGCTAAATTCAAAGCACTTTTTAGTATGCTCCCACAGAGCAGAAGTTTAAAGGGAAAAGGCATTTAGGAAAATTTAGCAAATTCTTAACCAAAATTAAGGAAACAAAACACCATATGTGAAAACATGAAAGAAAAATAACAATTTTAAACATGGATTTGGCTAACCATAACAGTGACCTAAAATTTAAGAAATTTCCCCACTGGGGAAATTGGAACATAAATAATAATTTTCATTTATTTTGGGGGGGGTAAGCAAGTGAGATCCTCATAGAAGAGAAAAAAATGTCATGAGGAAGTGCTCTATATTTATACCAGAAAGAAGAAAAAAGACAAAGAAAGAACAGGTTTTCTGCTTGGTGGGGAGTGAGACAGGACGCAATTGAAAATGACATTGAGAAGGCTGAAGTGCTTCAACCTTTTTTTGCCTCATTAAAAAAATCTAAAAGTATTCAGACTATCCACCGACTTCAGATCTTAAGAACTTAGGCTGGTAGAGAGCAGAAGAGGCTGCATAGATACATAATGTATCTGAAAATCATGTGAGCCTTATAAAATTCACACCAGAGTGCTCAGAGAATTGAGCAGCCATTTCACAGTCATGAGTAATCATCTTTGAGGGCTGATGGAGGGTGAAAGTTCCAGAAGACTGGAAAATGACCTCTCAAGAGCTCTTCCAGCCATGGTTACCATTCCTGTAAGGAGGGAAAAACAAAGTTAAGGCCGTGATCTATTGATTCCTTCTTTAGGAAGCCACACTGGCAAACAACTACTCGGTATTGCCCCTATAGGAAGAGCATGAAATTTTGAGAACACAGGGTCAGTCTGGATCAAATCAAAGGTCCATCTGTCACAAAATAGGCTCAGAAAGTAGCCTGCAGCAGAAACAGCTTTATGTAAAACCAAGGGAAGGGCAAGCATAGACCAGCACATTCTCTCAGCTCTTAGCAATCAGAAGCTTAGGGACTTACAGAGCTGGACTTGGCATCCTTCTGTTAATAGCCCTCCATGACCTTTAATAGCCCTCAACAATTACTAATGAAGAGATCTCTAAAGTGCTGTCTTTATTACGTGAAATCAGAACACATAGGAACTGAACAGTCACATACTTTCTGCTGCTCTGCCTTTCAGTGAATACATTTTTGTTCCCAGCCTAGATATAGTGTTATCACATATACATTCATTTCATGAACAGCTAATCCTTGAGAAAAGCTATACCAAAATGTCAGGATAGCTACTTGATATTATTAACATTCAAGCACAGTTACTCTGGCTACTTTGTCAGAAGCTACTTCACATTAAAGTTCAACCAAATTTATTTTAAGCTATAAAGAGACAAGACAATCCCATGTAGATGGATACACTGCAGTTAGAGAACAGTGATTAAAGAACTTTATTTACATTTCTAGCTGATCAACATCTTTCAGATCCTTCTAATGGGAAGAATTGATTTTTTTCCTCTGCAAAAGGGACTTAATCAATTTTGCTTCTGGAAATGTTTTATTCAACAATAGCTAAATTTCCCTGCATACACACCTGTCAAAACAGAAACAACCATTGGAAAAGAGGAGCTTTTTATGCTGATGTAAAGATATCTGTTTTATTCTTTCAACAGAAGCCTATTGATTTTTTTATGCCTTAAAAAAAACAAATAAAAATCCCTTAAATGTGCAAAACCTTACCCAAATACCTCCAAATATTAGCAAATTTAGTTTGAGTTTTTGAGATTTTTTTTAAAGATTATTTTGTACTTTAAATTAAATGTAAATGTCATCCTCTGGGGAAAAAATTTTGCGATCCTTTTCAGATTAATTTATTCTAGTGGTTCTGTACTAATTTAGCCTTTTCTGCAGGGCTGGACTGGGACTTAAAGAAGCCTTGGTTCTCCAGCTCTCCAGGTGGATCTCTTTGGTGTCTGTGTGCAGGAGACTTTTTGAGAACATTATGTTTCATGCTGCTCAGCATCTCATTTCTCGATGCAGATGGAAAAACTTTCAGTGGTCTACGGGTTACACACTGGGTGCAGGGGAACAAAAACCACACGTGTTAGGTTGTAATGCCCTCATTCAAAACAATGGCCAAATGCCCATGAGGTGCAGCTCAGTTAATGGCAATAGCTCAGTTACTTTCATCATATGTAACAGTGGGCCAATCTACTCATAAATAAGCAGAGAACTCTTACAAGTTTCTAATACAGCAAGTCTGCAGAAATATTTTAACAATCATTTTTTTATTGAAAATCTAAATAAAACGTGCATTATTTGTTTCAGCTTCTACCTTGGGCACTGCATTTACATTTACACAAACAAATATTAAGCAGGTTCATTTCAAATAAAAGATTCTTGTCTTGTTTGGTTTTATGCAGATTTATAATATCCACAATTTAATTTAAACTGATAAGAAAATCAAAGAAGTCTCACCTTCTTGCAGCCTATAGGACTCTTGACCTTGCCAGGACTCATAAAAACAGGGAAAAAAATGCTGTGAATTTAGTATATGACACTGAATCCTTCAAAATTTAAAAGGGTAAGAAGAAATCTGTAAAAAGAGTAAAAATGAATTTGTGTTTTCTTTCAGTTAGAGAGTCTCCCAGTTCTTTAAGCTGATGGATTGTCATATCTATAAATACATCTACTCTCTTAACCTCTTGCTAATCATCAGTTGCACACCATAGTCTGCATTTGGGATCAGTGCAGTTGCTGCAGCCAATTTGGCCTTCTGGGCCAACTTTATTTCTCCTGTAGCAGTAACAGCCTGAAACCTGGATGACAAATTGGAACCCTGTTGTACTCTGTTCTGTGGTAACAGGTAACAGGAGTAGACAGTCCCTGCTCCAGCCTGGATCCACGCCCACGACAGTGCTCCCACTCACATGGTGATTCACACACAGTGGCAGAGAAAGGTCTGATTCTGTCACACCAGAATGAAAAGTGACCTGACGAGGCATAACCTGTGTGGCATACCTTTGAATTGTGTTTGGAAGGGAGTACAGGTTGTCAAAGATACTTAAAGTGCTTAATGACATACACTGGGGATCCGACAGAAGCAAAAAATGCCAGGAGAAAACTGTGGCTCCCTGGAGGTCCTGCTTAGCTGCGGGTGCCAGTCGCTGCTGGCCCCGCACCAGCACCCTCTGGTTGCTGCCCACTCTGGAGGGAGAGGTGAAGCTGACACTGAGGGGGCAATGCCCAGCCCACAGACCTCCAGGAACACAGCTCCTGCTTCTCCCTGCATCGCCCATCACCTCCAGGGCTTTCTGGGAGATGCATGCCCATCCATCATCAATCACTATGGCTGGTGCTGGGCCCAGCACTCTCTACCCTCCTCCCCTGGCCATGGCCAAGCCGGGCCAAGGTGAGGATGTGATACTGAAGTGGTCATGCATGTGGTGATGGTGAGCAGGGGCTCAACACCCACCTCCTGACACAGCACCTCACCAGCTGCCTGCTCACACAGCCATGGCTGCTCCCACCCACTTTTTCTCTTTTTTGTTCTGGTTGTGTGGTGTTGGGTGGAACATGGGTGCAGCAGAGTTTGAAGCTGCATTGCTTAGCACTTCTGTCTGGGAAGGAAAAGCAGCAGGGACATGATGGAGGGGTGAGCTGGGGATGGGCTTGGTGTGCTGGCACAGCTCAATCTAGCACTGCCTCTGCCAGGTGGCCCTGCTGTCTACATGGGCTCCATGCCACTGAGGGCTGGGGGCTGCACCCATGGCACAGAGAGAGAAGAGCCGATCACTGGAATCAGCAAAGAGCAAAGAGGCCCACAATGACAGTGCTCTAATTCACAGACTTTTATTTCTGTCTCTGTACAGAACACGGCTGTGATTGTAATAAGGCATCAAAAGCACTACTGAACAGCTCATGATGGACTGTGATGTTCCACCCCATTGTGAGTCAGTCTTACAAAATTAAACCAGTTGCTTTCTTAGTCAGTAAACTCTATACTCATTGCAGACAGATTTTGAAAAGAATTACAAAGACTAAAAAATTGTAAACACATAAAAACCCAGCAACAACCCAGGGTAGCTTCCTAGGAGAGTCTCGGGCATTTCTGCCACGGGGCCGGCTTCAGGCTGGCCGGATCAGGCGAGGCTGGGGAGAGACACACGGGGCACTCGCAGCGTGCGGGCTGGGCCGGTGCAGTGACAGCCTCTGTCGTGGTGAGCACCCCCAGCAGAGGCCATGCAGCTCCCAATGCCCAGCCACAGCGCCTGAGCGAGAAAAGGGAACTGAGAACACGGGGAGCAGGAGGAGCTGTCTGAGCAGCAGGGAGCCGGACACTGGCAGCCTCCCTTCCCACAGCTCAGGGAAGCACGCACACCCCCAGTGGGAAGGTAGAGACTAGGTTTGGGCCCAGCCAGCCATGTCATGAGGTAGAAATTGGGAAAGTGTCATATTTGGCAGCTGGGGCTGGTCAGAAATAAACTGACTAAGGGCACAAATCCTGTTCTGTTTCCAGGGTACTCAGAAATCCATATTCAGAATCAGATGTTTAGAGGGCACCTAAAACCCACTCAGTATATGCCAAAATTTAGTTTCCCAAAAAAGGAGAAATCTCTCCCATGAATCAAGTGACAACTTTAGCCCAGGCAGTGAAAAAAACAGCAACAATTCTTCTCCTATTTGTACCTTTAATGCATTTAAATTTCAAGCAGGGGAAGTCAAATGGCGAGGGTGCATGAGGGGGCAATAAACGTCCCTTGGCCTCGCCCTTTGGTACCATCTCATGTGAGGTGAATGCTGTGAAGGCCTGGCCAGTGGGCTCATACATTCATTTCCACCATGAGCCACCAGACAGCAAGAGCTTTGGTTTCTGTCTGTGTTTGGTTTCACAGCACGAGAACCTAAGAGTCCAGAGGTTTTATATTGCACCGCTAACTCACATCATGCTGCAATTTCTAAAGTGATCAGAGAAATGTCCCGAGCATTTTTATCTGCTAAATTCCTGTGCTCTGAAGGCCTTCCTTCACCTCTTTTGTAGCACACACTTACACCAAAATAAAGAAACTCTGTTAGTCCTGTTGTTTAAATTTTATTACTCCTCACACTTCTGCAGTGTACATTTAGATTATTAGGTTGACTAATATTTCCTTAAGATGCTCAGGGAAAATTTCAGGGTTCATTAAAGTATTGCAGGTTCATGATCTGTGACAGGCATTTTACAAAGTGTCAGAAAACTTCTCACTTGACAATAACATACTGACAGTTTCTTTTTCTAGTGCTAATAATCAGCATTAAGGCATGTCATGGTTCCTGCAAGAAATCTGTGATCCCTACAGCTTAAGCGACATCTTTCTGCAATAATGGAATGTACTCCAATTTAATGCATATGTATAATAAAAAATAAAAATAATAGCTCTCAAAACCACCAGCCTCATTTTTACAGCTTCTGTCACGTAGGTAAGAACATGGGGCCCAGGCAGGCGAAAGGGTTTTCATCCCCCGAGATGTCTGTCCCTGCCCTACACCACATTGCTGACCCCAGCTCAGCAACATTTGCCCTCTTGCTTGGCATGGCTTTCCCAGGGAAGGCCAGCCCCTTCCCATCCTCAGGGGCAGGATGAGGGGAAGTGCTGTTCCCACTTCCCCACCTTGACAAGTGTCAAGCTCTGCAGCCTGTGTCCACACACCTCACCCGCTGGCCAAGGCCAGCAAAAGAGGAACCTTCCTGCTCTGCATCCAGATTCTCAGGCTAGTTCCTTCCTCTCTAGTACTGATCACAACAGGCTGAGGTAGCTTCCAGATATAAGACATTTCATGTAATTATCCTAGAGATTCAATTAGGAATCTCTGATGACACAGCCAGAAGGATGTAAGCTCTTCAAAGATGACTGTGGAGATGCTGGTCACTGCTGAGTTACTGCCTGAGAACACACTGTGTCATGACATAAACTGAGAGTCATTTACTGGGCAGCAGCACCCTCTAATAAGGCAGCTCATTTAATTATGCAGTAACACTGACCTCAAGCTGCAGTTGGAGCAGAGAACATGTGAAGCAGGATCTCTTTTGCAGGGCCAGCATTACAGCCTGGGTACCACACTATGGAATTTGCTGACCAAAGACGTGAACCTGGAGCAGGGCAGCTCCAAGGGACTGAACTAATGGAGTCAGACCTGCGTGCTGCACTTGCCTCCTGACAAAAACCAGAGAAGCAGAACAAAGAACCAAGTGGCAAAATAGTGTTCGGTCTCTCTGTGAGGCACCCATGTTTCTGCCATCCACTTGTTATTCTGGACTTTGTGCTGCCACATATTACTGGGTAAAGGGGGCATAAAGGAAATCTCCTCCCACCTTCCCAAGAGAACTCTTCTCCTGTGTGTCACAGTGGGAAAAAATGGTGTTATTTTAAAAAATGAATTATTTTAAAAATAATTCATATTCCTGATATTTTAGAGTTAACTCACAACTGAGAAGGCTGTCATAATGAAGCACATTTCTTGTAAGTCTGCAGTCAGAGACTGCACAGACAGAGCTCTTCACCCATGTTTGGCTTTGCCAGGGACACATACACATATAGCAGACATACATATTAACAAGACATATGCATATATATATATATGTGTGTGTGTGTGTATATATATATATGTATGTATTAACCATTGCTCAGTAAGAACTGGTTTTCCCAGCACTGCAGGAACACATCAATGCTATCAATGCTCCCTAGAAAATGGCTGGTAATAAAAGCAAATAGCATCAGTGGTACAGGTTTTTGGCTACAGTGCCACACAACTGAGATTAATAGCAACATGTACTGTTGATCATCCCCTATGCTGAGTTTCTTGTCAGCCAGTAAACTGCCTGATACTTAACCTCTGCATTTCCTGATGATTTATTCTTTACAAATAAATTGGGGTTTATTGAACGAGTCTCAGAGAGCTCCTTCCTGACCTTTCCTTGCTGGTTATGAGAAGGTTGAGAGCCTAGTGACATAAAGCTGAAGTTTCAAAAAGGACTTATAAGATGCAGACAGCCTCAGTATAAGCAAAACTCTGTAGCTGAGCTTGAATTTCTCCTGGCATGTGTACTGAAAGAACAGTGTCCAGTCTCAGCATCCCCATGCTTTTTCAGTCTTTGGGTCTTTTGAGACTCCAAACAAGAGGTCTGTTAATTCATGTTATGGCAGTTTTCATACAAAGACATCTGTCCACCAGGAACTAAACTTCTTTTATATCACTATAGGGTCACTATAGCTATCAGAAGTTAATGACTATCAATCATTGCTAATCTGAACTGAAATGGAGCCACTGACCTCAAGCTGAAAGAGCCTTTTGTCTCCTACCAGCACCAAGAGCCATATGGTTTCCTGCCCTTTGCCTCTTATTTCATATTTTAAATAATAATCACTAATTGTACAATTGTTTGAAAATATGGGAGGTTTGTGGCCAGCCATGACCAAGTGGTGCTCTTTCTTCCCATAGCTGTCACTTAATTGAAGAAAAGGGATCTGCTTAAAATTAAAGAATAAAAAAAGCATCTCTTAATGAAATATTAGCCCTACCATTTAATTATTGGTCCTGCTTCTTAATACTCTGTCAAGTAGAATGTTAATAATCTTGCAGGCTTCAAAAATTAACAGCTTTGAAAGTGTCAAGGTCATTCTTGTTCTATATGGGAGTAATAAGAAAATTATATAGGCAAGACACCAGTGGAATGTTTTATATTATGATAAACGAGTATCTGAGGAACCTACTTATCACAAGTCTCTTTTTATTCAGTGGTTTTCATTATTTTATATCATTTGCATTTCATCTGGCACAGTTCCCCTTTACAACAAGTACTCATATATTGCAAACATTTGATTATAGAGCTTAAGATAACACCATTCTTGTCAGACAAATAAACTGCATCACCAGCTATCTTTAGCTGCATCTGCTTTCTTTAATGAAACATATTTTCCTGTAGAAATGCTGCCTTAAAAATCATGACCACACTAATTATCTATGGCAAGCACATCTTCCTCAACTAACGACAGCTCGAGCATATTATCATTTGCTCCAGACTTCATTCTAAAATTGAAAGATCCATACAGCTTTGCAGACTCCTTAGAGGATGCAAACCTGCTCCTCCGGTACAGCTCCCCTTTCCACATGGACATCATGAGCAGGCTGGAGAGCACCACGCCCCCCAGGGTTAAGAGACACAGCCCGGCGATAACACAGCGGTCCAAGTGAGCGCCGATCCTCGCGCTCTCGTTCTCCAGCCTCTCCATCTCCCGGGCAGCCACAGTGCTGGGATCTACAGTCACGTCTCTGGGCACCACGTAGGAAATTATCACCAGCAAAATGCCACTAACCAGGAACAAAATGGCACTAATGAATCCATAGTCAACGGATTTCCCAGCTGCTGCCTCCGAGGCAGCATCATCCTCCTCAGAGACCAAGGAAGGAGAATCGTGTGCCCATTCAGGTGGCAGCTCCCTGCAGGAATGCTGCTGCAGAGGGGCATCCTGGCCACCTGTAGGAGTGGGGGGACTTCTTGCATGCTCCAGATTTACATTTTCATCCACATAAGTGAAGGATGTCTCGAGTTCCTGGGCACAGCAGCAGGCTTTCTTCTTCCCTCCATCCTCGTCCCTGGGCAAGCTCTCGGCTGGCTGGCAGGGCTGGGACGTGCTGGAGGGGGCAGGGTGCTCCTGGGGCGAGGTGCCCAGGGAGGAGGGCCGGGGTGCCAGGGGGGGCTCAGCCACAGGGCCCCTCTGCAAGGCCTTGCAGTGCCGCTCACAGTGCAGGGCTGCCACGGCAGCGGCTGCTCTGGCGTCCACCTCACCGCCCTCACACTGCTGCTGCTCGTAGGGATGGGGGGGCAGGCTCCAGCCAGTAGTGGTGCCCAGGGGCACCTGTCTGCTCTCCTCGGCCAGGTAGAGAAGCTCCATGCAAGCCATCGACCTTGTCCCCACGAGCCTCACCTCCTGGGCTACGGCATCCTCCAGCAAATGCTGCCCCTGACCTGCAGAAGCGGCTTCGCAGTGCTGGCGCTGCTGTATCCCAGAAATCTTCTTCACCACTTTTTCACCAACGTTTTGTTAGGGACACGGCTTGTGTCAGCTGTTAAATGATTAAACAAATCCTCTCTGACTTTCATTTCTTTTCGGTCTGCAAATGAAATAGCAGAGGGGGAAAAAACAACAACAACAACAAAACCGAACCCGACAACCTCACGATGATACATTAATAAACCAAAGGGAAGAGAACGCAAATGTGATACATCAGCCCTCCCCTCAACTGTTTGAGAGGAGACAGCAAACACGATTGTTTTAACCACGCACTTAAAACTGCAATCCTCTTGCAGACCCAAAATCTATTAGGGAATCTAATCAACCTTTGACACCACTATCCAATTAAGGCAGTAAGTATGCACAGAGCATAGGATAACCAGAAAAACTGTGTAAAATGTCAGAGAAAAGGTATGTCTGTTCTTTTAGAAGCATATAACTCCCACCTCCCCCCTTCCAAATAAAGAATTTTACACTCAGATTCACAGACTAATTAGAAAGAAACACGCAAATCCCATGTAGCTCAATAATCCAGGATCTGTATTCTCCGGTGGAAATCTGATAATCCTATGGGAAAAGCAGTGCTTTCCTATATAAGATCTAACCATTCATCTAAGAGCTTTTGGAATGAAATTATGCCTCAAAGACCGATGACTCAAAGACGGATATTACTTCTCATCTGCAATTAATTCGTTATTACCCCTTTCGCCTGGGCCCCATCCCCCTCGAGGCCGCCCGGTGTCACGGGGCGAAGCCTGCAGCCCGACAAATGTGTTGCATGCGTAGGAAACACATGTGCGTCTATAGCACATACGTGATCGCTCACAGCCGCCGCTCACTCACGCTCTTCTCGGGACCTCAGCGAGAACCGGCCGCGCCGGGATAAGCGATTCCCGCCGGCGCCGGGAGTAGCTGGATCCCCCCGCCACCGAGTGACCCGAGCGATCCGAGGTGAGCGGCGCAGACACGCACGGGCACACACGCATCCCCGGCGGGCAGGAGCGCTCCGCCTGCTCCCGCTGCTGCTCCTCCTCCGCGGCTCCTCCTCCTCCTGCCCGCGGGGCTCTCACCTGCCCGGCGCGGCGCCGGTCCCGCACGCACACACGGACACACGGACACGCGGACACGCGGACACGCGGACACACGGACACACTGACACACTCACCTTCCTCCCGCCCGCCTCCGCCACCGGCCGCGCCCCTGCCCGCGCCGCTCCCAGCGACCCCGGGCGGCCCGGCCCGGCCCGGCCCAGCCCAGCCCAGCCCAGCCGGGCAGTGCCGGGGCGGGCGGGCTCCGCTCGGCACGCCGGGAGCTGTAGTCCGCGGGCGGCGGCGCTGCTGCGGCAGCCCCGGAGCCGCGCCCGCCCCGGGGCTCGGGCGCTGCTGCCCGGGCTGCGGTCACCGCACGGCCCCGCCGGGTGCCGGAGCCTGGCACGGGGCCCAGAGCAGCGTCCGTGCAGCCGTGTGCGTGCGTCCAGCTCAGTCATCGCCAGGAGCTGTTTTCCATAGTCTTGGGAGCTCGCGACTTACTCCAGGGAAAGATAAAATCAGATTTTCAAGTGATCCCAGAACTGCTGGAGCTGAGACGTCAAGGGACGTACCCTCTGCGCAAGACTTACTGGAAAATCTCAGGAGCTCGCCCGTGTTGGCAGATTGTACGCGCACTTCCTCTGGCCAGCATAAATGACTATTAAAAAAAAGACTGTTGCCAAAAAATACATAATAAATGAATGACCATTTCATTTTCAGTATGAAGCTTCACTGAGTTCTCTTGCCAGTGCTTTTCCTTTGGCAGTGTTAGTGATAAACTAGAATATGAAAATAAAGTATGGAGTAGTCTGAACTGAAGGTTTATCGGAGCTGAATACTGTGCTGTTGGGGGAAAATCGAGCTCTGGGGAGACAAAGAGCAAGCATGGGCAGAGGCACCTTTGTCATGGAGCTGAAATGAGGGTGCACACAGAAATAAGAAGTGAGCAGCACCTGCCTGCATGGCTGTTGGGCAGGAAAGCAGAGGCTCAAATTGAAAAGTGAGCTGGGGAGGAACCAGAAGAGACAAACACAGACTATCTGAAGGAGTTGGCCTGACATCAGAGAACAAGGTCATTCTCTGTAAGGACTCTTTGCCAGTTCTGAAGCAATGCATTAAGCAGTCAAATCAGTTTTGAAGACATATCCTGCTGAGACCCAAAACACCCAGTGCAGAAGGTTCACATCTTAGTGGGAGTAACTCCCATGAATGTCAAAATGACTTGCCAGGACATGGCAACAGTAGGGCACTCGCAGTGCCCATCACACAGAGTGCTCGGTGCTCTGGGCTTCTTTGGATATCATTTCAAAGCAGCTCCAGGCAGTGTTTCCATTAGCAAAGTGCAGTTTCAATGCATTAAATAGTATATTATTCACCCTTTCAAGAAAAATTGTAAGGAGAAAATTATGGAGTTGGGAAAATGGTGCAGACTGTCCTTGGAGCTTTTTAATAACAGTGCCCTCTTTGAGATAAATATAAAACAACAAATAAAACCTAATCAAAGAAAAAAGCCTGAACAAAAAATTGTTCAAATAGTTTCAAGTAAAAGTAAAGACAGAAACAAACTCTCTTTAAGTCTATTGCACATTTTCATTTGGGAATTAGCAGGATAGGAACATACAGATGTTGGGCACTGACACTGCAAGCTGCACCTGCTGAATCTGATAGACAAATCTTAATTAAATGACTCAAAAATATAGTGCTCAGCCGTGGCAATGCAGCCTGGAAGAATGAAAACACCTTTCCTGGCCCTGGCTCAGCCTCCCAAGTCCTTGGGTGGGTATTGTCTTTCTGACACAAAGCTGATACAAAGCAGGAAGTTGTCTACACGCAACAAATGGTGTCATTCCTTCAGAACCCAGGAGCTACAGCATGTACTCTTGAGCACTTACTAGAGCCTTAGTTACTTGTAATTTAACCACACAAACATCTTGCTGTGCTACCACCCACTCTCCTCCCCGTTTTGTGCCAGCGTGTGTTGGGCAAGTGTATTAATTTGTTGCTGCTAATTGTAGTCCCACGAACTATGGAGCAAACAGAGGGAACCACGACTCTGTCAAGCCAAGTGTTGTCTATTCTTATGTGCCTTCCCATGTGGTGCTGTGTCTCCTTTTCCTAATAGAGTTCACTCACTCTTAGAGCGAAATCACTGTCTAGTCACAATTCATATTACTGACATTTCATTTTCTTGACTTTGGATGCAAGGAGTTAACAGCATTTTCTTGTAACAAATGTGATTGTTGCCAATGCTGTGAGGTGTGGAGGTGGTGAAATGAATGCATAGCAACGTGTACTCTGCAAACACAAGTACAGCTGGTGAAAAGATTAATCAAGTAAGGGCGGGAGTAAGAATATTTGTCACAGGAAGAAAGTGGCTATGTAGAGCTAAAAACCAGAGTGATGGACACACAATGGGACAGGAATAAAAGACTGGAGTAGACTGTCAGAGTGGATGAGCCTTGTTCTCTCTGCTCTAGCCTACCACACAATGCAGCCCTTTCAGACACTGAGCAGGGCTATGGTAGCACACAGTGATAATATGGAATCTGACAGTCGGCTGGTAAAGGTGTCTCAGTTGAGATACGTGCAATTAAATTTAAACCATGCTCTGGAGCACCTTACAAGCTCTCTTCAAGTTGGCCCAACTATAAATGAGCATGTAAACTAGGGGTAGATGTTTTTTTCCCATTCTCAGTAACCTATGGCCACCATAAAACTGTAAGGAGGCTTGTGAGGAACTAAAGGTTGTTTCACACTTTCTGTTTGAAGCCTCACTGAGGGCCTGACCAGACCTGAGGGCTTTAGAGGAACCAGGCAAAACTGGAACAAGTTTTCTGAATGGTACATCCCATCATGGTGTGATAGAGGATGGGTTTTGAGATATTTTACTTGCTATCACCAATTCAGGGAGTTTTCCAGTGTTATATGGGATCCTCAGTGAAGCATTCCTCCAAACATTTTTATTCTTTTTTCCCCTCTCTTGTAACATGTATACAGAGTTCTTCAATAATCTCATTTTCACAGAATCTACAATTCATTGCCTTGCACAGACACAGGACCTTGGGTTGCCAGTGGTCCTTGTGCAAGTGTTGCAAGACTGCAGAGCTTCTAAAATAAAGGGGCACTCCAGCCAGTGTGGCTTAGAGAATAATACATTCAGAGAAGTCTAGAGAGAGTATTGCATAAACTTCCCATTTCCACTTGAATAGATCGTACTGTTGAGTAAAGTAAATTGGCTAACATGGGGCTGCAGAAAAATTTTATACATGTTAGAGAAATACATGGACCTGTGTACTGGTCTGTGAAAAATAACAAAGGTAATTGATGGGAATGAAGATAAAAAAAATAAAAATAAAAATTCACCATTTCTGTGAATGTGTTTAAAACACATTACTGTCACAGATCAAGAAATGTCACAGATTAATAAAGCAAAAGTAGTCAGGAAAGCAGTTTAATTCTGCTTTGGTTGATTCACTAATGCACATCCATTGTGCATTAATAAAAGACACAATAAGTAAATAATTTTACAGAGATACAAGAAACCATAGATGTGTGATATGATATTCCAGAATTGCCACAAGTAGATTAAATCCTTGATAAAGCTCTATACTTCTCATGTCTGCACGTGTGAAATCACGGTTTGGGTAAATGGAGCTCCTGAGGATGAACAAAAAAACTCAGTCTTAGAGCAAAGGATCATCTGGAGGAGTAAAGGGCCTGTTGACCACTTGGAAGACACGGTAGTTGTACCCCACTCAGGAGCTAGTGCAGGACAGGTAGGAATTATTGAGCTGTCAGGCTGAGGTCTGCTCCCTGGCACAGCACCTGTGGAGCCTTTACTGGCTGTTAAGGGCCAGGATGTCCCAGGGCTGCTGTTTCCCACCTGCTATGTGACTCAAGCTGACCTGACCACCCCACTACCACAGGTTTTACTGTTGATCCTGAGCAGCCTCCCTGCTTTCCCCCTCAGGAGCTCATACTCAGCCATTTTCCCTTCTGAATCCCCCAGCACCTGAGCACCCCTGTGTCAACAGGCCTATCCTTGGCTGTGCCTTGATTGTTCTGGAGTCCTGCTGACTCTCACAGCTCTGCCTCAGCAGTCTGGGCTCAGGGTGCCCAGTGGGACATGGCCAAGCTGGCCCTGCTGTGCCCAGAATAGACTGAATGCTGAGTGCCAGGTACCTGGATGCCACTGAGAGTGCCGAAGCTTTGGACTGGGGTGCAGGAGGCACCTTCTGCCTCCCTGTGTGCCCCCAGAACGCTGAGCACTGAGCTGTGTGATCTGAAGGAGCCTTGACAGAGCCCAAACAGCTCCTCCTTGCTGTGACCTTGGGATTGCCACATGTTTCTTCTGCCCACTGATGGGGAAGTACCAGCACTGTGCTGTCACCATGTTGTGAGAACCAAAGTTATCATTCATTTCCCACTGTGTCACACCTGAGACATAAAGGACATGTTTCTCCCTTCACAAATTGAACACTACAGCCCTGAACCTTCTGTGGCTGCTGAGTGCCAGGTGTCATGCACATGACTGACTGCTGTCATTGCCTTTTTCAGGTGTTTTCCTGGATGGTTATTCTCTTCACTTTCCTGCACACTTGCATGGAAAGACAGAATCACCTACAGTAATCACACATTAGATCTGGGAAATTTAGTCCACCTGTTATTCTGTGCAGAAAGACTTAAAAATACTAATCATAGAATGAAGGAATGTAAGGGGAAAGTGAGATAATAGACGACCCTGGAGGGAAGCCCAGGTGAAAATCAGAGGCTGCTTAGGAGAGAAATAAATCACCAAGGAGATTTTAAGCAAGGGATTTAAAGGATAGAGAATAGTGCAGAAATAAAAGGGGACTGCAGCATAATATGAGGAAATAATAGCTTGACCCATAAAGGTGTGTGTGTGGGGGAGCAGTTATCTGAATCTGGAAACAAAAATTACTCTTAGCTGTTGCAGTACGCATAAAACTATGGGTGAAAGAAGAAAGTGAAGGCTGCAGTTTCTGACAAGGCAAGGACACACAGTCTTCAGTAATATATATATTGCTGGTGACAGAATGAGGTTTTATAGAAATTATCAGGAATAGTACACAGGGATTCTATATTATCAGCATGTGTTAAAGAGTTTCTTCAACAGAAACATCAAAGATGTGTTCACATTAGAGAGGTAACGCTGATAATTTATGGAATTTACCTGTATCAAAAAGACTAAAGGTAAAAAAAAATAGTAAAACCTTCTTTTCTTGGTAGTGCTTTATGTCCACATACTATAAAGTACATTAAAAAACTGAAATCGGTATTCCCATTTTAAAGGCAAAGAAGCTGAAACATGGGAAACTTGTGTAATTTGTTACAATCCAGGCAACACAGAACCAAAATCAAGGCACCAAAATCAAGATGAAAGAATTGGGCTTTGAGCTTGGTTCCTCGTTTCACCTGTTTTAGCCAACAGCAAAGGGCAAGCAGTGACTTCAGAGGGAGCTCAGTTCTTTTCTTCTTACCTAAGGGGAGAACCACTGGTAGGAGATGAGATGTAGAGCGATTTTAAGCTCATAAATCATAGCATCAGAGATATGCCAGGAAGGTGTATCAGTGGGGTTTTGAAGCAGAGCTAAGGTCCATGCAGATTGCTGGTGGTGATATTTGTAGCTAAATTAGCAGCCATAGCAGCCCGTATTTGAGAGAGTTCAAGGCAGAGCTCTCTTCCTTCTCTTCCTCTCTTCCACAGTCCCTTAAGCTGACTATCATGCTGAATTTATGTGTGAAGGAAAGCCTTCCCCATGTGTCTAGTCCTGGTCCCATCACAATCACCATAGCATTTTTGCAATCAGCTTTAAACAGGCCAGGATTTCTTACTGTCCTTCCTCATCTAATAATGTTGAGGTTCCTTCTAGAACAGTGTCTGCAAGGAGTTGTAAAAAACCCTGGTGGAATACAACACACTAAAACCTGGGGTAGATAAACCAAATGGGAAAGGTAAGACTAATCACAATAATACAGGCCCTGACAGGTCTGCCAGACTCTTCCAAAGGCAACATTTCTTCTACAATACTGAAAAACAGTGAAAAAAGTGCCACAAAATAATCTGCAAGAAGCAATCCCTCTACTGGGCCACATGAATGAGCTAGACCATCCATGTATTTCCCTCTCTGACATCCAGTGATTTGATCCTGTTTACTTTCCAAGGGAGTGTGATCAGACTGAAACTGGAAGGAAAAATATTTGATCTTTTTAAACAGTCAAACCTTTAAAGTCCAGCCTGTCCCCTGAATTTTGCAAATGCAACGAGAGGTTTTTAAACAAGACCTCTATTGATGTCCGGGGCCGGCATTGCAGACCAAACACCCACAGAGCAATAAACATTTAATTCATCAGATATGGTTAAGGCTTTTAACATCCTTTTTCTTAACATTCTTCTCCTTAGGAATCTGAAAAGTGTCACGTAGGCACTGTTCAGATTCCTAAGGAGGTTCTACTTGCTGTCTTCCTTTGATTGCCTTGGAAGAAAGAGGAACATTTTTCTTAAGGCTGAGCTTAAGAGAGGTATCTGGAATCAATAGTGAAAAATAAACCCTGACCTCATGATTTTAGTTTTATTTTAGTTAGGAGGCATGGAAGGAAATATGATGTCATGCTCTATATTAAACCAGCTCTCTGAAAGCTTTTAATTGCAGTGGCTTTTGAAGCCATATATTCAAATGGTGACAGCACACTGTGTTGGCTCCTTCACAAACACAAGTCTTAGAGAGTCACATGCTGCTAAAGAAAATGTTTTACACTTTTCTGTTCTTGACACACCAGAGTCATTTTTATCTGGTTACTATGTTATGCATGCAACAGAACTGCAGTGATAGTAAAATCTGCGACATGCAGGCAGGACTGCAGGCACAGTATGAAAAAAGGCAGGCACTTACTTGAGCAGTTGAAGAGCTCCTAATACATTATGTATGGGAAATCAATAATTTTTGTAATAAATACATACACATATCTATCTATCATCCATTCAGGAAAACAAAGATGCCTCTGTCCCACAGTTGGTGAAAAGCAGAAAGCAAAACGATAGAGACCTTAGTTCACATTGGCTAATTACCAAGTGTTCCTCTGGCAGTGTCTGGGGAGCCAGCACACACAGGTTGGGTTTTGCAGGAAGGTTGGCTCTTGAAAAGATGAAGATCGTTTTTAATTTGTGGCCAAGACCTGGTTCCTGAGCAAACAGGTCTCCATTACAGAGCCCTGAAAGCTCTCTTCATTGCAATATTTGGGATCATTGCAATATTTGCATCCCTGTTTATTTCAGTGTGAGACAGGGACATGTAGCTGAGTTTCTGGTGAGAAATGCCTTGGTGTGAAACCTCC
Source organism: Melospiza georgiana (assembly GCF_028018845.1). Classification (NCBI taxonomy): domain Eukaryota; kingdom Metazoa; phylum Chordata; class Aves; order Passeriformes; family Passerellidae; genus Melospiza; species Melospiza georgiana. The sequence goes on along the minus strand of NC_080430.1, from coordinate 127,808,098 downwards.
TTGAATGGAATCAGAAGAGGAGTGTTGGTGTGGAAGAGACTAGAAAAGGACTGTAGCAATCCAGGCACCCCTGTGGGAGTCCCTAGGGGTTGATCAGGCTGAGCAGGCAGCTTGTGGGTGCAAAGAGATCCCTGCAGATAGAGAGCTTCTCCTGGACAGCGGGCATCTGGCGGTAGATGAGCAAGGAAGGAGGATTTGTTCTTACTGCATGCTAAACGTATTACTGTGTTGTCTTTCCGCAAATAAAGATTTAATTGTACATTTTCTCAGAGTCCTCATGATTGGGTAGGTCAGACCTAATGAGGGCGTGTGGTTTTCTGGCACTTCTTGGGGGGGGATTAAGCTTGGTTTAATCATTTGCTTCAAGAGATGTCAAATACATCAATGCTACTTGTTTCTGTTCTTATTAACCACCTGGCTGAGAATTACATGTACACATTATAGTGAGGTATTAGGAGTTCTTCGGTGATCTTACTTCTGAGGCATCCATGTATGTATACACAAAAAGGTACTCACAAATAGCTATAAGGAGTTTTTCATGGAGAGTGGGAGAATTGGAAATGAATTTCCACTCCTTTTACTCCAAATGACACATTCTCCCCCACACAGTATTATACATAAAATGAAGCATGGAAGCTATTTTCCCAAACAGACGGAAATGATGTTTTTTGAGGTGGGTAGCTGCATTTCAAAGCCAGAAATCTGCATGGAAGATATTTGTGCAGTGCCATCTGGACAAGTTTTTAATTAATGTGGAAAATGAAAAATTAACAGGGGGACTAACAGTTTCTTCATGTTCAAAGACATAATCCTGCAGGGAAAAAAATACCCATGGTTATATTTCCAAAGGATTAATAAAGAACTTCTAACATGGGTATATAAATATGAAATCAGACTAAGAAAAAATATTTAAACATTTATGATTAGTCTTATTAATTTATTAATTTTATTAATTTAGAAAAATTCTATTTCCTTTAAGAAAAGATAACAAGAAAGAATAATGACAAGTAGATAAATATACAATTCTGTGCATTCTGAATGAGGGATTTTTTCTACCTAATAAAATAATAATGATAACATTAGAGGAGGAAAGAGGGAAAGGAGCATCACTCTGTTTTGGGGTACATAATAGGAGTTTAGTTATCTGTCTGATTACATTGCAATCACCCTTTTTGCTACCTGAGCATCAGACAGTAATAAAACATGCCAAACTGGAGACTGAGTTTTTTGCTTGTATTCTGAAGTTTTGAAATACAAAGTGTACGAAGGCTATTTAAATCACATTACTTTTCAATCTTTGAGAAATATTGTTGTTTTTTTAGCAACTGATCTGCTTCTTCATCTGATTTTCTGGTGATACTTTTAAACCAATAGTGTTAAAATCACTATTTTTGGATGACAGGAGAAATCAAAGGGTACTTGTGACCATGAAAGATTTTTATTCAGTTTGTCTCAGAACTGATATAGCCTTCTATATCCATATATATCCACATATTCTTCTTGTCTGCTGAGACTTGTTTAATGTGCTCCAGTCTAAGAGGGTGTTTTTATATCCTGAATTAAAATTCAGCAGTTTTGTGCCTTGCTACAAATCTGTCTTGTCCTTTTCCTTCCTCATCATTTTCTGTAACAATTTTATTAATGTTTTAATGATTTTGAGATCTTGGAATAATATTACAACTCACAGTTAAACTGAAATGCTACATTTTTTTTTTTTTTTTATGTCGGAGAAGAAACAAGCAGGCAGAAGCTCTGCAAGTGTGAAACCCAAAGGCAGAGGGAACATATGTCTCCCATAGGAGCAGGAGTTAACTGATTCAATGCGAGTAAAGGATGGTAAGATTTCAGCATGAGACAACATCTCGACTTAAAGTGAATCACTCTCCAAACTGACCAGAAGTTGGAGCAGAAGGAGAAAAGACTATGACTCTGATATTTAGATTATCATGAAGATACTTCTTTACTCTGCACTAACGCTATTCTTTAAATCACTTGATAAACACAAACATTTATGGCAAAGTCTAAATTTAGGAAATTTACTTAAAGCATCAAGACAATGAGTGTTCAGGAGAAAAATCTAAATTTATTTCTAATGTTATACAAGTTTGAAAATTACATTGTGTTTATTTAGCATGTTAAAACCCGTGAAATGTAGTGTATGGATTAGTGCAAGATGTTCTGTGGCCTCCAGAAGTTCCTGCCTACTCGGGCATCTTCATTCTGTGCAGACAGCTAAGACTGTCTTCTGTTTCCTGCTGAAATTTTCTGACTGTATTTCTAACTGCGGATTTTTCCCTGACTTGCTCTACTACTCAGCCTCAAAAATTATATGGATCCAGTGGAGTCAGGTTTGCAGTCATCTGACTAAATGTGGAGCTGGGACACAGACACTTTGAGCCAGCTGTCTTGGCAATGGTTGTAGCTGGGAAGACCAACACAGTCAGCAGAGTTAAGGATGAAATTCACCTGACCAAGTGAAGGCACTTACTTCAGAATTGTGTGATTGGTGCACCTGACTGACTGATTGCTCTGTCACACACTGTCATTCTCACTGTAGACAGATGTGTTTAGATCAATCCCACCATAATTGGGTAGTTATAATTGATTTTCAGGGGATTATGGTAAAAATCTCATTTTAAAGATGCTGCCTGCCTCCTTGTCAGTAAGGATCCCCAAACCCCATGGCTGATCTGCAGTGAGGTGGCTTCAGTTTCTCTCATAGCTTGTCTTCTCTTCCTCATGGCTCACTGATTTTCTCTGTTGCTCTCCTCTATGCTTCTTCCATGCTTCCCTCATACATTAAATATGACTTTACAACAAAGAAAAGGGAATATTTTCATCTCTATAAGCCACCACTACACAACAGATGTTTTGCTGAACTTAATCTATTTTGAGCCAATATCTGAAGCATTGCTTTGAAGAAGAGACCGGGTCTTCTTGTGAAACCCCACTTGGAGTACTGCATGCAGTTCTGGTGTCCCCAGCATAAGGAGGACATGGAACTCTTGGAGCAAGTCCAGAGGATGGCCACGAAGCTGATTAGAACACCAGAGCACCTCCCCTATGAAGATAGGCTGAGAAAGTCGTGTCTGTTCAGCCTGGAGAAGAAAAGGTTGTGTGGGGACCTCACAGCACCTTCCAGTATCTGAAGGAGACTTACAGGGTTGCTGTGGGAGGACTCTCTGTTTGGAACTGGGGTGACAGGACAAGGAGTATTGGATACAGATTGAAAGAGGGGAAATTTAGGTTGGCTTTAGGAAGAAATGTTTTACTTTGAGGATGGTCAGACACCCCTCTGGGAACAGGTTGCCCAGAGATGTGGGTGCCCCAATCCTGTCACTGTTGAAAGCCAGGTTGGAAAAAGGAGCATGGTCTAGGGGGAGGTGTCCCTGTTTATGGCAGGGAGTGCTGGGGCTAGATGATCTTCAAGGGCATTTGCTACCCTTTAACATTCTATGATTCATTCTATCATTCTGTGATTCAATGAAATGGGTATATGTCAGTTCCTCTAGAATTATGCATAAGAAATAGCAGTTTCACTGTTTTGCAGTAGTGAATGTATTTTGTTGACCAATGACTTGTGTCCTACTCACTGCCTGTTGTTCCACTGTTGAGTTTGTAAATCCTCAGGGCAAGTGTAGGTTTTGTGTTCATCATCACCTCATCATCCACATCCCCCTCTAAAATATGGGTGGGTGGGTGAAAGAGAGAAATTACCTGACTACTTTTCTCTCTATATATATATTTATTCATATTTGATCCTTATTCTGCAGAGCATAGATGCAGCTAATTAAGGAGGTGATCAATACCCTCACAAAGTCACATGTGACTATAAATTTGCATTATTTGCTATTGCAACAAAAATGAGTGAATGGATTTTGTAGGTGCAGAGAAGCCATTTTGAAGATGTGAGCATTAAATAATGGAGGTTGCCAATTAGACAAGGTGTTAAAACATATGTATAGTTGCCAGCATATGTATAGTCTCACTCTACTTATGTATTTATGGTGCCTTTTGGATATGAGCCTAGAAATTACATTTTCTTTCTTCTTTCAACATATATTCTTATACTAAATTACATTTCTGTTTAACAATATTTTTTTCTGCTTACAACTTCAGCTTTTTATTTTTTTCCCATAACAAAACCATACAATTATCACTTTGAATTATATATTGATGGGTCAGCACCACATAAAACTTACTACCCAGGCTATACTGAAGCTTGATCTGAAATTTTCTATATGTATGGACAAATGGTGATTTAATCTAGATATATTGAAAACATGCAAGCATCTTACAGATTATTTTGGGCAGGAATATGTAAGAAAAGTGTTTAAATTATTTTTTGAAAGTATGAATTGTGAAAGTAGTTTGTTATAGATGATGATGCATCATAAATATTGGTGAACATTTAAACATGCATTCACTTTCATGCAGGTGTTGCAAGATGATTTATGCATTTCTGGAAATGCAAACACTCAATTTTCTTTGAGTCTGGAGATAATGCCAAATGTCTGCACATTCCAGTTCATGCTGTTTGTGTCTTTGGCTGCAGCAAAACAGCAGCTTAATTTAACTTCTGTCTGCAGGGTCCATTCCAACCCCAATTACTGGAGAAAATAGCCTTACTTACAGATGTTGAATTTAACTTTGCAAATAATTCTTCAAAACTAGAAAGTAGAGGTATGCAAGTAGTTACATTGTTCTCTTCTGCTACTGTATGCTGTGTAATGTCTATGCATTCTTCATTTAAAATAAATTCATCTGCTATTGTGGAAAAATGCTGGTAAATAAAGCTGATGTTGAGGCCATGAGGTTATCTGAATATTGTTTGATGACGTTGCTGTTGTTCTCAGTCTTTATAAATTTTAGGAATTTATTTCTAAAATTGCAACCTGGAAAAAGACTGCAATATAAAATTAAGCCACTGTCTTTGATTTCTACATTTTAGGTGGTGTTTCTGTAGAAGCAGGAGATGTAATTTGATGGAATAATTGAGGTTTCAGAAAATAAATTTATGTAGAAACTTACAGAAATACTCATCATATATTTAGGTAGGTGATTCAGTATGATTCTTTCAAGCTTCTTACATAAAAAATATTTTATATAGATTTTATGGTGTTTAATAATAAATCATTTATTTAATGAAAGGCATCCAGTGCTTTAATATTGTTAAGAAGAATATATTTTATAAGGCAGGGAAATTGTAACCATTCTCCAGTTAGAGTTCCACTGAGGACTCTAACCAGATTTTTACCCTTCACAGAGAGGCGTGCTGAAAATAAAGTGGATCAATACTGAACAGTGAAGAAAGAGAACAGCGATACAAAGATACAGGGTTAAAATAGCTTCACAGTGATGTTCAAACATCTCTGAAGATAATGTTAGAGGAAAGGACAGAATGAATCGTTCACAGACTTTTGGTGTTGGTTGAGCTACTAAATAGCAGTCATGACAGCAAAACCCGAAGTGTCTAGAACAACAATTAGGTGTAAAACCCTAAAGCATCTAAAATGGCACTAGACATCCATCTGGCAACTGAATCCCAGCCAGAGAGCCTACCTTGATATGATAAACAATACAATGCAATGTCAGTTTAGAAAACAGGTTTAAGTAGATTTTAAAAATCACATTTAACCTGGAGATCTCTTTTGTTCAAGGTAAAAACCAAGTTCTTGAAATCATGCGTCAGAATGATTATCATTGTCTGAAGAGCTGGAGGAAGTCTGGAGGCTGCAAAACCAAAAAGTGAATTTAACCAGTCATGCAAGACATGCCTGAGGCCTTGATAGCATCCCTTTTCATTGTGAGTGCCTAAACAGGCTCATATTCTGCTAACAGATCTCCTTTTCCTTCAAGAATTCTAAATTATTATCTTATAAGACAGGGAGAAAGCAAAACATGCTCAGAAATTATTGGGCAGTTTGGTGGACTAATGCAGAGAAAAATCAAAGCATGCCTAAGAGAGAGGAATTAATCTAGCTGAAAGTTTGAACAGGTATGAAAAGTTCTGCTGCTGGTAGGGTTTTTATGACAAATCTTGTTAATTGTGCTTTTAAATTCTTGTCAATGGCATTTAGAGCACTCACAGGATATCCTACAGCATGATTTTTTTTAAATGGTAATAAGTAAACACTACCTGATTTGATGGAGCAAGGTGATTTTTCAATAAATGTGAAAAAGCAATATAATTCATCTCACAAAATGTCATGCTGGCCTCTTACACTAAGGCAATAAAAAGTTTCCTACAGAATATCCTTCTTAGCTGTTACCATCTTCTAATAGATGGTAAATCCCTAGTGAAAAAACAACACATTTTTACCCAAAAAAGGTACAACCCTCTAGGACAGCATGCAATGTTGAGGTCAGCCAGAAGCCAGATGTGAAGGTCTCCTTACATTATCAGTGTTGCAAAAGACTGGGAAAAAATCCCTCTTGGAGAAGATGCATTGGATAGCCAAGAGCAGCTCTAAGTGGTGCAGAGGAATGTCCTTCCCTGGGTCTGCATGGCTAAGAGAACTCTGTATGCTTCCAGGAAAAGAGACAAGCCAGTGGATCTTTGGCAGTGGTGATCCAAAATCTGTGGCTTTGAAAACCCCACTGGGGCTTAACTGGTGGCACAGAATTTCACCCTGGGCAAAGTTAGATTTTGTTGACAGAGACACCCTAGCTGGGCAGATATGCAATGATGGGAGAAGGGGAGAATGGGAGAAAGGGGAGAAGGAAGCAGCAATCCATGTGATTGCTGAAGGGATCAATATGATGTAGATGGGAATGGGCTTTTCACCCTTATCTAGACCCTCATGCTTTCCTCATTTCTGTCTGCATTTGACTTTAGGCCTGTGTCTGATATCAGTAGCACGTTTCGCAAAAGATGATCCTGCTCTGCTTTTCTACTCTTCTAAAAAAAAAAGAATTAAATGTGAATTTGTATTTTAATGTTATTTGGTTGTTCCAATGCCACTACCAATTTAGATGCAGTACATTGGCTTTTGTCATTTTAATGCAATGCTATTGATGTGTGCATTTATTGTTGTAATTTACTTAGTATAATGAAAGCAAATCAGGATAGAAAAGCCCAAAAAAATGACTAAAAGAAAATAGCCCAAACAAATGACCATTGGAAAATTAGATTCCAATTCTAATGTCTGTATTCATATAAATTCAAATTATTTCACTGAAGCCATTGAGATATATGCCTATGTTTGTTAAATGACCAATGATTGATTGATATTTTGATTTTCATGTGCTTGTCCTCATCCTCATTAAGCCTTTATAATGCCATTTGTGCTTATAATATGTAAGAGAATGTTATTCCACTGAAGAAGATATGTCATTACTACCATTTAGTATTGCAATGGGTGGAGTTTTTCCAGTCCAGAAAATTTCATTTTGACATTTTTTCATATAGCAAATTAATCAGGTAGAAGATAGAATGGAATTTTAAAAACCCAAAATAAACATCTGCTAATGTTGTTATTGCCAGTTTCTAATTCAGCATTGACAAGGGTACGTCTTTCACAGTGGAAGATTTTCTTTTTCAGTTACTGCGTGCTCTGAATGAGCTGAGAATGAAAAGTTGAACATGCATTGTTGACATCCATTCTGAGCAATAGAAATGTTAAAATAGTGGTACTTCTACACTTCTAATCCCCAAATCCACCCCATTGCCTGAACACTGCTCCACTGATACGCTTGCTGATGCAAAGTGCAGGTGTGATCTCCCTCTCAGTCACACGGTGACTTGCATCTGAAGGTTTTTAAGGATGTTGTCTGTGCTTTGAAGCAATTCCAAGGCATCACAGGAAAATAAGATGTTGCTTTGACAAAGTGAAGAGATTATTTGGTCTACCTGCTCATTTTTCAAGTTCTCAAACGTATTCGAGAAATAATAGCCTCCTCTAAAGCTTGCAGGGTTTTTTTCCCAAGGGATTCTGAAAATGGCCTCTGTTTCTAAGACCTCTGTACAGTGACATCATAGACTGACTTGCTTCTAATGGTTTGAGGATCCTGAGCACACACAGGCTCAGGATCTGTCTCTCTAAGCCTTTCCTGCCTTCCTGCAAGTACCTCCTCATTTTCAGAGTCAATCAGTAAGCACTGGTGTTTGGTAGGGTTTCAGCTGCCTTCATCTGGTCTCCACTGTCCCTGTTGTGCCTGAGCTTCTGCCAGGAGCACCCCGTGCTGTGTGCTGGGGAAGGGACAATCTCTACAGAGGAGCTGTGCTGCTGAGCAAGGACAATCTGAAGTGGAAAGGAAAGCCACAAGATTGTTCATAAGGAGCACAAAATAATAGAACAGCTGGAGATATAGGGCATTCTAGATGACAGTGGCATTTTGAACACATGCCACAATTATTATTTCTGCCTTTTTGAGCTTACTCATGCAAGCCTCAGAAGGGACATGGTTAAGAAATTCACTTACACTGGAGTGAGGTGATGCTATGGCCATGTCACTCTTCAGCTCCTGCACAGCGCCCCATGTAATCTTCACACAGCTGTTCTGCAGGGCAGGGCTGCAGCAGCAGCAGCAGATCTGGTGTCCAGGGACTCAGTGCCAGCTCTGGAGTAAGTAGCTGGTAAGGCAGCATCACCATGTCATTTGTGGAAAGGTTTTTCTCTACAGACATTTGAGAGATTCACACAAATGCTGGACAGTACCAACACATTTAGGCCTGAAGTTAAAGGGTGCTGTCACTGCTCAGCATCCCTGAAAAGCAGCAGGTTGAGGAAGATACAGATGTGCTTTGGTACTAGCTGGTTTAAAAAAGCAAGCCCTGTTTGAAATATTTAAGTGTTCAGGCAATATGTACAGGCAATGAAAATATTGGGAAATGCAACAAATAAAGAAAAATGCTGAAAATACTACATTTATTAGTTAATATATTCAGTAAAAATAATAATCAGTTAGCATATTAATTAGCTAAAATTTTACATTTCTTACTAACTACTATGTATTTTTTGTGATTATTCTAGACAATACTAAATACCAGTCCTTCCACTGCCAAAGGAGTGGGCAGGCAGAACTTGGCAGGACTGTGCTTGGAATGGCAGCGGGAAAGTGGGGCTGCACAGTCCAAGAGGCCTCTGTGAGGAGAGCAGGATCCTGCACAGCCCCATCCCAGGACTGTGTCTGCAGGGAGGGACTTTCCCAGCCTTCATGTGTGGGAATCAGTCACTCCCAGCATCATGTCCCTAAATCCCTGCTCCTCCTGCGGCCGTGCCAGCCCCAGCGTGCCGCCGGGAGCCGACCCTGTGCCGCCATGGCACGGAGCCTGTCCCAGGGCTGCAGGAGCTCTCTTATCCCCAGCCCATCTCAAGGAACTCTGCCACTTCAAACTGTTTGATGCAGATGACAAGCAGATGAAAACCAAGGGTGGGAGGCTTTTAACATTGCATGCTAAAATTGTGCAATTTGTGACTCGTGTGAGCCAGTGCCTGGCCAAAGCCCCCGGTGGCACTGCCTGAGGCTGGCATGGGGCTGCGGGGACCTCCACAGTGGCCAGGGGCCAGCACCAACTGCAGAACAGAGGGACTCTCCTCTTGCCTCCAAGCAGAACTGAAATATTACTTTTCCTCAGAGGATGACGTGGCTTCAGGAGCCAATGACCAGGGTAAAATGGTAATACAGGACTATTTGGAAAAGTTCTGTAAGAAGCATTGCCTGCTTCATGTGTTTAATCCATGAAGAAAGTATCTGTGATTTATTTAAGATTCTAGTCTCTTTTTAATTATGTTTCAATTAGTTTGCTTCATGAGTACTTATAAATAGATTTTCCCTGAAAAATGTAATGACTTAACGTGAGCAATAGGCAATTCGCTGAAAAAAAATTAATGGTGCCTTAAAAGAATAAACTGGTAATGAAATTCTTTAATTAAAATCAGATATGAGGCATGATTTATAGGTATTGCCACCGATGCCAAAAGAATATGCTTTTCCTCTCTCCTGAAAACCTTCAGACTTGTGACATGGTGTCCAAGTGCAAACTTTACAGTTACTGCAAAAGGGAACCAATGGAACCAATGGTAGTTCCAACTTTTTTATATTTCCAGCTTTTTTATATTTCCAGATAAAAATCTTCTTTCCTTTTTTTTTTTTTTTTTTTTAAAGAAGACTATGCGGAATCATAGAATAGTTTGAATTGGAAGGGGCATTTAAAAGTCATCTAATTCTAACCCCCTGCAATGAAATCAAGATCTTAGTATAATCAGCTGAAATTATACAAATATATGCATATGTTTCCTTCAAGCAAAATCTACAGCTAAGTTAAAGGTTTTTTTGGGGATGAGAAACATTTTCGTAATAGAAAATCGTGAAATAACACTTGTCTTTTTGTAAAAAAAAAAAAAAAAAGACAAAATTGTCACAGCTAAAATATATTTTCTGTAGCTGGGGTATGTTGTTTATTCATTTCTAAGTGATAGCCTTCATGGTTGTCACTTAGATGGTTTTAGATTCTTCAGAGAACCCACCTGGTACTTAAACCCTCCCTTAAGGTAAATTTTTTTAACACTTTTTTTCATCAAGGTTCATACATTCTGGCAACCAAAAGTAGACATAAAAAGCCAAGTCAAAAACCAGAAAACATCCAGCAATTGCTAAAAGTTGACTAAATTGCCTAAGTTACACAGATGTTGTGTGACTGAATTAACTGAACACCACTGAAGTCAAGAACATAGTTTAGCTGAAGAGTTTATTGACAAGATCTTTCTGTGCTGCAGAAAACCTTGCAAGTGCTGGAATTGGTTGAATTGCATGAGGTGCCTTAAACAGAGCACATCTTAGCAGCAGCTTTTACTTTCAAAAGTAATAGAGCAGGGGATGCCAAGAGGCCTGTATTGGCCTTCAAATTATCTACTTGTCTTATTCAAACTTATTTTACATGCTGATTTTCTGGCACGGGCACATTTAGACCCATCTGCTGGAGTGCCTTTGTGATTCTTCACATCATAAAGTGATGCAGACGAGCAAAGCACCAAGCCCATTTCAATATATGTTCTGGGATAAATGTGCAAAACACGCATATACAATCCTGTTAGGAACAATCAGCTGCAAATTTTGTCTATGTGGTTCCTGAAAAGGGCCACAGCAGGAGCACTTGACCTTGTACCATTAGCAAACACCTTTTTCCTTAGCTGTCTTTGCTGCACTTTTCTGGTTTGGGATTTTCACAGAAAAGCAGCAGTTCTCTGATGCACACAGTTATTTGGGAGCTTAGCCTTCTGCACAACCACTCTCTGTGACAACTAGAAATAACTGAATTTTCAATGCAGTTTTCAATACAGTCTTTCTTTGTCACTCTGCATGATCACTTAGAATAGCAAAGTTTTGACATTTTTTTGTCAAAAACAGAAAATGCCAAAACATGACTATCACATGTTTAGGATGACTCATCCCTAAATCCATGACTTCCAGTCCCAGCTAGAGCAGAAACTTCCTCCTTCTTTATTCTCTCTCTCCTGTCCTCCTAGAAAAAAAGGCAAATAGTACTGTTTTTCCTCTCTTCCTCTCCATCTACCCAATATAAATGACAGTTTCACAAATGGACGACATCTGCACCTGATCAATATTTCCCCAACACAAAAATAGCACTTTGAAAATTCTGATTAAACTAGCATAAAGACAAACGAATAAACAAGTGAAACCAATTATCCTGAAATGCTGCATGGAAAAAATAAGGAGATGGAAATATAATTCAAATGGCAAGAAGAAATGTCTATCTGCTAACTAGTTCAGGGGTTATTTCTTCAAACTCCAAACCTGTATGGGAAAACCCATTCTGTAGCAGCTCCTAAGATGGACATTCAAGGAAAAAGGCTCTTTAGATAACCCCTTCAAGGCGAACTACTTTCTATCTGATTCTGAAGGCAAAGATTGGCATCAGGGCCTGTCGATATGCACCCAGGATGACAGGTAAAAATGTGTGGGGAAAAACCCTGTGACAGAAAGGATGGCAGTGGATAGATCTGGGAAAGAAGTTAATGTATTTGCCTTAGCAAAAAACATGTTGGGTGACACAGTCTTGTTGTATCCTCATCTCAGTTTGCTTGTCATGGGGATGATCTGTGGCTTACTGCAATGAGTAGCTTCCAAGAGGAAGCCACCTCCCCCACGGAACTGTGGTATGGGCTGTGCAGCACATGGTATGGGGTGCCCCAGGTGATGCAGTAATATGGCTCAGAAATTAGTGAGAATAAGTAGAATCCAACTCCTAAGGCATCTACAATCCCATTCTTGCTAAGTAGAACAGTATAAATGGGATAGAAACTGTGATCAAGCTCCAAATACGTTTTCTGTGAGGGCCAAAGGGAATGATTCTGATAGGAGGGGAAAATATAAATGATGTTTTTCTGAGGTATTTATTACATTGAAATATACACAGAGAAAACCTAGCCCTGAAGAAGTAAAGGGATTTTTTAAAATTTATTTCAGCATATTTCGCCATCTGACTAAACTCACTAAACTTCCCAAAATACCCTTTCAGACCCATGGAATTGGCAGTGGGGTGGTTTCAGGCTGAAAGACAGTGAAGTTCAACATATTCATTAGGAATGATTTGTCTACATGAGAAAAGAAAAGGGACATAGTATTTCACTTCATTTGCCTCTAGCAGAGATGGTCTGAGCCATGCACTGTAGTTCAGGCCCTGACATTATTCACTGCCCATGCCTGTTCCAGTTGTTGGAGTCCCAATGGCATAACAGACCAATTACTGTCATGTTAGTGGAAAAAGAGATGAAGGCAACACAGAATATTGGATTCCATCACCTTTGTGCTTGTGAGGTGTGAATACAGTTCATTTCTTGCAGAAGTCATGCAGTGTTTTTCCTGCTTGCCCGTGGCTGCCACATTCACTTTACAACACGTGATCTTTCCAAGGCACCATGAGTAGTAAATTCATTAACTGATGATATATTAATGTATTAGTAGGAGTTAATGACCACAGAAGAAGCTGTTACTGTCTCAGGTTTTAGCCTGGGATGTGCCCCATGGGATTCTGGCTTCTTTAGCTGAAATGAGCCATTTTGGGTGCTCAGGCTGGTTGGTATGCCTAAGCAAGGGGATGAAGGCCCATAATGGGAGGTTAATAAACCCAGCATGGAGCATGAGGCCACTGCTCTTCTCCTCTTCCCATCACACCTCCATGACCCAGCTCAAGGAGTGCAACCTTTACGTAGTATGTGGAACTTGTAGTTGAAGTGACAACAGCCTCCAAAGCTGGACAATTAGAAAACTTGCATTTGACAAGGTAGAAAAGTGAACAGGCTTCTCACAAATTCTGCCAATTGCACAGACTGTCTGTCTAAGGAAGACTTTGAAATCCATGCTAGGTTTTCATCCTGAGCAGAACAATGCTTCTTTGCAGCAGGTTCTGGCTCTGGGGCAAAATACATTTATATTTACTGAACACTAAGAAGCATTCAGCTAGCTTAAATGATATGAAAGGGAAAGATGTATTTGTGCCCCAAGGTTTTACTTCTCTTAATGTAAGACTTGTATTAAAAACACCCTGCACATTTAGAAACCTGACAGTTGCCTATGTTTTGGCCCAGGGATTCACAGCTTGGGGGTCTGTAATGAGCTGGGGAACAGGAGAAGATATGCAGCAAATCATGCCTTTCTATTTTGATGATCAGCATTTGCACAGAGAGCAAGGAAGGCAGGGGTTTTTTTTTATTATTATTTTTTCCACAATTTTATCTCCTTGCAATTTCCCAAGGCCCATAAAAATAATGATAAAGAGATCAGCAATCCAGTTACAATGGACTTAGTTTATTTTTCCAGTAAGGGAGCCTCTGGCCCTTTGTATTTTACAAAATAGAAGAGCAAAAATAGTAAAAAGGCACAGTTAAAAATGAAAAGATGCAAAATAAAATCGAGTTTGTCATTTAACCCCTGGGGTTTATTATACTTAGAGTGATCTTGAACATATATCTTTTCTTCTCCCATGGCTCTCACTAGTATCCATATAATGGAGAGAAAAAAATAAATGATTCCTGTGACTTTAAAAGTGCCTCAAATTTGCATTGACTTTTGCAAAAATGAGGAGACTAATAACCATCAAACACATCACCCCCATTTGTCTACTACTTCTTCTATGTGAAGAAGCGGTGCAGCAGGTGGTAACTTCAGCCAGTTTTTGTTAAGCTTGCTTTATTTACATTCAAATTAATGGTTTATTTTCTTCTCTATTATTTTTTGTCACTATCTCTCCTCAGATTTGGCAAGTGGAGAAATACAAATGGTATTGCACTACAGATATTGCTACCATAAATGAAGCCTGCTGTGCACTCCACCTTCTTCCAGATCAGACATGGAAAAGTTAATTAGATCTGTTCTCCCCTCCCTGTAACAGTGCTTGTCTGTCTGCAGACAGACAAGTGAAGGATGATGCATGCCCACATATTTTAGTGGAACACCTGAAATCAAGAACAGAAATTATATTAAGGGTAAATATTAAGCAAAGATAATAGTGTAAAAAATATTTTCTCTTTAGAGAGACTGAGCCTGTCATTTCTGAATGTGAAAATGTTAACTTGTTCTAGTAATTTGTGCCCTTCTTTTTGGACTGATGTGCAAGCTACATACTTATTCAGAGTTCTCTCTACAAGGAAATAAGATCTACTGCTGAGCTGATATCAAAACCTGAACTAATAAGGCTCACAATGTGTCTAAACATCCTGTACAATTACTTGGGGTTTGGTAGCCTTAAAATGCCACAGAAAGAGAAAACAAAAAAAACCAAACAGAATGGAAGAATTCTTCTTACCATGTACAGTAATGTTCAGAAAGTTTCATTCCCTCCTCCTAGGCCAGGTCACCTCTGGTATGGATTTGTCTGATGACTAAAGGGCTGTTACCATTATGTTGTCCCAAGGATTGTTCCCAGTTTGGAATTTCAGTGCCTTCATGGGTCATCAGATACGACTGTGGATGTGCACCCTTTGTATTTGTTTCAAGGCTACATCTTTTGCCTCTCTGCACCTCTCTGAATGTTTCACCCTCTTTCCCTCTCTGCAATCTATTCCATTTGAAATTTTTAGGACAAAATTTAGCTCTCATTGGAATATGCATAGATGAAAGCCACAAGAAGGTACTTTTTTTATGGCAACAATAGAACACAAATGCAGAAAAATCCTCCAGCACGAGATTACTGTTGTTTCATTTCTCACATTCCCTTTGAGGCCCTCTAACAATTGCTTGGAACAACAATTTGTTTTAACAGCTTCCTTGTTGCTGTTTTAACATTTTCACCTCTAATATTTGAGTATTAACAATTCTCTCACAATTGTAGTTTATCACAGCTTTTTGAGGTCTCTCTCATCTTGCTATTTTATCTGTTAATTATAGATATATATTGAAATTACAGGTTTCCATGTCAACAAGGTTTCTCTCTTTCCATCCAGCAAGTGAGCTCTTCTTGAAAGCTGGCCAGCTGGCTTTGGGTTTTTTACCTTGGCCTGAGTTTGTGGTGAAAGTAGAAGGCTTGTATTCCTTTTTAACTGTTTGTGTGGAGGTTCGCTGCATTGTAATGAGTGTGGGCATATTACCTTATACTAAATATCTGTAATAAGCTGAGGACAAAAGCAGCATCTTTCAGCCTTGGCTGTCCTTGGCTTCAAGAGTGTATTTTGTGTACCAGTGTAGTAGAGAAAAGAGGAGCAATCTCACACTCAAGAGTGTGTGTGGGGAGCTGTAACTATGACTAGATTCTTCATAAAAAGTGAGATGCATATAGAGAGAAGGTTCAACAAATCTGTCCTCCCTGGTTTATGTAATTCTAAAATTTTTGAACCATCTGTCCCATAAGAAATGTTCTCCATTTCAGAAACAAATCTTTAAAAATACCAACAGAGTGGTGGAATAAAAAGAAAAATACACTTGGAAACAAAAAATACACTCAGAAACATTTCTTAGGCTATTTTCCTGAGTTTGGCAGCTCTTGAAAGGAATCTGCTTCCAGTCAGTGTCAGATCAGGGATTTCCAATCAGAACAGTATTGTTCTATTCACACCCAAATGGTTGATTAAGATGGAAAGGTGGCTGGCAAGTTGGAGACCAAGGCTGAGGCCGGTCAGAGCTGGGGCCAAGGTGGTTTGGTGGTGCAGCAGATCATGCTGGGGATCCTCTTTGGCACCAGAGGTCATCTCCAGCTCCCACTGACCATGAAGTAGGAGGAGCACATGGACACCAGAACGCAGTGGGAAGGGCAGTGGCCTAGGAGGGAAAGTGTGTGGGGTCAAACCCTAGCAATGCGAAGGGTGACACTCAAGAAAAAAAAAAACAAACAAACTTTTAATAATTCTGCAGTCTTTTGATTTGATTAATTATGTTATATTTATAAAATGCAATCTCTGTATCTCACACCACCTATATGTATGTAGTTCTTGATACAGGTATTGCCAACTATCCAAGTGAAAGGCAGTGAAAGTATGGGGCCTTCAAAAGTATGCCTCCTTCTCTGGAGCATGCTCAGGGACAAATGTTTTCATTCTTGCCTAAAGGAATAAAGAGAGTTAGTAGATTAGCACTCATAAATGCAGGATGAAGCCTATGAATAAACTCTATGCCAATGCATTTGTATGAACAACTAATGTAGTTGCAAGCAAAATACATCACAAATTAGAAGTGCAGGGCTTACAAGGATATTTATTCATAAATGTAAATAGCTGTAGAAAAAAAATAAAATCTTTCAGAAACACAACTGAGGAAGTGAAAAGATACAAGTAATTTAAACAAACATCAAAGGCCTGAATTTCTGAGGAGCTGGTGCTAATGAAGAAACAATTGTCTTGACAGAGCAGCCATGCTAATGAACTGTGCTTTACAGATGATAATGAAGTATTTTTTATGAATGCCTAATAAAGACAAAACTGGTGAGACAATGAATAATAATGGAAACTGAAAATCTCTTAGAAATTAAAGGAATTGTGAACAAATATGCTTATGCTGTACTGAGAGCAATAATAACTTATGTTCTCTTTGCATTTTCAAAAGCAAGAAATATAAAGTCCTAATTCTCTACAGTATTTAAAAATATATTTAAAGCAGAGCAGCAGATTAAATTTGGGTGTTAGCAGGCAGAATGGCTTGGTATCCATGGAGAGTAACATATATCCATAGATAACCAAATGCAAGGTCTGATATGAATGAGCATGATGTATGGCTGCTATACTGGACTGTATGGAAAAGCAGTGGGCAAATACACTGTGCTGTTTGGCTGGAACTGGGCAGGTCTGCCCCAAAAGTTTGGTAATCACAGCTGCTGCAGATAGATGCTGCAGACAAGGGTAGGAAATGGTTTGAAAACTCCCAAAATACAACATGGTGTTTCTAGTCAAGAGCTCTGAACCATGCATTAAAATACCATGCGCTGAACACAGGAAGAATCACAGAGATTCCTGCTCTCAGACTGTGGATTTTATGTGGGTATAGGAAATATTAAAACTACATAGGTGATATTTTAAAATTTGTTAAGATTAAAGTCTTTTGCAGTTCATTTAAAGATATTTTGTCAGCATCTGTAAGCATGGGAGCAGTTACCTGGCATTTTTTCCCAGAGTGACATTCAGCTGTATACTTAATCTCCATGCACTCTTTGGGCTTCCTACTTTCAAACTTCTGGTAAAAATATTGTTCCTTACATCAATGTTGGTTCCAAGCACTCCTCAAAAGTAAAATGAAGCTCATCAAATCAAAACCCTCACAGAACATGAGGCCAGAGACTTGCTGAGCTACCGCCAGGTGTCAGAGTCTGCCAGTGCTGGTTTCACAACAGCTGCCACAGCTGGAAATAAGGCATGGGGGGAAAAGGGGAGGGAAGTAGGAGTGGTGGAGGGTTCGGGGTGGAGGGAGATGATGGATGAGAGGGAGCTTGTTTGCAGTCTTTTCTGCTGTTTTCTAGACACAGCTGTAGCATAAATACTGAGGTATTCAATATTCTTCCTTAAACACTGAAACCTCTTACATGGGAATAACCTTATATGAATTACTATGGCTATCAAAGTAAAAACAAAAATGTGTCTACCAGTTAAATGTAAAAAAAAAAATCTCATGTTAATGTGGAATTTAAAATGTCTTCACTGGGAAGCCACTAAGCTTTTTTCTCTTGGTGCTGAATCATATTTTTCTCAAAAAATCTCTAAATCTCTGTTAGTTTTTGGATTTTTTTTTCCCCTGTCATCTTGCAATATGGTTTGGAAAGTTTATTTGCTCACAAATTTTTACTCATCTATTGATATGTGTAAAAAATAAAAAAAATATTCTATCTCTTCTTCCTATAAACCCCTTTTCTGCAGAGAAGAGCAGTGCTCACTCTCTGGGTCCATTTATATTTTGTCCAGCACAGCATTTATCCTGTGCTGAGGAATGTAGGACTCAGCCTGTGAGCAGGGCTGTTGCAGCAGCAGGGTCCTCAGACCTAAGTGGAGATGTAGGTATTCTGCTGGTTTAGAAGGAGAAATTTGTTCCAGCCAGAGGATGTCATGCTCACAAGAGAAGGATGAGGCGCTAAAAGAGCACTTCTTTCCAGAACACGTTTGCATGTTCTCATACAGCTGTAGGGATTCCTGTTGGCCACAGGTGCTACCCACTTTGAGCATGTAGTCAGCTGCAGGAGCACACTTAGAACCCACCAGGCACAGGCCCAAATATCTTATTAAAGATGAGAAACTTTAAACACCTTCTGAATCAGCTGTTTATGTTCTTTGCTGCACTGGCATTGCAGGTTTTGGTGTCTCCAGGAGTAAGTGTTTTAACTTTTATTTCTGCATCTGATCTAGGCCATTTGTGGGTGTTGTTTAAGTGATCATCATGGAAAGGTTGTCATGTAGGAAATAATGTAAATCTTTTTCTCCTGTATTTAGGTATAGCTTCTTTATGCAGACAATGAGGGTATCAAACATGTTGACAGCATATTGACTGTTACTCTAAAATCAATATATACCCTTTGTCACATCACTGAAATATTTGTTTATCCTACATGTTGCTCTCAGCCATTTATGCTTCAAATTTTTCCCAAAAAAATGTGAATATCATTCTGACCTTCTTCTCAGCCTTCCAGTTGGATGAGCAGCCACTCATTGTGTTCTCTGTCAAAATCATATTGGATTGTGACTGTGTGTGGAGGGGGATGTTCACTTTAATCTAATGAAAGCATCCTATTAGATACTCACTTTTCAGTCTGAGGGTAGCCTGGAAATGAATAGATGAGACTAATGGAATTCTAATGGCCTGTGAAAATGAACTTTCTATTGTGGTGTTTTAAGTTCTAAGTGTGTTCTCTTGCTTCTCTTGCTGTCTGAATGCAGAATATGGGTACAGTGCTTCAACATGTGTTTTTGTTTTCTCAGTATATATTATGCAGGTGCCTTTAGTCAAACTGCATTCATTTAAGTTGGTAAGCAAATAAACAGAAATATATTTAAGGTGCATATTTACACTCCGAAGAGTTTTCATGGCAGTTGGGAGACTAGTAGAAATCAATACTATAATTGCTAGTAACCTGTGTGTGTTCATGCTTAGGATGAGTAGACAGTACTTGGCACATGCTCACTATATGCCCAAAAAGGAATACATGTGACATTTTAGATGTTGACAGCTTAAAAAATAGAGCAAGCTAGCCAAGAATTATAGTGTGACTTCAGTTATTTAATTTATTGACTGCCTTGTCTAATGCCAAACGAAAGTGGTAAAGCACTTAGCTGAAGTGAGACAGATGGTCAGTGAATCAACATTTCTGTGGAGAGTGGTGCTTTTATCCATTTTTTCAGTTCTCTTAGTTTTATTAGCACAGTATTGATCCAAACATCGTATTTTGTATCAATTTACATCACCTGATACGTGATCAGGATAAGAACAAATGTAATCTTTCTCCAAGAAAGATGCAATTTTAATAAGCCTTCTAGAGAAAACAGATATGGCAATTTTCACGGAAAAATAGAGGTCAACCCACAGTTAAATACATATTTAAATCCCTTAAATGCATTAATCTGCATACACATTTCTGCTACATTACCTTTAAAAACATTTTGTTCCTTGTTGCTTAGGAAGATACCAGTGATCCATAATGCAGAGCCTCCTGTTTTAAGTTCCACTGTACTAAATGGTACTAAACAGGTTGCTGCTAGCCCTGTTTTACAATTTTTCAAAAACAAAGTGGTTTAGAGTTTAGAGATCGTTTTTCATCACCACAATGAAACATTCATATTTTTGTGCATCAGCAGCTTCTAAGATGGAAAATGTTACAACTATATTTTTGTGACCAAGTTTACTGCTCAGGTGAGTCTTAGTCTCTGCCTTTTCCTGCTCTGGTTCTAGTGTGTAGAGAAGATCAAATGGGGTTTTTTAATTGTCCTCCACATGCTGTGTCTGTGCTCTGGGGCAGTAAAATGGGAGTTTTGGATGCCTTTGGCAGCTGGTGGGAATGCACCTGCACCAATGGCTCCCTTTGGCCTTGCCTGGAACGGGCGTTCCTCAGAGGGCACAGACCCAGTCGTGGTCTCTGAGAGCAGCCAAGGTGCAGCACACCATGATATTTATGCAGTGGGTTTGACTGCAATTTTTATCTTATCTCTCTTCTCTATAGGCATGACAGTTCCCAGTGTGGGCTGGTCTATGAGGCAGCCCAGGCAGGGATCTTCAGTGACTTCAGTTTTCTCCCCCAACTTCCATTCTCTTACATAATACATGCAGCATTCTCAGTTTTTATTTGTTTTACTTGCTCTATATTTTCTTTTTTGCAAATTATTTTTGATCAGAAAAGTGAAAAAGGGATGCTAGAGTACAGCATGGTACTTGCAGTGAACTACAATTCACCCCAGGGCTTTCACTGGGATGTAAGGAGAGTGGGATTGAATTATATGGCACTGAAGGTGGTCAAGTTATGTCCACACCATTGTGTGCTCAACTGTTTATATTCGGTATAGTCTTATTCCATTAAAAAAAAAAACTAAATCCCAACTTTTTAAAGAATAAGCAACTCTCCTTTACTCTGGATTTTTGATAGAATATCAAAGCTAGTCTAGAATACAGGTCTTTTGCTTTCAAGATATCCAAAATATTGAACCTCTTCGCTAAAATACCAAAAGTTGCAGGAAGGGTAAGATATTCTTAAAGCATCTTGGAAATAGATGTTTATGAGCAGTTCTTGCAGATGGTAAGAGTTTATGTGGGTTAAGGGTTGATTTGACAATTTCATGGAAGTGAAATCCTCTGGGGTTTCCTCAAGCCTTGTGAGGTTCATGAGTTGCAAATGACTGGAAAAGACCTTCAAGTCTTGTGCTTTTGCCTAGACACCCATTTCTGACTTTAGATTGATTCAGTATGTTTGCTCCTATGTGCTAGCCCTAAGAACTATCTGTAGAACCACTCTAAGACAGCGGCAAGACATGTACAGCATGAAGTACAGTGTCCTAAACCATCATTAGGGAGTGTGCTAGGAAGCAGTTTCATTTACTCAGAATTTATTTGTGTTGGAAGAGATTTTAAAGGTCATCTAATTACATGTAAAGACACCTTCCCTGAGACTAACTTGCTCAAATCCCCATCCACCTTGGCCTTGAACATGTCCAGAGATGGGGCATCTACACCTTCTTTGGGCATCCTGCTCCAGTTCCTCCCCACATTCACAATAGAGAATTTCTTTTTTATGCCTAATCTGAACCTGCCCTTTTTCTATTTAAAATCATATATGATTTTAAACTGATGAAGAGTCTATCCCAGTCTTTCTCATAGGTTCCCTTTAAGTGCTGAAAGGCTTTAAAATTACGTTTTAAGGATTCGCTGGAGCCATTTCTTCTCTGGGCTGAGCAACCCGAATCTCTCAGCCTGTCCTCACACAAGAGGTGCTCCACCCCTCTGATCTGCTTTGTGACCCTCCTCTGAACTTCCTCCAGCAGGACAACGTCCTTGTGCTGAGCACCCCATAGCGGACACAGAACTCAAGGTGGGGTCTCAGAAGGGCAGAGTAAAGGGACAGAATCCCCTCCCTCAACCTCCTGCCCACATTGCTTTTGATGCAGCCCAGGACATGGTTTGGCTTTCTGGGCTGCAACACATTGATGGGTCATGCTGAGCTTCCCATCAATCAACTCCTAAGACTTTCTCCTCAGGGCTGCTCCCAATCACTGAGTCCCTTATATCAGTTACATCAGTTTGTACTGATATTGGGGACTGCCACCACCAAGGTGCCAGACCTTGCCCTCAGCCTTGTTGGACTCTATGAGGTTCACCCAGGTCTGCCTCTCAAGCCTGTCAAGATCCCTCTGGATGGCATCCTGTCCCTCTGTTATCAACGACACCTCTCAGTTTGGTGTCATCCACAAAGTTGCTGAGTGTCCACTCAATCCCATGGTCCACATTCCTGACAAAGAGGTTAAATAATACTGGTCCCAATAAGAGCCCCTGAGGGACACCACTCACCAGTGGTCTCCACACACGGCCATGGTGAGCCATGGGCTGGCACTCTGTGTCTAGGACCTCCCACCAACTCCTTATCCACTGGGTGGCCCACCTGTCAATTCCATCTCTATTTTAGAGACTGCGCAGGACAGTATCAAATGCTTTGCACAAGTCCAGGTTTCCAGTCACTGTGTGGTTTGGCTCAGAATTGAGAAGTTGCTGTATTTGATGGTGGCGGTGGTGTTCAAAACACACTCTAAAAAGAAAAAAAGCACCCCTGAAAACTCTTGCTCAAATCCAAACCCAGCAGTGGTCTGCTGAAGTAAAACAATTTTATGCATTTCCAAATTAAGGCGTTTTTGTGTAAAACTAACATTTCTCTCTGTGCTGAGCTTCAGAAAACATGGACTAACAGATTCTGGTTGTGTAACTTAACAAGCTATCAAAAGCAACTCTTCTAAGTGTAAGAGGGATGAGATAGTGCTAGAACTGTTGTTTATGCAACAGACATGCCTCTGCTTTGACTAAAGTTTCCTGAATTGAAACTCGAGTAAAACAATAGCAGTTATTTTAAAATGACTGTACTCTAGAAAGAGTTTCCTGAGAAACAATCCCAACTGCATGCACAAAGTAATGGCAACAAAAATTTCTTCCGCCTTATCCTAAATAATAAGTTGTTTTCCTTTGCTTTCTTTCCTAAAAGAAAAAAAGGGATTATTAAAGATTTTTTTCTTTCACTAATATCCATTATTAGCATTTAGATAGTTCATTTTTCCTGGCAGTTTTTCTTTGCTTATAATTTTTCATAGTAGGAAATTTTTTTGAGATTCAGAAAGCATTTGATTATCATGTTCCTCCTCTGGCCAACAGATGGGACTCTTACCTCTGATATCCCTTCGCTCTTTGATCTAATTGCATAGATAATAATGCAAAAACCATTCTTGAAATCTGAAACATGAGAGATATGTTTCATCTCTGAAAAATGTATCAACAAGGGACCCTGCAGTCGCTGAAATCTCAATATGTCAGATATGCTGGAGATAGCAGAACTTGAGATTAGAGCAGGTTCATCTTTCAGACAAAATGTTTCATTTACAAATTAAAAACCGCTTATTGTCTGGAGGTTTTTTCCTCTGAGGAGGGATGCATATTGTAAGAGCCAGGTAAAGGTAATTAGGGGAGTTAGTCATGACTGTGTTCCTGTTGCTTTTTACTCTCAGACATGAGACTGACATACAAATTCTTAAAGCATATTAGGAGCTGGCCTACACTGGAATAGCAAAACTGGATTTTGTTGGAAAGCATTGCTTTGAGGGATAGATAGTTCCAAGGTGAAATGGGTGATGGAAATAGCTCTTTCCTCTTATTTCTGATGAAATGTAGGTGAGTTTCAGCTTAATTGGAAATGCAACAGCTCCCATGGTAGGCCTAAGGACTCCTGTGTTCCAGCATTCCTGGCTGAGAAGTTATTGGTGGAAATATTGGAATATTATCAGTGACATTTGGAGTCAGTGTCCTAAACTTGATGGCAGGGAGTCTGGGACCTCTTTGTGGCTGTTGTGGTGTGTGGATAGTTCTTTTGCAGAAGTCAGGGTGCTGAATGCCTGGAAGACCTACTGCAGTTCAGAGATTGGCCCTCCAGATTTAATTTCCATTGCTTTTCCTTCTTCCAGTGAAATGCTTTGATTAACTTGTCTTTCTATGTTCTGGAATAGAAAGGAGAAGATGAAATCCTAAAACAGAACTGCAGCGTCCCACAGTGGAATGCATTTTATTTTATAGCCCTCAAGATGGCTGTGAAATGGTGACAGTTTTATCTTCAAGGGTGTGTTGCTGTCTGCTGCCCTTGTTGCAGCATTGTCCCTGCACATTTCCTTTTACAGAGTTCCCATGTGTTTGGTTTCCCTGTGGATTGTGCCTTGTGCCTGTTGCCTGAGCAGCTTGGGGGATGTTCAGCAATGGCCTGGAAAACACAAATGTGAGCATATGCAGAGTTTGTGTGCAACAAACATACAGCAGTGCCCTGAGGGCATTTGCCCAAAATGGATCACATGAACAGGGATGATGCCATCGGCCCCATCTGATGGTGCTGACGTGTGAGATGGCCATCAGTCAGATTAAGCAGCAACCAGGGAATTGTGCGTGACTTTTGACACAAAGGAGTCACACAGAAAAGAGATGTGAAAGGCATGTAAAAAAGTTGTGGCAGAGCTGGGTTTGACACAGCCAGAAGCTGCCCCACCATCACCACCACCTCTGCCCAGGCCAGGCAGAGCATCGTTCCTGAGGGCACTGCAGGTGCCTGGGTCCAGTTGGACATGACAGCAGCACTCTGGACAATGCATACCTGCAGCATGCAAGCCTGAAAATATGGAGTCCTGGCATTTATGTATTTATTAGCAGTTCATTATGTGCTGAAAATTGTGGATACTACTGATGTCATCCCGATTTTACAGGAGACTGTCAGGAGGCTTTGCCTCAGTGTGTGCCTGGCTGGACTTACTTTGGGCTTTGAACGCCCACAGGCAGCTGGAGAGCAGTAGCTGCACTCCTGGAGTGTGTCTCAGCTTTCATTTCATCCAGGTGGAATCAGTTTCAGACAGAAAGAACTCAGCACTTCAAAACCATTCCCAAAGCATGGAAAACAGGCAAATGGAAGGATGCTGACTCACCCAGCACAGTGCTAGGGCAGTGTGCCCTCAGCTGAGCACGATCTGTTCCCATCACATGGATGTCTTGCCATCAGGTCAGAAGCACAAATGAGCTGCAGCCGAGGGGCATTGAAAACCCCAGTGCTGAGCTGCCTGAAAGCAGTAGAGCTTTTCAGGTGGCGTGTCTGACTCCCACACCCATGTTTTGCTAGCAAAATGAATAATGATGTCATGTTTTCATTCTGTTCTGTAATAGAAATCCCAAATAAACTCGATTGGTATTCTAATTTATTAGAATTTTATCTATTGTTTTTTAAGCTAAAAGCAGCCCTATTTTTAATTGCAGATAATTCAAGTCTCAAAAGGTGCGGAGGAGAATGTCTTGGCTACAAAACAAGGCAATCCATTACTGAGCTGTTGTCACTACTGTAGCCCCCCCCAAAATTCTTTTTAATTTTTTTTGTTGTGATAATAAGGTATTTCAAATCATCCTGTCTTTGTGCAATAAATGAGCTATTGCAGTTCTACACTACAGGCAAATCTGTCAGCTGGAAAAATGAAATATTTCTATTTTTTTGGTTCTACTGTCTCAAGAGACTTTCCTTTGAAGCAAGCAAACTCCACCACCTGCAAGCTAAGTGTCAGGGTGCCATTAGTCAAAGAGCTTTTGGCAAGTTGTGCAGCATCCCTCTCAAAGCACATGAAAAGGAGTGGAGGTTGATCATCTACTGGTCAAAAAAGGGAAATAGGAGAAGGGAGAAGGGAATTTCTTGATCATATTGAAGTTCTGCGAACAAAATGTGTCATTCTCCTTAACAAGGACTTTCATTTGTCCCCAGGCTGTCAGCAGGCTGGCCAGACTGCTGAGTCAGGTCAAATGTCATCTCAAATGATCTGAAGTTGTTTGTTCACGCTCTCTGTTCTCGGTTTCCCTTTGCAATGCTCTGTAACTGTTGTTTGCACAAAACTTTGCTTGGGATTTGCTTTAGTGAGCAAATGTGAAAGTGTATGTTCTTTGCAGGACAGCTCAATGTCCAGCACATAAGTGCTGCACAGCAGTAAATTAGAATAGAATAAACACAGCATGTTTAGGTAGCATACACGTCTCTGTTGTCCCTGTTAGCTAGCACACCTATCTCTGTTGTGGAGGAAATGTGCTTCCAGCTCACAGAAACACCTCCTCTTGTCACATTTTGTCTAAGTTATTTCATTCATTTTTGAACCAAGCCAACAAGGTTACAGAATACTGAGTTTTCCTGAATCTTTAGGTTGTTGTTGAATATTTCTCTTGTGTCCTAAGTGATGGATTTGTTTCTCACCTCCTACTTGCCTCCCCTGCATTCCCCAAAACATGATGAAATTTATGACCTGAACATTTAGAGAGATGAAGGGAAATATCTCCTTATGCTTGACATGATTGACCTCTATTTTCAGCAGCAGAAGAGAACATTACTTCAAGCACTACAGGTGTACTTTGAAAAGAGCAGAACTATTTAAATACCTCGTAGCTTCACAGACAAGTTCAATTTATTGAGAGTAGTCTGTCATTATATGTTTAAATGCTACGTGGATGTATTGGAAGACAAGAAGCAATAGAGTTTCCTCTAGAGAGAGAACTGTCCAACATATCAGTGATTTTTCCATTATACTTTCTCCAAAATATAATTGTCAGCGCTGATAGCTTGAAGCTCAGTTTATTGAAAGAATAATCTGAAATGTAAGGAAAACCAGTTGTGCTTTTCATGACAACTTGAAACCATAATGAGATGCTTCTGACCTATGATGCACCTGTGTGTGCCTTTTCTGGCCTCCATGCCTGAGAATGATGAGTAAGAGCCTCATTAAACTGCTTGGGGTCTGTGGCTGTTTGCATGAGGGGTTACTTCTGTACTGTAGCTGTGATGAGGGCTGGAGTCTGGCACTCCAGAATTCAGGCAGGCTGCACTGCTTACCATGCTCTTGATTCTCTGTGCCCTTTGCCTCCCTCCAAGGGGTCCACAATAATACTTGGTGTGCAGAATGTGAGGACATTTTACAGTGTTTTTTGTTCCTCGGGAAATGTGAGTGCTAGGTCAAATGATGCTTTCAGCTCCCTCTGGCTAGATATATTGATTTAAGTGTAGTCCATTAATATAATAATTATGAATTCATGACCCAGTGTTTTGCTCTCCTGTGCAGAACAGTTACTGTTTCATAATGGCTTTTGTTGTTTTCCAAGCACACTTAAAACCTTCTGCACTATCTACTAGAATGGATGACCTTCTTTGGCTCTGAGGTCAGGTAAATTATATAACCAAACATTTCTACCCCAATTCTCTAAAAGTGATAAGAGCTGAATCAACCAAGCAGTGACAACAGAAATGCCAAACAAACTAAGGAGCCAGGACACAAAACTGAAGCTGATCAGTTTCATCCAGGATAGCAAAAACTTTGTCAACTTATTTTTGGGAGCTAGAAGAGATTGCTCTTTCACCATGCTCGGGTGGTGAGGTACGCAAGGAGGTGCTTCTAAGAGAATGACCAAATTTGGTAGAAAATGAGGGCTGAATTGCCCACCTCTGCTGGCCACAATAGCTGGTGATAAGATGTGCAAGAAAGGGGAAACTGAAAAAGATGAAAGCATCTTTTCTGAAGATTCAGACCACTGGGGGCAGACTGTTAAATATGTCTGTAGGGATTTGGTCTTGACCAAGAGAAGGCCACCCATTCTCCCAGGTTCCCTCATCTTTAGCAATCTAGAGGGAAGGAGAAGCAGATGGACTTCAGTGTTCACAGTCTCTTCTGAGTTATATAAGAGAGCACACTAAGAGAAGGAAAGCACAGTTTACCTGAGAAAACATCTTTTCTCTTTGCCATTTTTCCTCCTACTTTTTTCT
Organism: Melospiza georgiana; assembly: GCF_028018845.1. Lineage (NCBI taxonomy): Eukaryota > Metazoa > Chordata > Aves > Passeriformes > Passerellidae > Melospiza > Melospiza georgiana. Next base: position 127,780,170 of record NC_080430.1, on the reverse strand, counting down.
TCTTTCCAATGCCTTTTTCAGTACTACCTCTGATACTGAGTTGAATGCTGACGAGTCAATACTTGAAATAAATATATATGACCAAGATGAAATACTTGAAATTTGTCACCACCTCTGACTTTCCTGGATGGAAGCTGAGAAGTTTAACAAGGTCTGTGGTTTTTTTGATGAATTATAAAAAAATCAGTTTCACTGAATGGCAGCACAACCTTCAGGTGTATCAGCCCCAGATTCATAACATCAGCAACTTGCTGAGGGTACATTCTATCTGTTTGTCTCTTTTGTGTTAAAATTTGTCTTGTCTCGCAAGTTAAAAATAAAACCACCAAATCAGAAAAAAAAAAAAGTGTTTCTGAAATCATGACTTTGGCAGTGGAGCCAGAAACAGGTGAAATACCTTAAATGAGTTCCAACTTATTTAATATCTCACTTTTTCTTTACTTCTATGTTAGATAATGAAATAAAATAAGAATATGTGGGTGCAGACATAAACTTGTTTTCATGCATGGCTCATTAAATAACTGAGGTCTGCCATAAGAAAGAAAAAAATAATTGTGTGCTCCTCCAGGCTCCTTTCAATTATGCACATAATCAAGTTAGCAAGAAGGGAATCCAAGTTTAAAGGCTCTGAACTGGCTACTCATATTCATGAGGCAGATTTGGGAGGTATAACAGATCATTTAATGTTTTGTTTCAATGGTCAGGAAGAGTTAATCAGATGAAAGGAAGATGTAAGATAGAGGGAGCCATTAAATAGATGAATATATTTCAACAACTAAAAGAGCAGTTGAAGTGGGATGCAAAAGTCTGTCAGATGGCTAACAGAAGGCAAGAGAAAAAGGAAGAGTTGTTCAGTGTCTCTCCTGAAAAGAGAAGAGGATCAGACGAAGCAAGAAGCTGGAAAATTAAAAACAAGAATGTGGACATATTTCTTTTCATGACGGTTTGAACTAGTGTGGCTGCCTTATATTGTAACCTATTTCAACATAAAACATCCAAGCCCAAGTTGAACTTTTAAAGCATATCAGGAGGAAATATTTCCCAGTAAGGTAAAGATCCTGTAAATCAAACAGAAAGACAACCACGTCCTGGCTCCATCCACAGCAGTGCGGCCAGCAGGGTGAGGGGGGGATTCTGCCCCTCTGCTCTGGTATGAACCCGTCTGGAGTTCTGTGTCCAACCCTGGGGTCCCCAGCATAAGAAGGACATGGACTCCAACACCTGTTGGAGTCCAGAGGAAGGACATGAAGATGATCAGAGGGCTGGAGCACCTCTGCTCTGAGGAAGAGCTGAGAGTTGGTGTTGCTCAGATGGGAGATGAGAAGCAACAACAACAAAACCCCACAACAAAAGAGGTCTAGTTCACAATATTTGAGTAAATTTCAAATCTTCCACAAGATATTTCCTCCATGAAGGAAATCAGAACGCAGAACCTACATGTAAAACTGTTTTGTTTTGGGCAAAGTCATTGCTTCCTTTCATCAAAACTGACACACCACATGGAAAAATACCAACATTAACTTAAAATCATGTTATTCCTTATTCTCCTTTGAAGATTTTGTGTCATTCACATTTTTCTTTGAGAGACATTTTACTTATCTGAGTTTTTTGTATGCATAAACATCAAGTCTGATATTACTGCACTTTTAGCCCAAAAGACCTCAATTCTGTTTCAGGAAAAGTACAAACTACAAACTGCCAGCACTGAATCTACTTAAAGATCTCCTGATCCTTACAAGATCAGGATCAATGGATTTCATCAATAGTTGATGACAGCTGAATACCATTAGGTTTGGATGTAGAAATTAATGCTTCCACTAGAGCAAGAAGCAGCTATTTCGCTCAGTTAAGATGTAATATGTGAGAGAACTGCAAAAAAATATTGTTTAACTCCAGTTAAAAAATTTAGACATTCCTCTTGTTACTTCCATTTTGCCTCATAAATAGACTGCTGACAGCAAAACCCACTTCTCCTCAAAGTCAAGTGGAGGAGTGACTAAAAGTTTTGGATTTTAGCGAAAAGGCAGGACCTAGTGTTGGTGAGTTAAGAAGGGGCAGCAAGGAGAAAACTGGTGTATCTGTCTCCCTGAGGCTATTTTTTACTTTGTACTTCTGCAGCCCACATGAATAGAAGACACATGGAGAAATTCATATCTCTGTGAGGAGTCTCAGTCCAGCTCCCCAACATGGGCCCTGGCCACACTCTTCCTGCACATTTTCACATTATGTTTTGTTTAGAATGAATAAGCATTTTTTCGACTGATAGATGTGCCATTGAAGTGTTTCCAAACACTTTAATACACAGCAAAAAATCACAACAACTACTGCTTGCATTTTGACAGGTTTCTTTTTTTTTTCTGGCAGGCTGTGCTTCTCCCATAAAAGAAGAGATGTTTTAGAAGGACATTTCTTCATTTGTGACTCATTCTGCACAGTAGTATCTTTGTTAACTTGAGGCTGATAAAATATTCTATTTCCCTTTCATGGCTCCAGGGCTTTTTTCCTTTTCAGAACTGGTTTGGGTTTGGCTTCTTTTTTTCTGTAATACCATGAACCCTTGTTTTGATGTTCGGGTGGGTTTTTTTACCTTGATGTGGGAACTGCTGTCTGTTCAACCACTCTGCCTCTTTCTCCTCCTGCATTTTTGGACTGGAATTTTCAGCACAATGCAATGAAGGATGTCTGCTGTAGAACCTCACTTTGCCTTTTGTCTCTTCCTTATTTGCTTTGAGAGCACTAGAAGTAGCTGCATTTCCTAGGTATGAGATGTTGATGCAGACTGATGAGAGTAAATCTCCAAATCATATTCTGGAGACTTCTCTGGAGTTACTGTCAATTGATTCTGATACCTCTTTTTTGTACTCAAAGAAAGCACTATCCTAATCCACTTATTTTTCACAATGAGCATCATGAAATGGACTTTGCTGATGATTTTAGTAGCCATTTATATTCCTCTGAAACTATTTTATCACTTCGGTCTGAAATTATCCTTCTCAGATAATTTATCCTGTGAAAGTAATGATATGTTTACCATAACTGGCTTGCTAAATAAATGTTGAGGTCTCACAGATTAGTGTGCTTATTCTTGTCAGCAGAATGAAGCTGTAGCCTATGCAAATATGACAGACATGCCATGGTGCAATTTCTAGAGCATTCTGGAAAGCTCTTTGGTAACCTGCTCAGAAAACTTTGTCTAGGTTTGTCCCTTTTTCCATGCAAGAGATGATATTTGCAGTTCTAAGTTAGTGAATGTTGTGATTTAGGAATGTTCTCCAGTTTTAGCAGTATTCCTGCTAAAAACACACTGCTGCTCACAAATCCCCTCCAATGGGAGGCTCAAAAAGCAGAGACCAGGGTAAATAGGAACAATTTACTGGAAACAGCAATGAGACAAGACAACAAACAGTAACAGCAACAATATTAATAACAAAAGTATACAAAAGAGAGATTCCCATGCAAAAATGCTCACTGTGAACCTCCAAGGACAAATGGTGAACAGATTCCCCCTTTTTGACCACCTTTTTCTCTATTGAAAGCCACACCTTTCTTCTCAGAAGCCAGACAGTCCCATAACTCCTGCCCTGGAAATGATGTGAGAGCTGTGGAATAACCTCCTGACCACGCACACGCAGGTCTGGGCTGCACCCCCTCATGACTGCTGCAAAATAAACACCTCTGAACTGGATGGAACCAGGACAGAGTACTGGCTTGGTGGGGCAATGTTTTGGTAACAGGAGGGCTCTTTGGAAACGGAGGGGGTTACAAGAGTGGCTTCTGTGGGAGGTGTTGGGAGCTTCCCCCATGTCTGACAGAGCCAATGCCAGCGAGCTCCAAGACAGAGCTGCTGCTGCTGAGCCCATGGGTGTTGGTGGCAGCACCTCTGGGGTAACACATTTAGTGGGGGACAGAAAGTGGTGCAACAGTAACTGAAAGAGAGGAGTAAGACATGTAAGAGAAACCTGCAGACAGTGATTCAGGGGAGAAGGAGGTGGAGGAGGAGGTGGCTCCAGGAGCCAGAGCAGAGATTCCCCTGCAGCCTGTGGGGCAGAACATGGTGAGGCAGCTGAGCCCCTGCAGCCCATGGAGGTGCATGCCAGAGCAGAGATCCACCTCTGGTCCATGGAGGACCCCATGCTGGAGCAGGTGGATGCCTGAAGGAGACTGTGGCCCTGTGAGAAGAAGCTCATTCTGGAAGGAAGCTCCTGTGGCCCCATGGAGAGAGAAGCCCAGGCTGGAGCAGATTTGCTGGCAGGACTTGTGACCCTGTGGGTGACACATGCTGGAGCAGCCTGCTCCTGAAGGACTGCACCCCACAGAAGGGACCATGCTGGAGCAGTTTGTGAAGAACTACGGTCTGTGAGAAGGATTCATGTTGGAGAAGCTTGTGGTGGACCATTTCCTGTTGGAGGAACTTCATGATGGAGCAGGGGAAGAGAGTGAGGAGTGAGGAGTCCTGTGCCAGGATCAATGGTCTCTTCAAGTTCCTTGCCTCTACTACTAAGACTGATTTTGGGGCATTCACCATGGCTTTGGGACAAGGACAGTTGGAGGAGTAACTTTGCTGAAAAGGACCAGCACACATGCTGCTTGCTAGTGCCTTCACAAGGTCAGCCTTCCTATTCACCACAAGCTCATCATAATTTGGACAAACTTCTGTGGAGATGTGACAAGGGAAAAAAGCCTGAGTTCTTTGCTTATTTCATCACTACAGACTGCCAGCACAGGCAAAGAGTCACAGAAATTCTGGTGTATGAAGGTTGCTGGTTCTGCTCCAGCTCTGAGCAGCTTTCAGACAGTCATGCCACAGGAGGGCTGGGCCCAGTTACACATCCACACAGAGTTCATCTTTATTTTGAATCCTTTTGGTAGATCCCATAGGTTTTAGCTACTGTTTGTCTGGTGTTCAAACAATGTTTAAAGAAGAATACCTCCAGTTCTTGCTATAACTTCAATCATAATAAAATCTTGATGTAAAGAAAAATGGCTGTTTCTTTTGTCTGGGGGCTCAGAAAACTGAGTGACACTCCCAGAAAGACACAATGCCTTTTTCAAACAGACTGATTCACTGGGAATGAGGAGAGCTTCCCAGCTCTGCAGGGCCAAATAGGATGTCCTTGATCTGCATCACCATCAGAACAGAGAGGGGAATTCTGACAGATAGGTGCTACATTTTTATTTTTGAAAGATAAGAGATGTGGTGCCTAAAACTATTTTATCTCTGTTCACATCCACTTCTGTCTCAACCTTGAATATGCTGCCTCAAAGCCCCGAGATTTTTCAGTTCTGCTGTTGTGAAAATGCCTTGTGAAGCAAGATTAAAGCTTCTGGAACCTGTTGTCTTCAGCCTATATAAATTGCAGAGGATGCATGTTTCAATGTATTACAGGTACTTAGAAAATCCACAGAGCCTCCATGTGCCTTAGCTGTATGTTTTTCAATATTTAACATAATTTCAGCTGTGATAAAATGATCTGGCCACTAATGCTGCATTGTCAAGGAGATTATTTGACCTCTTTCAAATGGAGTTCACTGTGTGGAAAGCAAAAAGTTCAGCATAAACAATTCATTTTAAAAGAGCATCCATGCATAATCATTGATGCTGTACAAAAAGCAGTACACATTAATTCCTTATTTCTATCTCCATGAAAGTCAGTTATCCTAGTTGGAGTTTTACAGTGCCCAAACTGGATGGGGTTTGACCTCCTAGAGAAGAAATCTGACAAAGTCTTCCAGGTTTTTTCTGGCTGTCAGGGAGCAAAAGATGGGGAAAAAAATGTGACTGCAAATTACTGCAGTAGCAATATATAAGAATTTATGAGAATGATGTGCTGTAAGAGCAGTCCAGTTAGAAAGTTCTCATGCCTAAGAATAACAGGATAGAAAGTATTTCTTTTGTCTTTTTGCACAGTCAGGCTCTGATATATTTTCTTGAGTCAATGAGGAAAGCTACCTCATTTTGGGTCCAGTCTGTGTAGAAACAGGATCATGACCAAAAATAATAATAAAGAAGAGCCATCCAAGAAAAAATGTCTTTAAAATCTGTAAAAAGGACAGGCTGTACCCGCTCTCAGCATAACTTGTTCAATTTTAGGCTTTATAACAAATGATGGAAAGGACAGGTAAAGCGAGGCTGGAAGTATCCCAGCTTTGCCCAGCAATAGCCAATGTTTTGACATGGTTAGCCATGATACGTCATCTCTTCTGAACCTGTTCTCGATGGTTTCTTTTTCTCAGTAAAGCCATTTATTCTCCCCAGATACTGGAAAATAGTAGAAGTGCTGTTTGCATGCTCTCATGATCTCATTCATCAAACATGCACAGTGTGCAAGTACGAAGCAGTATCAGGGAGAGAGTCCATGGTTCCCTGTTATCACCCTGTTTGTATTTATGGAGAGTTGATTTTAGTCTGTGGTTCTTACAGAAATTTTTCTGGCAACAGCTCATTACTAACACACAACAGCTGAGTCTGGCAGTTCACCTTGAGGATAAAACCAAAAGATAACAGGAGTCGAATGAGAAGCAGCTCCACTGAACTCTTAAATCTCCACACATTGTAAAATTAGTGGAATAGCTGCTGGGGATTGCACTGATGCTCATTCGTTTCAGTGACTGAGCTCTGGATCAGCCCTTCTTCACTTCTTGTCCCATTTGAAATGTTTTGCTGCCTTGTATTTACCTTCTGTGTTGATGGGTTTTAGCTAGACCTGAGCCACCAACACCCCACTGTGCAACTGATCACTTTGGAAATAAAAGGTAGAGCTCTGTATTCAGCGAAACCTCCCCAGGCGGTGAGACCAGGCTGAAGTTAATCCACAGGGGGTTTTTTGCTGGCTCTTTTCACCAGCTTCAGCTTTGCAGCCGAATAGGTGAGAGCCCCATGTGCCTGCTGCAGCTCCACCGTGTCACATCACGGGGCAGATAAGGGCAAGGGGAAAACCTCATGGAATTGTGTGTTGTACCACGCACAGTCATAAAGGGAATTATGGAGAAAGAACTTGAGAGAAGGAGGAAGCAGAGGGAAAGAGCTGTGTGTGCTAGGAAATTGTCATTCAAACTGTGCTATCCATTAACAAATACATGTTTTTACAGTCTGGTAAATTAATGCATCAACTCTTAATTATTAATTCCATAATAATCTATAGAAATATATCCAATACATCCAAAAACATTGATCTTGCATTCTCCTAATGAAGATGTTTCCTTTGTATAAAGGACATTATTATAACCATGGTGTAATACAATGAATTAAAGCAATTTTCATGTTAGCTACATGTTCACTGCTCATTCCCAATACAATTACAGCAGAAGTGAATGAAGTCCAAAAGGACCAAACTTGCCATTTTTTGCACTGCTGCATTCTAAGCAATAAAAGATTAAAAGCAAACAAAATCAAATCTCCAGGAAGGAAACAGCATTTTTTTGGCTTTGTCCCGCAGAGTTACTGCTTGAGTAGGTTTTGATTCAGACCTATTTGCTCATCTCTAATTAATAACTTCAGTCATTTTTTTCCTCTGATCCTCTGATATCATTGTGGTGGTTTTAATTAGCTGTTTCACACAGATAAGTCACTGCTTTGTCCTTAAGATTGCACCTCTCATCAAATTTATCAAACCTACACTTACAAAATCAAGGGAGCATTTGTCAGAGCAACAGAAAAAAGTAGCTGGCTCTTTGCAGAAATGCATCTTTTGTTAAATTCTCTGGTATCTAATGAGGCATGAATTCTGATCCAATTTTCTCCTCTATTTTATGGTGTGTGTAATAGTTCTTCCCTGTATGTTTTTCCTGATGTCCTTGCTCTCAACTCACTCCATTCCAGACACATCTGTAACCTTCTGTCCTTCATGTACATACTTGTAATATTTGCCAGGCTTAATTTACTCGAGACAGATAACCTGTCTGTCAAATGTGTCAGATGTTCATTAAAGCTTCTGAGAATTACTGAGGTTGAACAGAGGAACAGAAGAGGCACAAGCCTCACTGCTTTCTCATACCAGAATGAAAATCAGCTGGCTAGATTTGAATTTGGTACAGGCTCAAGAGAAGGCATCCCTGCATCGTTTGCCATGGGCTCATCCTAACTCTATCAATCACTCACTGTCTCTACTTTACTGCATTTCCAATTCTACTGTTTGTTCTACTTTTAAATCTAAATGGGTAAATGATTTTGTGATTCACTGTTTGCATTAAAGAGCAAACATGCCCAGAAAGACTCACTGAAGTGAAATAAAAACAGCCCTTTTCAGAACTTTTATGAAGCTCAGGTGTTATGAACAAATAGATTTACATTTTCAACTGTGGAACATGATTCTTTTCTGAATTACTAAAAAATTTTCAACATTTTGAAATGATAATATGCAGCTGCTGGGGTTTTGTTTCTTCCCAACAAAAGTACTTTACTAGGATTGAAAAAAAAATGGAAGTTGTTTCAGTCATCGTGGTTGTATTTGTTTCTACATGAAACATTTCTAGAGATCACTTTCATCAGCTATAGCAATAATTCTGTGTCCTTCCAGCAATGCTCTCATCTACTGATGGAAGTGGTGGGTGCAAGAAATCAGGGTATAAGCCAATTTTCTACTGCCTTTTACACAATAAATCACACAAAATGGAGCTGAGGATGTACAGCAGCAGACTGTATTCTTATATTTGAACAAACAAATTTCAGTCTGCCCCGTGTTGTACTCAACCAGCCACCATAACCAACCACCTCAGACTGACAGAAACCTTCCCTGAGGCTTTTTGCCATGCTGCAGTAAAGGCTGTGCTGGGATCACAGCTCCCATCTTCCACAGGGGGAGCTCACCTCTTCTGCCACGGATACAGGGATCAACAGCACAGCTGAGCACACCTGGTGTTAGTCAAACACCAGATCTTACAGGCTGCTTGGTATTACTCAGTTTGTCATTGCTGGTTAGGAAGAACTTACCAAGCTGTACATCAGTTAGGGATCTGGACCCAGAAGACTCAAACTGATCTGATGTTCCCCCTCCGTACTTGGAGAGCCTTTGGACTGTGCTCGGTCTGGACTCATTCCAATAATGCATGAGCTAGGAGTTGCTGTCCCTGACACTCCTTTTCTATTACTTTTTTCTAAGATTTTGTTGAGTTATTAATTCATCAAAGAAAAAAATGCTTAGCTGTCAATTGCTTTCCAATACCAAGTGAGTCAACCTCCTTCCCAGCTCCCAGATTATCATGCTGAACCCACTGAAAATTTCATTACAGATATGCCAAACTGCCTATTGGTGATCAAGGTCCTCAGGTGAGATGAGTAATTTTCACATCTAGGAAGAATTTTCATTAAACATTATCAAAAATATAGTATCTTAATGAGTGACTGAATATCCTTGTGTTGCTTTTCTTTTGAGCATAAAAAGCTGGTATTGTGCTGAATTATGATAAATCTTTCTGCTACAAATTTAAATGAATGTCATGAAATTCTGTTCTGTCTGATCATTCATTACTTTGTCCCCTAGAATAATAGACAAGCAACCATATTCTTTATGAAAAAGCTCTGTTTAGGGTCATGGTAGAATTGTTATTTATTCTCCTCTCTTAAGGCTCTCTAGAGACACAAACAGATAACAGAAAATTTGCTTTACATAGGAAGTTCTGTCCTTGAAGTAAAACTATGGGATCTGTGAGATCTAAAACTTATAACCACCAAAGACAAGATCTCTGCTTTGATCTTTTAGGCACTTATGTTCTTCATTTGTTTCAAACATTGGATCTCTTGTATAAGCAATTGGTGTTAATGCATACCACACAGTCTGCTCAGAGAATTTGAACTTTAAAAAATGAGATTCCAGCATAACTTAAAAATACTTTTTTTTTTTAATTAAGAATTTGGAATTATAATCTAAATGTTGTCTGTAATCAAGAAGACTTTCCATGGTGGTTTTTTAAAATAGGACCAACAATTTTAACTCAAAGTATGTGTATGAAATATATGCACAAAGCAGACTTTGACCACATACATTTTCTTCTCTGAAATTATGCATTATCAAATAGCATTATAGTTGTGTTTAAAGGATGGAAAGACATCATGTAAGATAGGAGAATGCCCAGCTTCTGCTGATACACTTTGGATGAAAGTTGGATTTCACATCAGCTTCTCATCAACCTTTGTACTGATGGTTGCATGGCTTGGGGTCAGATGAGCAGTTTCCACAGAGCTGGGTACTTGCTTGCTCCTGCCAAAGTGTACCACTTTGTGTTCTTCCCTACTGAACTGGACCTCCTCTTTCTTCAGATCACCTTTCAGTGGTAATTATGGCTTAGCTGATAGTCCCTTAAGAGGAGAAGTTAAAAGGAATGCAAATAATTAAGGGATAAAAAAATCCATAAAAGCAGTCTTCCTCATGAATTTTTAATTTTTGTTTTGGGTGATTTTTCTATATTTATCCTGGCAAATTTCCTGCTCCTTCATAAGGATCTTCTACACTTTCTCTCCACCCCAGCTGATAGAAATTAAGAGCAGCCCTTTTAAAGTTCTTCCAGCCTCCTTTGCCACGTGATCCCAGATCTGTCTCAACAAACCACAATATCCAGTGACCTTGTTGACAGGCAAGAGATAAACAAAATTTCCCATGTGAGCCAGCTTATTGCTTAAATCCATTTTCATACTTTTTGTGGCAGCTGTTTTTTCAGAACAAGTAAATTAGGATTCCTTATCACTTGCCTTCAGCCCACACCAGTCCAAGATGTAGACCAAAAGAAAAGAAATATGCAAAACCCCTCACATTTGATACACGATTTAGACTCTCATGAAGATTAAAAGCCCTTAAATCAAACAGCATTTGTCAGACACAGTTATGATCTCCACCTCGTCATGAGTCCTAAACCACTTAGGCATGTCTGGAAAACCCACCCAGGCTTTCAGCAGTAGTTCAGCATTCTCCATTGGCAGGCAACAAAAAATAAGTTAGAAAGAAGGATCCCTGCCTTGGGTAATGAGATTTATCTCTCAGAAGGTATGTTTGGTTCCCTCACAATCTTCAGTTAGGCTTTTCCAGGTGCAGGTTTCTCCCACAAACCAAACACTTATCCACAGGTTCTCTACATCAGCACAAAACACAGCTATGTGGCACAGCAGGTGTAGGACAATAAATTCTAGCTGACCACAGTTCGTAGAGTATTCAGCCATGTCAAGTGTAAATCTCCCAAACACATTTGGAGCTGATCATGCCAGTAGCTAGTTACAAATTTTAAAAGCCAGCCTCTGGATGGTATTAAAGCAATTACCAATGATGGCTTCTGTTCTCAAAAAATGCAGCCTTGGAAAGACTTGTATGGCAGTAAGTGCTCTGTGCTCCATCAGAGGTGGACACAGAGTAAAGAATCCAACTTAGCTGTGATTTTTTATGAATCCTGAGTACAAGAGGTAATAGACTATGAAATTGCCTTTTTATTTTTTGGAGTTGTTTATCAAAACAGAAAAGGCCCACTAGGGAAGTGATCTGAGTTAGAGAAACAAAATTAAGAGTAATTTATAGGGAGTGGAGTAAACTGTTTGTAATAATTCACTGTTCCACCTCAGTGTGCACTTAATGTTATCAGACAATTTATTATGGGTTAGCTGTGATTCAAGTGAGCAGAGACACATTTTAATTGAGACAAATGGGAAAACAATTTGGACAAGGATACTGTTGGCTAAGTGTACATAGACCAGGTGGTGTCAGCATGCCTTCCCCTCTCCCTCCTGCCCCAACAGTTGCACTAAAAGACATGCATTGGCAAAAGTGAGCACATTTCCAGGGCTTGTTTTTCTGCTTGTTGTTGTCGACTTGCAAACTGTGTCTGTCCTCATTTCTACATGCAATGTCAGCTGATGCTGCACCAACAGGTACAGGCATAAAATGAAGTAACAAGTATGCAGTAAAAGTTTCACAGCAGTCTCTGGGCCACCTTCTGTCAAAATTTCCCTGACACAGCTGCTGGGCCTGCATGTATTCATGCTGAGCTGCTTGTGAAACTAGCCACCTCATTTTGAGAATTGCGTTAACACAGCATCAGCTGGGAGAAAAGATTGGTCTTGTACTGATTCCCAGATTCAGTATCTGATCTCTGACTGATAATAATGTTGAAAGGATAATTTGAATGTATCGGGCAAAGTGAATCAAATGATGTTTCAGTGAAATCCACAGCACCAGATGCTCTAATTACATGGAATATATATTTCTGGTCTTTAAATTCCTTCTGCAATTACTGCAGGTTTTATATAAACATTGTAGGTTGTGGAAGTATTTTATGAAAAGGGAAATTTTTTCTTATGTTAATACTGGTAATATGTTAATGTTTTAGTATGTTAACACAGACAGTATTTTCATAAAACACTTACTTTTTGAAAAAATACTTAAAATTTTGCTTTTGATAAAATCCTCTGAATGCCTACTGTAGATTTATTTCCTTACAGCCATACAGTGACAACTCTTTACCTTTTTCACTACCAGAATGCAGCACTTGATAAAAACTCATAAAAAGTGAGACAAGACTGTCCATCCTCTCTCTGACACGGACCAAAAGCAGATGCAGAAGAATGAGTCAAGCATCAGATAATACATGTCTTGTACATCTTCCAGAACTCCAATATTTATGTCAAAATCCTGGCCTTTTAAATCCTTTTAAATATTCTGCAGCTTCTCTGCATGCCATGTCCTCAGCCATTAGTTTCTGCGCTGCAAACACTTCCATGCTCTCAGATGTGCTGAGTCTCAGGCCAAATCAGAACCTACAGGTTGCCTCCATAAGCCAGCAGGATACACAGAAACAGGAGCAGTGAGAATTCACTGTGTGATGGTGTGGCAGAAAGGCATCAGTAACCCCTTGAAGAGAAATCAGTCTATGGAGGTGCCAAAAACTTTTAAAATTCACCTGAGGTCCCTGAGGACTGAGGAGTTTATCCACAGAGCCATCTCACTCAGTTTCCTGGTTTGAATCTTTGATTCAGTGCCCTGCTGGGTCCCCGAGTGCTGACACTGACACTGTGATCTTTCAGTCCTGGGCTCCCTCATGGTGCATTTTATACTGCAGGCTTGAACATCAGGGGCTGCCCCCACTATGGTCACACAGCTTTAAAAGCATGGAAGGGGAAATCTGTCCATTTTCAAGGACAGAATTTTGTGGAGTGTAGAGGGGCTGGAAGGAATATTTTTTTATGACACCCAGGCATTACAGCAGTCATGACCATCCTCTTTCAGCTGTGTCCAAAATAACAGGATCTGTAGATGGTATGAAGGGCAATCAAGATTATATGTTTCTGCTGATATAATGTTGGTCAAGTAATCAGCAACCTGCATTTTCCCACAGGCCACTGCAAGACCATTGGCAAAACAATCTAATTCTTTTCACCTCTGTTTCTTAATCTTTTAAAAAGGAAAAATTGTATTTGCTTTATTTCATTAAGTATTCTTGGATCTACAGATAAAAAGTATGTGATCACAACATAGGCAAATGGAAAAAAAATGACTGGAGAACTTTAACTGAGTGGTTTCAAACCTCTGGTATTTTTTGAGTCTGATTTTCAGCTCTCATTCAGGTGATACTCTCTTTTTGTCACCACCTGTTGTTTAAGTCTACTTAAAATCCTAGTTTTGCAAACATGTGCCAGTGCTAAACACTACAGTCTGTTTTGAAATCTAAGATGCCTTTCCTCAGTTGTGCAACATTTTATTTTGTTGAACCTTTTTTTTTCCTGAGCAAAGAGCAAAACCAATTGCCCTAAATGCAGAAAAATAAGGGATTTTAAGACAAGTTTGCTCTTCAAACTTTTAACACAGTAGCATAAGGAGAAATGGTGGGCTGAGAGACTGTGTTTGGGAGCTGACAAGGGCACTTTCACAGAGCCTTACAGAAGGGTTTGCTATTCTTTTTCCCACTAAGGCATTTAGATAGCAAGTGAGACAGGAAAGTGCAGTCTCCAGGTGCAGCTGGGCTAATGAATTGATAGAGTTTCATCTGCACTGCTCAAAACAGTTATTTACACCAGTCTTTGATTTGTCTGTGGTTTTACACAACCTGACTGACTGTGGAGGAGTTTTTTTTCAATCAGAGGAGAATGTACATTGAGAAAAGAGTGGTAGATTAGTGACGCTGTGTTGTGTGCATGCACACGTGTGCCTGTGTGACTGATCTCGTTAAGAAGCACTTTGTCTTGTGATCATTTTATTGTTGCTCTGCTGCAATTCCAAAGAGTTGAAAGGACTCAGGAGTGATGACAGCTGTAGCAATAGAGGTTTTGAACAGAATTTTCTATTAAGTAAAAAAGACCCCTACATTTTTTCCTGCTGTTTTCAAGAGCTGGGATGCATTTGTTTCTGTAAAGCCCTGAAGGGACTCCTTGCAAAGCAGGAGGCAAATGTAAATAGCCATTACTTTTCACAAGGGCATCGCGGCAGTCAGAATTTTAAAAATCGGTGCAATTTTGTTGCCAGTCAGCTCTCCTTTGTTTGCCGGCGCGGATCAATGCGATCGATGCTGTCATGACAGCTGTCTGAGAGCGGAGAGGGAGAGCGGCGTGAGGCACAAACCCTCCCGCACGGCTCTGGTTTCCCGTCCCGCTGCTGCGCCCACCCTCGGGGCGCGGTGGCTCCTCCCGGCCAGCGGCGCTGCCGGAGCAGGGGCTGCGCTTCCCTGGCGCTGCAGGCAGGACAGCCCCACCTCCACGGGCTGGCTGGCTTTCGTGAATGCTTCAAAGCAGCTGTGGGGAAACAGCCTTCTAGCCTGTGCAAGTGAGCTGGGGCCTTAGAGGGATTAACCCGTCTCATAGCTGACTTTACAAAGACTGAAAGTTCAGGTGCTGTAGGGGGAGTGGAGGACGGTACAGGAATGGGACTGTGACTACATGGAGAACGCGTTCTGGGGCTGCAGCTCACCTACACTCTGCTCCAGTGACCCTTTTGCAGGGGACCATGGAGAGCAGGCGCTGAGAGCGAGTGCTTGGCAGAAGCAGCAGCAGGCTGGTGAAGATGGAGAATGGCACAGGAGACGAGCAGAACCAGACTGGGCTGCCACTATCAAGCCAGGAGATCATTACAGCTGAATACCAAGTGGTTACCATCCTCTTGGTGCTCCTCATCTGCGGGCTGGGCATCGTGGGCAATGTCATGGTGGTTTTGGTGGTCCTGAGAACGAAGCACATGAGAACTCCCACTAACTGCTATCTGGTGAGTCTGGCCGTGGCAGATCTCATGGTGCTTGTGGCTGCAGGGCTGCCCAATATCACAGAGAGCCTGTACAGATCCTGGGTGTACGGCTACGCCGGGTGCCTCTGCATCACTTATCTCCAGTACCTGGGAATCAACGCTTCTTCTTTTTCCATCGCTGCCTTCACCATTGAGAGGTACATAGCCATCTGCCACCCAATCAAAGCTCAATTCCTGTGCACTTTTTCAAGAGCCAAAAAGATCATTCTTTTTGTTTGGGCTTTCACCTCCATATACTGTATGCTCTGGTTTTTCTTGCTAGACCTTAACACAGTAGCCTACAAAGAGACTACTGTTGTGTCCTGTGGCTACAAGGTCTCCAGGAGCTATTACTCTCCTATCTACATGATGGACTTTGGTATATTTTATGTTGTGCCAATGGTATTGGCAACTGTGCTCTATGGCCTGATTGCTAGGATACTGTTCCTGAACCCCATCCCTTCAGACCCAAAAGAAAACTCTAAGACCTGGAGGAATGATGTGGCTCACCAAAGCAAGCCTGTGAATACCAAGATGACTAACAGGAGTTTCAATAGCACTATTGCTTCTCGAAGGCAGGTAGGAACAACTATTTGAAATGGCTTTCTGAAACCTAAACAACTTGTTTTAAAGTTCACTTGTCTGAAGTTGTGGAAAGAGGTATAATATGTCTTTTTATTAAGTAGTCAAGATTCCTTTTTTTTAAGTAGTCAAGTTTAAAACAAGTGATATACATATACATAAAAATACATTTTTTTCTTGCCTGTACATTATTACCTACTGCAAGGACCAACAAAAACAAAGAAAAAACCAAACCAAAAAAAACCCCCAGTACTTTATTTTCTATATCAGAAAGCAATTAGGAAGTGTCAAATATGATGGAAACATTTTTAACAATAATTTCTTTACATTACAGATTGTTAGTAATCTTGCCAAATATACAAAGTGACTCTTGACTTATTTTTGAAATTTGAAGGGAAGGAGCTATCCTGGAAGTTTGGGACACTTGAGGCTGAGTCCAAGCTAAGGCACTATGTCACTCAGCAAATGCAGTCAAGATGTAAATTCTCCTGTCTCTAACTCTCCTGTGAAAAGTCTGTTTAAGGAAGTCTGTATATAAATTGCTTTGTAAATGCTAAATATCTTTGTTTCTCTCTCTCTCTCAGAAAATATTTTTTGTACTGATGGCTCAAAACTGAGGCATAGGTTTGACTAGCTTCTTATATTATTGAATATGTATGCTGCTGTGTGTAATAATACCAGTGGAATATAGCGAGCAGATTAATTGCTGGCTGTTTGCAGTAAACCACATGGTGTGCAGCAGGCAGCACAGCTGGTGCAGGGATGGGAAACACAGGGTGCATCTTTTGCAGATGGCTCTGGGGATATTCTTCTTATTCTTTGTATTCTTCTTATTTTGCTTCAATTGCTACTGTTTATGAGAGGGACCATGTTCTCCTATCACAGAGATGGAAAAAATACCAAAAGTTAACTGAGCTGCCTTCTAGGGCACTGAGCCCTCAGAGAGCACTAGAGCTATGCTTGGAAGCACACAACACAAATACATGGGCTAGGTTAAATTTAATTATGTTGCCAATTACAGTTAATAGTCAGGAAGTGTTTAATGTTGTTTTCCTTTGTCCATTAATTAGTAGAAAAAGATAACCTGCTCTTCAAGTTAATATCACTTTCTACTTGATTACATGTGCTTAGTATCACTTGAAAAACAGACGAATCTTTTAGATCGAACGCTGATGAATATGGACACTCTTACGAAACCAAAAAGTGAAGATTATAATGTGATATCATTTATGTCTTGCAAAGACAGCAAGACTTTCTCTAAAAGCCTAAGAAATCTGATTGCTTAAAGCAGCTTCATTATAAGTAAAGCTAGAATTTACATATAGTACAACACAGGAAGCAAAGCAAGGATAATGTGGCATAATTAGTAATATTTTTTGTAAAATAGCAACATGCAAAAGATAGGCGGTGGTGTAAAAACAAGAAAAACAAGAGAAAAGATGAAAAAACAAGTACTTATTAAAAAATCTAGAATCTCAACAGTTATTAAGACACAAAAAGGAAAATTTCCTGCCATGCTGACAAGGACATAGATAGCTGACAACACAGTCTGGCCTGACAGTGAGTCCTGCTGAAATGTGAAACTCTGTGTCTTCATGGACCTGTGCTGCACTACAGGGATTGAGGAGTGTACAATATCCAGCATGTGATCTGTAGAAAAGGTGTCTGAAAATGTGGTGTGAACTTCCTACTTCTGTAGCAGTTCTCATATTTATCCAAGAACATGTCTATGAAAATAAATATATGCATGTTTCTATAGGGGGATTGGCTCCAGCTGGGAATGGGAGAAAAAATGGGAAGTGCTCCTATTCTTCATGATCCAAGACAAGGACAGGCAAACAAACTATCAGTTATTGGGCAGTGCAGACTCAACTTGGGGAAAATTAATAGTGCTAATTTATTGTCTGTTGTTATAGCCACAAGTTACACTCAGTCCCTTCCCTGCAGCCACCAGCAGTGTGGGGCTAGAGAGTGCTGCAGTCAGGTTGCAGAGGTTGGTCCCGTGTCACTCCTTCCTTCTCACTATTTTCCTCTGTTTCAGTGTGGGTCCTGCAGCCCACAGATCACAGATTTTTTTCCTTTCCCATTTATAGCATGTATACTGAATTGCATGTTTGCATGAAGGTTTCATACTTTCCCCAAAGGAATTCCTACTTTCCTCAGATATCAAGGTGGCTGAGAAAAATAAATGCAGCCTTACATAGCAAACATGTTGGTTTAAACTTGAGCTGGAATCCAGCTCACTTAACAGTATGTGTATCTCACAAAGTTAGTTGATTAGTCCAATCAAATCTAAGGTCATCGTGGCTATCATCACATTTGTATTTTGCTCTATTACAAAGACTGTAAACAGAAAATTAGAAAAAACAAACAGTGTAGAAGTCATAATGAAATGTATGAGTCAAGTGACAAAAAAGGAGATAGATAGCATTTCTCAGTCTCATTTCTCAGTAGCACTTCTCATTATTTTTTACTCCCACTGAACACAGCTGTAGAGAAAACAAAAATAAGGGTAAGGGATGAATGAAGATAAAATTGCAGCCTTTGAATATGCACATTCAAAGACCAATAAATAGATAAAGATACATCAATTTGTAGAGTATCTTTGATTTTCATCATCATTCTTTATTAGAATATCTATAACAAACCAAACAAATTGGCTTAAAAGTGTGTCTTTCTAGAAAGATAGGAGAAAATACATTAATTAGGCAATGTGATAGCAGGTTTCTATATACTGAACTTATCTGGTCAGAAGACAATCGAATTATATACTCATAACTTCAAAATAAAGCCTACTTCTAAAACTAGCATGTGTGAGTGATCTTAGTGGAGTTATCTCCTATTGAAACTCTTATAAATGTACAAGCAGAAGAAACAGTTGTAGCTCACCAAAATGTGTGCCGATACTTTCTATTTCACACAGTTAACCAAGCCATCTCCTGACTTCCATGAAGGTGTGCTAATGTATCCTCCCATATCAAATTTCTGTGTGCTTTCTACTTTCTTTATGAATACCTTTCAAACTTTCTTAAATGTAGAGACTGTTGAATACTGTCCACATCAGAATTAAATTATTTACAAAAGAAAGATTCATTTTAAAGTGGATTTTAAAAAATTATTTTTTATTCACTTCATTTCAGCTATCCTGGGTATTCCCAAAGGTTGTTATTTTCTTTTTTCTAAAGAAAATTACATAAGAGAATAAAGTTCTTATAACAATCAAGTTTGATTGATAATCCTTTTTTCCCAGGCTCTGTAAACTTTATTTGGCTTTTCAGAGTAAACATCAAATAATTAAGATCTAATTAAATACTGAGGATTTGAGGAAAATAAATTAATCTAATTGGTTTCTTTATCTCCTTATTTTTGGCTTTGGGAAATTGTTTTAGGCGGACTGTTAAACCAGATAACCTAAAAGGCTTTATGTTTAATTATTCTACAGGCTATACTAGTTTGGGAAAAAAATACTCTTTGTCCTTTTTTTCCCATTTGAATCAACACCCTCTTCCAGAATAAGAAGTGGAAATGTCTGAGGTCTACAACAGTTAGCTTACTGGGATATCATCTGGAAAGAGTAATTTAACAAGAACTCGGAAAAATTTGAAGCCAAGATTTTTGTGCTTCCTACTCCTTTATGAATCAAATATTCATCAGAAATTCCCACTGAAGGATCTGTCCAGAGGTTTGGTTTGGCCCTAGAGGTGTAAGAACGCACGTGTTCATGCCAGGGGGAGTACTGACCTTCTGCCCCTCCTTTGTCTCTCTCTGTGTTCCCTCAGGTCACCAAGATGCTGGCCGTGGTTGTGATCCTGTTTGCATTCCTGTGGATGCCCTACCGCACCCTGGTTGTCGTCAATTCCTTTCTTTCCAGACCCTTCCAAGAAAACTGGTTCCTGCTATTTTGCAGGATCTGCATTTATTTGAATAGTGCCATCAATCCCGTCATTTACAATCTCATGTCCCAGAAATTCAGAGCAGCCTTCAGGAAACTGTGCAACTACCAGCAGAAGCAGGAGAAGAAACCTGCCAGTTACAGCATGGCCCTAAATTATAATGTCATCAAGGATTCTGATCATTTCAGCACTGAGCTAGAAGATATTACCAATACCTACCTGTCCTCTGCAAAACTGTCCATTGGTGATACCTGTTTGTCATCCAAGGTTAGTTAATAGTTAATACATTTCAGTGTGGGTCCTCCAGAACCAGGGCACATTGCTGGGCGTGGGACTGTGCTGGGGTGGCTTTCAGCCAGGGCAGCACTGGGAGAGGCTGGCAGTGACAGGCCATGCACCAGACAGGGCATGGCAGGGAGGGACACTGCCCAGCTCTGGAAAGCTGTGTTTTCAAAGTGCCTTGTGCCAAGCATGGGGGGACTTGGAGGATCTGAGGCATGCAGAAGGATGGGGAGAAGCAATCAGGTCAAGTCTTCTTTCTGAGGAACAGTGGGCTCTAGTGGAGCATCAGAAGGTGGTTCTCAGGCGTGGTGCCTCAGGTGCACCTCTGGCAGGGGGTGATGTTGGTGTCTGAACTCAGTGATTCCTCTGGACATGCTCTGGCTGGCTGCAGGAAGGGCCATGGGGCATTTTCTTGTGCCTTCCCCCTTGATTCCATCTGGGGGTTACCCACACAGCTGGTGCTAAGGAGAGGCTCTCCCACACACCAGAACTTTCATTCTGTAGTGAGTAGCACATCTCCTTAACCCACTTCTCTTGATGATGCACATTACTGTTTTCATGATGCTTTTTTTACACAATACTCCTTAAATGCTGTTTGTGAACCCATGCATTTATATCTTATAAATATAGAGGATCTACAAAGAGGCTTAGTTTTCACTTGTTTATGCAGATTATATGAGAGTGTAAAATATTCTTTCTCAGTTTGCTTCTCTCCTCTCTTTCAGGCCTGAAGCCCACCTTGTTGTGAGTGTGCAGCCATGTAAGAGGTTTGGATGCTCTGTTCCCACCCACTGTATGAATTGTAAGGACATTTCTACTCACAGAATTGCAGAAGCTACCATAAATCTTTTCATACCTGTGGGTGCCCTACAGGAAAATGCAGCATCTTGGGCAGTGAAAAGAGTGTATTATTGAGGCTAACTGGACGAAGTACTCAATACAACCTAACTTTAGCCAGGTGAGTTGGCTCCAGGAGAATACCTAAATCCTTCTTCCCATTACCTGGCTGAAGAGTGGTGTGTTATCTCAGAATGAGCAAGGCTTGCCAGGACATGTCCATGGACACAGAGTGGGGCAGGGGATGATACTCCCTGTGAAGATGAGAGGTGAGGAGAGGAGCTGCTCTAATGTGTGCCTGCACTGGGCAGTACCCAGGAGACCTTCCAACAGCAACCAAAATTGCTGCTGATAGCAGTAATTACCTGCCAGTGACTCCCTCAGCCCACATCAGTGCAAATCTCATTGCAGCCATCACAGCACGCTTCAATAAACCGGTGTCTGATGGCAAAGAGCACAAAATCTTTCTTTTCTTTGGTTTATTTTTACCTTGGGCAGTGTGAAATATGAAGACTATTCAATGAATGTGCAGCTGGAAACAAACAAAAAGTCAGTAAGAAGCATTTAAAATAGCTTATCTTTTTCAGCAATCAGGTTTATAGATGTACCACTTTAAATGTAAGTCTCAGCTATTACTGAATCCTGTTGGAAATTGACAGATATTGATGAGTATGTAACAGGCTTTTATCAGCTCCTTTTATCTTGGTTCAATACCATTTTTATCTACGAGCACTAGAAGGGGTTTAGAGCTTTAATACTGATAATATCTGGGGAAAAGGGGAAAATTCAGAGAAAAGTAACACTTTTTAAATGTTTAATGTTCTTAAAATTTATCTGTTAGAACACTTCAGGACATAAAGTGTTGTCAGAGGAAAAGTCATCCTGGCTTTTTACTTGCCAGCATAGCCCCTTCCCTGCTCTTCCCACACAGGCCTATGATGAGCAGTCTGGGGCCAGTCTCCCTGATGTAGCTACCAACAAAGTATCATGTCTTGCTTTGACTTTGCTCTAGACTTGCTGTTGTTCTTGCTAGAAGTTCATTTTCTCACTTCTGTGCTGCAGAAGCCCAGGAAAGTGCCTGTGTGTTCCTGTGTGTCATGAACATTTTACACATGACATTTGTACATGACATTCAAAAACCTGTAAAAAAGCTGATTCACAGAATCACAGAATAGGCTGATTTGGAAGGGACCCAGAAGGATGATCGAGTCCAGCTCCCAGCCCCACACAGCCCCATCCCCAAGAGTCACAAACCTGCCCAGTGTCGGTGAAAGAGGCAGTCTCTAAGCATTGTAAGGCTTTCCTATCCAGTATTCTTTTGCCTACACAGCCACTTCCCTAATTCAAGCTTCTTCCACTAATATTCAACTATATTTGCAAACTTAAAGGGAACTAAAAATACCCTGATGGGCCTCTCAGATTTAAGCATTAAAACCATGGAGGAAGCAAACATTGCTCAGAGAGGTTGTGGAGTCTCCTTCACTGGACACATTCAAGAACCATCTGCACTCAGTCCTGTACCATGTGCCCTGGGATGACCCTGCTTGAGCAGGGAGGCTGGACCAGATGACCCACTGTGGTCCCTTCCAACCTTCCTCACTCTGTGATTCTGCGATTTTGCAGTCTGTATCCTGCTCTGTCTGCATCCTTGCTTTCTCCTGTTTCACCTTTGCGGAGCTCCGCAGGCACTTTCCCGCTTGGCAGAGTGATGGCAGGGCATGGAAGAGACCAACAGCAAGGAGGTTTTAACCAGCAGAGTAGGTGTGACCAAATTCCAGAAGCTGGCAGAGCTTTGTCTGGAGCAGAGCCAGAAGCAGGACCCATGCAGGCCATGTTGCAGTCTTTCCCAAATCCTCTGCATTTCCCAGCTTGCCAGGTTGTCTCTCTGAGCAGCAAAGGCCACCAGGCAGGCACATGCAGTGGTGTCTATTTCTGTGAGATGTCTGAACCCCCACAGGACTGGAAGGGCAATGCCCAGACTGCTTTTAAAATAACAAGAAAGAACTAAAATGACAGAGTAAGTAATGTGTCAGCCAAGTAAGCACACTTGGCTGGGGCTCAAGAGTCACAGACAAGGATACCGATGTATTCTCAAATTAGCACCTAGCAATTAATCTCATAAATACAATTCTGTAGCTGTGACACACACTTTGGGCAAACCCTTCCTTTGTAGAGCTTGATGTGAAAATACAGAGTTCTATAGCATCTTCCTGCTTACACTTGCTTAAAGCAACAGGTTGCTATTATAATGGAAAGCCAAGGAGAGATACTGTTCAACTTTTCCTCCAAAGCACCTGTAACAGAGAAATTAAATTATCTGTGAACCTTACACAGGAATTTATGGCTGTGTAGGCAAGAGACATTCAAAGTAAAGGCAAGTTCCTGTGTCTGACTTTGCAAACTCCTGTGATGAAGCCAGGGCTGCTCTCAGCTGCTGGGGCAGAGGCTACAGGGGCGGCCACTGGTGGAGCTGGTGCCTGGAAATCCCTCTGTCCTTCACATGCTGTTTTCAGCCAGGCATCTGTTCAGTGCTTCCAGAGGAGGCCCTACTTTCCAGAATTTCCCAAGAGATGCTTGAACTAGTTGCTTTTCTTACTTAAAAAGCAAGATGTGCACAAGTCAGATGTGCAGGTCTAGCAGCAGGCAGAGGGCATTCCATGGAAACCTGGCTGTCTGGTGAGGAGCACGACTGGCTGGGTAAAACCTGAGACCAGTGCTTGTATAATAACAGTAAAACTTACACTTTTATCTCAAGGCTTTCAGAGCACAGACTGAATTACAGCTTTTATAGACCAACAGTACCAGAAGTGAATTCCCTCCTTTATTTGCCTTTTTGCTGAAAAAGCAACTGTCTGCTTTCTCAGTCTCTGCTCCAACAGATGCTCAAGTGAGGTATTTAAACCCATATTCTTTGTGATGCTTCATGAAGGGCTAAAATCTATGTAGGTGACTTTGTATCCACCATCACTGGGAATAACAAAAATGAAAATATTTCTTTCTGATATTTATTTGTGCTAACAGAAATTATTATGATTGCAAGATTGTGTGCAAAACTACAATATTTATAATTGCATATTTAAGCTAAGGTGTGATGTTAACTGATAATGTGATGTGACTGTATCTCTATAGATGTTAGTTGTGAAATCCATTCTAATTTTATGCTGATATACAGCTCACACTACAAAACTTTGTCAGATATCCTGCTGATGTGACTGTTTCTGTGTTTGCCCTTCTGTTTAGAACAGCAGTCAACCTTTTGTCTTGTACGTAGATGTTGTAAATTATATATGTGAGAATGTATTTTTTTAATTAAATGGTTTTAAATGTATTGATAATTATATCAATTTTTTTTGCTAGAAGTGAAAGTGGCTGGATGTCAACTACTGACTGCAGTAATATAACTATCTTTGTATATTTATTTTGTGGATAGCAAAGTCCTTTGCAACATTTAGTCTGGAAGAATTGTCTGATTGGTAGCAATATTGAAATCCATGCCCATATCCTTATTTAACATCTTTCCTGTAAGGGATTGCATTCTTATTGGACTTTTATTTAGAAGTTTATTCAGAATGAAACAGAAGAGGTGCTGCTGTCACATCTGGCTTGGGGAGTATGCTGCATCCTTTCTGAAATGCTGAGATTTTAGAACCTTCAGTGAAAGTAAATGCAGCTGAGAAAGGTCAGGTGTATTTGTAACCCACTTTAGTTCAAATTATCACATGACCTCCCTGAGTTCAGAGCAAAGGATATATCAAAGAAGCTCCTATGTGCTGTGGAAGGGTTTGTGATGCTTCTGTGGAAATGGATGGCACAAGTCAGATGATAAAGATCTCACGAGCATCACTCCAAAAACAGTTCCCTGGCAAAATGGACTGAAGGAGCTGCAGCAGTACCTCCCCAGCCACACAGTGAAGGCTTGGATCAGTAACTTTGGAAGTTGACAATTTTGGTAGTTTTTTAAAAAGTTATTCTACAATAAATAAATAAATCAATAAATCTCTCGCATACCCCCCCGATCTGAGCACTGTCACCAAGGAAAAAAAACATTATTTCAGGAATGTGAAAAAATTGAAATGAATTCACTGTTCTTTCAATAGTGAATTCATTTCTCTGGTATGTGTGTTTCTTTTGTTGCAAAAGTTATTTCTTTTGCTACGAATTGCAGTGAAATTTGAAAATGATCTTTCCATTTTTTATATCCTCTTCAGACAGAATTGTTTATTTGTTCTTTTGTTCTTTTTGGTAACAGTTTCTTTTCTCATGATTCTTTCATGACTACTGGGATACGGTGATACAGAGAATGTAAGTGAATTGGCTCACTCAAAGTCATTTGGACTCCTGAATTCATTAATTTGGGGGCTGAATCTTGGAAAATTAAATTCTAACAAACTATGTAACAGCAACTGGTTTGGAGGGAATTTTTTCTTCACCTATCCAGAGTAATTCTGGTTTCATTCTGTCACGTCACGTGGTTTATTTATTTGTTTATTATAAATAGTGTGAAATTGTTTAGAGAAATGTACTACTGATAAATGTAGAACAATTTTTGTTCCAAAGAAGCATTTTGTAATTCTTGGATGCATGCTACTGTGGGGATTAATTTGTAATGAATTTTTGTTGCTACTTTAATAAAATGTTGAGCAAGATAATTATACCACAATTTAAATTTTTCAACAACTACTTGAATACAACCTTTTTTCTTGCTGTCCTTGGCAATGGACAGACAACGTAACAACATCCTTTTTCATCTGTAGGGAAATGAGATCCTGAAAAACGTAATCTTTTTTTCCTGAAGGAAGAGCAGTGTGCCAGTAGTCTAGCAGTAATTACAGTGCTTAAATGGGAAGGGATTCATGGAATCCTTGTCCCTGTTACAAGGATTATTTATGTATTTTACACTGGACAGCATTAAACAAAATTAGCAAACAAATAAAAAAGGAGAAATCCCCCACACCTTGGGAGTAGGGGCAGAGCCCAGAAGCCACCTTGTTCTTTGGTCACCACAATCACCACAGTTGGTTCCTGTACTCCATGGGTACTGCTTGGCTTTTCTGGTGATGTCAGCCACTTGTGCTGGAACCCAGCCTCAAGAGGATGAGTGGAATTACCCGATCTCCTGGTTTTCCTCAAGGTAATGCACAGAAAACTCAGTCTCCTGAGGATCAGGGTATACAGAAAGGCTAAACTCCCTAGAGCTAGACTAAAGCCCAATTCATGCCTCTCATTTCTTAGGTAAATGCTCTACCATTAGTCCTAAAGACAGAGGGCTCCCTCTCCAGCCAGATCTTGCTGACTTTTGTGAATCCCAGGTAGTAGATTTCTGAATGTTTTCATTTGTACCCCCCTCACACTGTCTACTTGGGGCTGGATAACCCTGGTGGTTATAATACTGGTGGGGGCTGCCCTCAGAGCAGCTCTGGGGACACGAGGCACTGTGGATCCTGTGAACAGAGTGACCTTGAGGCAGCAAAAGCCACCTGCAGCAAAGACAACCATTTATATCCCATACTTTGGATGTATACAAATATGGAATAATGGAAATAAGATTATAGTAATAGACTTTCACCCAAAATCTTAACTGAACTCATAGCCTCTAATGAAATAAAGCACTGGAAACAGGTGATGTCTAAAATAAGTGTCGCCCATCCAACAAGTCCGATTTTTGAGATGAGCTCTATCTGTGATGGGCATACCTTGAGCCTATATTAATTTCAGAATGTAATTATGCAACTCTACTGCCAGCTCCACAGCAGAAAGAGGTCCTGTAACAATGGATCAAATCCCTGTTGATCACAAACAGGTTTTTCTTTCAAGTTCTACGCAATAACTGTATGAAAGAAAACAAAAAATACCATGATGCAGCTCCCAGTGTCTGGGGAAAGTACAGCCAGAAAATTGAGATAACACATTTGTCTCATATACCACTGATTTATATCTGAAGGGTATCTTGAAAGGCAGGCTGTATTATGTTCAGGCAGACATTGCCATTCAGGAGAACAATGTGCAGAAATTACAAAGGGTTGATAAGTTATTTAGCATATAGGACATACATTTAGGAAGGAAATAGGAAATGGCAGCTCTGAAGGGAGAAAGCATCTTCAAAAATTGACTCTTTGTCATGTAAACATGACATTTTAAAATGTTATGTTATATCCTACTCTGTTTATGCAGAACAATTAGAAGAGTGAACAAGGCTGTGAGAGGATACAGTGGATGTGTGGGAGAGGCAGATGGCCATGTCTACTGCAGCGAGAACAGGTTAGTCTAATTTTTCAGAGATCATGTCTAGTAACAAGTTACACATCAAAGAAGCTTCACAAGCTGTTGCTGTTACACTAAAATAGCATGTGACAAGATTGAAAAGAGACTGTTGTGTCTGGTGTACTAGAAAACATAAGGGGCCATGCACGGAGCTCACATCATAAGACTGCATTTTTCTAAATTGCAAACTCTAGTTTCTTTTTCCCAGTGCTATGACATTCTGGACTGTCAGGCTGAAGTTCAATAGGCTACTTCTATTATGATTTCTTAAAATAAATGTTTTGGTGCTAAGGAATACTGTTCAGCAGGTGATAATTGCCTGTAGTGAATAGCAGTGAATGAAGCAGCGAATGAGGCTGGGCACTGTCCTGCTGCCACCAGCACTGTCGAGCTGTGGTTCATTCCCTGGAGCACATCCAGTGCCCAGCAAAGTGACACTCTCACAGGGAGATAGCCTGGCCTGCCAATATTCCAAACAAGCACTTTGGGTGTTGCCACCCTCTTTGTGAGGGTGAAGGAATTCATGTGATACAGACACAGAGCATGTGGAGCCTGTTGGGCCTGGGGCTGGCAAACAGATGGTGGTCTAGTTTGGCGTTTGCATAGGCACTCTACCTCATGGGAACTAAATTAGTTTACTATCCTTTATTTATGACTCCCCTTCTCCAAAGGTTTCCAGCCAGTGTCCATAACAAAGTTAAACTTGGAGCAGCTGTTTTGTTCTCTGCCAGCAGTTTCATCCTTCACACCCAGATCTGAAACTGACTTGTGCTCTGGATAGAGTCTCTCCTGCCTGGAATGTCAGGATAGGAGATAAAAGATACTACTTCTCCCTAAAAGTATTATTCTTATATTATAAACAAGAATAAGAAAATAAACTTAATATGGAATTATGTTTTTCACACAAAAAGTGATTTATTGTGTTTGCAGATTTTGTTGTTATCCACAAGAGGCTAATGAAAGGACAATAGAAATGAATATTACCATGCAAAGCAAGACCAACTGGACATGGTGAACAAGCAGTATAGAAGGGGTAAATACCATCTGATTACAGCACTAAATAATTACAGTTTTGTAAGTGCCTTTCTCAAAGATTCTGACTTAGTGCTGAAGTGCTATTAAAATTCTCTCCACCACCAAATTCATCAAACAAAAATACACTCTTGCTGACCTCTGTGTGCTTGAAAGCTTTGCAGAACAGCATTGGCTAATTAATTACAAATTTATTTTTAAATAAGAAGACACTGGAATGGATTTTCTTTTCCCACTTAATGAGAGCTGTCAAAAGCCATATATTTCTGATTATGGCTTCAGCAAAGTAGCTGGACTTCTGTCAGTATTTCAGAAATCTAATCTCTAAGACTGTGCCAGAAGCAGCAAGTCTACATGAGCATATTAAATGCACAGTGGGGAATAAAAGTCTGCATCAAAAAATACCTCAAATAGGAAACATATTATTTTAATTCTTTCTCCTTCAATACTCAAAAGACACTCTTTGAAGGGATATCCCTCAGTAAAGCCAAGTGAACACCATGGATATGTAGGACAGCTGCCATCAGCAAAGCAGCTAAATGTAAATTTAGAATGTATATCTCATAAGGATAAAACCTGTGTTTATTAACAGTGGGTGTAATCCACATACATTGACATCAGTAAGAGAAATGAAAAACAGGTAATCTCTGAGCTCTGCAGCAGGGATTCAATCTCCAGACTTCTGGGCAAAAATATTTTTCTCTCTAGTCTGTTCAGAAGGATTTATTTTTTATTTTTCCACGAAAACATGCTATCTCATGCATTCTTTCTCTTTTGCTCTAGGCCATTTATTATCCCCAATTGTTCTGCCCATGCTGCAAATCTCATTTGATGGTTTTTGGTTGAGAGGAAGTCAAAGTTTGATTTCTGACTTCAGATGTTTTTCTTTGTTCATGAAGACAAAATATTGAAACTCTTAAGACACATTAAAATTAGCACAAGTCCCCACAATCCAAGTGTCCTTTCTTGTGGAGCTGCTGTTTTAAGAGACTTTGTACAAGGCATGCACTAGAAAGGTACATGTTTCTGGTAAATTCTATGCCTCAGTTTCATGAAAGATGCTACCCCCTTAATTCTGGCATCATTGAGGACATCACAGGGGCATTGTCCTGCAGTCAGGGCACTCCACCATAATGGTTGTAAGAATCAGCGAGTTTTTATGGGGATGCCCATGCAAAAATGTCTTTGGGCGTTTATTTCCATGAGTGCTGCTCTGATGTTTTGTAACCTGGTTATCCCAGTTTCTGGGAAGCTCACGGTCTTGGCTGCACTTATTGCCACAGCACAGGCAGAGAGGGGCTCAGACTGTGCCCAGACTTGTGATGAAGGCACAATACATTTATCAACACAGAATCAGCTGAGTTGGAGGGAACCCACAAAGATCATTGAGTCAAATTCTTGGCTCTGCCAGGACCATACCCAGGAGTCAAACCACGTGCCCAAAAGCATTGTCCAAACACTTCTTGAGCTCTGTCGGGCTGGTGCTGTGTCCACTTCCCTGGGGATCCTGTTCCAGTGCCCCAGTCACCCTCTGGGTGAAGAACCTTTTTCTAATATCTAACCTAAACCTCTCCTGACACAACTTCAGGCCATTCCCTGAGGTTCTGTCGCTGCTGACCACAGAGATGAGATCAGTGCCTGCCCCTCCTCTTTCCCTCACAAGAAGGTGTAACTGCAATGAGGTGTCCCCTCAGTCTCCTCTCCTCCAGGCTGAACAGACCAAGTGACCTCAGCTGCTCCTCAAATGCCTTCTCCCTAAGGCCCTTCACCATCTTTTTTGCCCTCCTTTGGGCACTCTCTGATAGTTTTCTATTTGTCTTTTCTTGTGGCACCCAAAACTGCCCCCAGCACTCGAGGTGAGGCTGCCCAGAGCAGAGCAGGACAATCCCCTCCCTTGCCTGGCTGGTGATGCTGTGCCTGGTGCCCCCAGGACACTCTTGGCCTCCTGGCTGCCAGGCACAGACCCACAGGCAGCTCCCTGCATCCTGCTCAGCCACACTGGATCAGCCACACTGGATCAGCCGCAGGGCAGCTGCAGGGGCCAGGCTGCCCATGTCCCTCAGCCCTGTGCTGCTGAGGCACTGACACGGGTCTGCACGGTGGGGTGAGTGAGGGGAGCCCTCTTGTGCAAAGATACTGAGGAAACAAATGTGGAGAATTTTCCTGAGGCTGGATGAGGCAGTTGCATTGGAACACAAATTCTTCTTGCAGTTAAAATTTCCTATCTTAATGTCTTTGGATTGTTTCTGACAGAAAATTTCTCCCAGTTCATTTATTCATTTTCAGAAAAGTTTCTACTAATCAGAGAAGCTATATAGAGCATTTCTTTCTGTCCTAGGTTCTATTTAACTTATTTTTTTCAGTTGTTCAATTGTTGTTTCCCCAGTAAGGTGTCTGGAGTTGGCTAATGTATGAAATGCAAAATGTGTGGCTCAGCAACAGGTTCTATGCATTACCAGGGACTGTGTCTTTATGAAGTTTGAGTACTTAAAGTTTGCAATGTTTGTTTGGCAAAGGATTAATAGAAGTAATGTTCAGATCCTCCTGCTTATTCTCCTCAGGTAACTCTGTAAAACAGAAACAAGTTATGAGGGAGAAAGGGGAAATTTTCTCTTTAATTAAATTATGAACCACTGTGAAGGTTGAAGTGGTGTGTTACTGTGGCGTCTTTTACAGAATGACTAAAGGGTTCAAAACCTTATTTTTGTGACACAAAGAGAGAATGTCACATGAATCATTCCTTGTCAGCATGGCTAGGAGCTGAACCAAACTAATCCATCATTTCTCCAATCTTGAGAATGTAATTTTTCATAGTCCCTCATTTGAGGAAATTAACTGGAAATTAATTAGAATTAATTGAAAATTGCTGTCATGTTTTACTGATCAGGAATGGAAGGACAAGGCAAAAACACCTTCTGCTTCTTCATCTGTTACCATCAATCCCAGCAATAAATAGAAATAAATCAGAAATTGTATTGTTTTGGTATTTTTTCAAGTTGGTTGAAATATAGAGTATTAATTACTTATGCATAGAGTAATTACTCTGACTGTTGATCCAGCTGGTAATAGAAATGAAAGAGAACAGTGAATTGCTTGTGTAGAACAGAATTTGTCTTTCAGGATGAGTAGTTTCAGAATTGCAGTGTTGGACCATGGAAAACCACAAGATTGCACTACAATGTATCTCCTTTAATAATGCCACATAAAATTAGAGGATAAAACTTGATAAGAAATATTTTTTAATCTGAATTTTATATCAAGAAAATGGTTCAGAACTTGCAAATTGAGGAGACAAAGTATGTGAACCAGAGATAAAGATACCAGATAAGGTTAAAAATACCAGAGTCCATCACATGTCCCACTTCCAGCTCCTTTTCCCTCCCTTCAGCTGCCACTGCTTCTTGAATAAATCAGCATGAGGACTGATCAAGGAACAGCCTTGATTTTACATAGGTTAGTTGTTTTCAAAGAAAATATTTTCTAAGATTCCTGCAAATATAATTTTTCTGTATTGAAACGAAACTATTCCTAACTGGATGAGTAATCAAAGCTGCAAAGTGCTTATGTTTGGGTAGCTAATCAGAGCTTCAAACTGCCTCATTGCTTAGAGCTAGACATGTTTTCATGTTAAGCTGAATAATTAAAATGGAATATTTTCCTGTGCAAAATGAGATGCTCAAGGCCTAATTTGCAAAATATTTTAGTATTAGCAGCTTGAATCCTCTGTGAAGCTAGAGAGGAAGAACTAAAGAGCCCTGTAAGTACTGAGGCTTTGAATTAGGATTTGTTTTCTGCCAGTGGAAGTTCAGCTTTTCAAAGTAATGAAAGCTGGGGGAAGATACCACCTAAACAGTGGCTGTCTCAGTGATTCCATCTGTTTCAGCTAGGAAAGATTAAAAATAAATGAACACAATTAGGTGCACCTGCTTCAGTCACAGTAAACATTAGAGTGGTGGAGAACTTGATAATTTTTGTCACCAATGCTGGTACTTGTGGGAGTGCATTTCAATTCACTTCAGACACAAATCAGGGGCAGCAGACAAGGTGAGCATGTGTGAGGAAGGGTGTTGTTATCTCGTTGTATTTCATATTTCTAGAGTCCCATACTGTCGCAAACATATTTCTAAAGTCTCGTACCTTCTTGGCAATATTTCTTGGGGGCAGTTCTTCACAGCACAGACTTCTTCTGCTTGTTGCTGCTTCTTAGTCAGGGCTCCTTGCAGGCTCTCCTTGACTGGCCAAGCCCAGCCCCTTTTATCCCAGTTATCTTCACTAGCTACAGCTGCAGCCCAATTAAGGACATCGCAGCTGCAGGCCATCAAAACAACCCAGGCTTATCAGGGCAAGGGCTATATACAGATATTCAAATACAATACAGATATTTTACTAGGACTCCTACTATAGAAGGGAACGTCCAAAGCAATTCAATGCATCACCCAAGACCTGTAGGAGAAAGCATGCAACATCCAGATATGAAGTGTGGGAAAATAGCTATGAGCAGCATGGAAGGACAAAAACCCAACAAACCATCAACAGGCATCTGGGTCAAGGCTTGAGTAGGCAGAAGTTTAATTAATTTCAAACCCAGATAATTAGCTAGATTTTTAGCCATGATAATTGGAGTGTAATTTGTGATGTCCTCCTGTGGTCACTGCTGAAAGTGAGCTTGAACAAGCCCAGTCTCTCTCTAAGAAAAAAGGCAATCCATCTCATTGAGCAAAGAGTATTTGGCTGCTGCAGCTCCTCTTCACTATGTTTAGCCAAGGCACTCTTGTTTTCCAGTCCTAACCTCATCTGAAAATCCCCTTGCATCTCAGGTGTGCCAGCACAGATGAAGGGGGACAGAACTCCAGCTGCATTTCTGCCCGTGGAAGCGATTCCCCTCCGTGTGCTCAGTGTTGCAGAGCAGTGCAGGTCCCTGTCCGGCCGCGTTCGCTCCCAGCATTGCCTGTGCCAACAACAAAGGGTGCATGCCAGGCAGGGAGCTCCAGCTCCTGGGCAAGACTGGGCCTAGGGATATCATATCAAGGGTTAAGTTTCTAAATTTCCACAGACAGCCTGATTGCCAGGGCTGGTTATAGCCAATCTTCATCATCATCCTGTTTAAAACTGGCCTCCACCCCCATGCTGTCCTTCCCATCATCAGGCACTTCCATGCTCTCTCTGCTATTCAGACTCCAGACTGGTCACAGATTACACCTATGTGTATTTAAGTGTTTAGTCAATGATATGCACACACTTTGGAACAAATTGTTCCATACTTATTAAGAAGAGAGAAGTCAATCCTGTTTCATAGAAATTTCTTTGAGGGACTTCTGACACTGGTGTGAAAGAAAAGTAGCTCTGAATAAAGATGTCAGAGCTTTGCCTCAGCTGTGGCATTATTAGGGTTTCTTTCCTCCTCTCAGTATCTTATTTTGGTAAAATTTGTAGAAAACACTTTGTAGAGTTCTTCATGTCACTGTTGAACTGGATGGAAATCAATCAATGTAGAAAACCCACCAAAAGCTAAACTAATTTTTCATTTAGTAAGAATGTATGTTTTTTGATTCAGTTAAGAGCACAATCAAACTGAAAGAATTCTTTATACTTTGTGAAAAATATATATCTTCCAAAAATTGAGTGAGTAACAATTCTAAATAGCACTTGAATGCCATGGCATATCAAAGGATCAAAGATTTCTCTTGCAGAGAATGAATGGCTGGTGTGCAACATGCTAGACATGGTCTTTTGTGTGTCACTAAGCATACCACAGAAAACATATCAATTCCCTTTTGCAAATAAAAAGCTGAAAAAACACAGTGGATAAACCAGGCTGCCAAGATCCATCTTTTTTGATGTAGTGAAACACTCCTGTCAACTAGAGTTTTTTCGAGTGTCAGAAAGAGAGGTAATAGGTTTATTCCTACAGAGGTGATATTTCTAGGACATAAAAGATCTCTCTTTTGTGCTTCTTCTCAGGTTCAGACTTTTTTTCCCTTCTCCCCTCAGGTCTTTCTAGTAGCCCACTCCAGGTACAAACCTCCTCAGGCAGACAGAAAGCAATCTCTCATGGGCTGGTTTCCTGCCCCTAAAGGCATGTGAAAACCACAAAAATTATGTCTCAGTTTTGACTGTCTTCAATATTTTCTTCTGTTCTGGCAGCCGAAAAGGAAAATTCTCTCCTACCAGTGAATTATCCCTTGGAATGAATGCACCCCTGGTGGTCTCTGAGCGAGGGTCTCAGAGGGCAGGACAGAGCTGGGAGGAACTTCCCCGGCCCCACAGCAAACAGCAGCAGGGGCAGGTCAGAATCCATGCAGGGAGAACAACACACTGAAAAGGAGAGCTGTCCTGCATTTTCAGATTTCAAATAAAAGACTAAAAACCCCCAAAGGTTCAAAATGTGCTGCTTAACTCCCCTCAAAACAAAAATTTGCTGTGAGCTTCCAGGGCTTTTTAGGAGAATACCACCCTCTCTTTTCAGCTACTTAACTGAGAAGCAATCATAAAGAGACACCTAAACCCCATCAGGAGAACCAGGTGGGACGAAAGTTCTCCTGCTTCCACTCATAGCATAAATTTTAGCACAAATTCATTTATGGTGGAGTTGGGTATTCTCCACAAGAGTAACTGCTTCACTAAGAAAGGTTTAATACTGTAAATCGAAAACCTTTCTAAATGTAATTTACTGAGAAAGCAGAAAACTTTCTCTCTCTTGGCTTTTTTCAAACAGCCCTTCCTCTTTCTTTCATATACAGCTGCAGAGATGAACTCCAGAACTCATCTGTTAACAGTGCTGACCTATAGCCAGTTCCTTAGGGCTCCTTTGGCCTCATCCTAGAAAGGATAAGTGTGTCTATGAGTAAGTGTGAATCCTTTCCAGGAAGGAAAAACTCTAACAAGTGCTAGAAATCTCTAGATTCCACTCTAGAAAGTGCTGTAATCTGGGATATGACCCTCTGTTAGGTGTGTCTGAGCCAGCATATGCCAGGGAGAAGGCAAGCCATGCATCCATTTCTCCAGCTGACTCACAAGCGCTTACACACTGCTCATCTCAGTCAATGCCAGAGCAGACTGAAAATATCAAAGTTTAGCATTTTTATTTGGGATCACTTTTTAACCCTGCATCAGTAGAATTTGAGCCCAAGGGAAAATCCAGCAAAATACAATTTAGCATGATTTAGCCAATTTAGCCAAACAGGTGCCACCTGAGCCACCTCTGCCAGCAGAGAAAACCTGTCATAGCTTCACATGCCTGTGTTTAAAACCTTAAAATGAGAAGAAACAAACAAGCTCTGCCAATCTCATGTTTATCAGCAAGACCATAAATAAATGGCTCTACATAAACAGGAATCACTAAATCCTCCAGTTTAGGCAGCCAGTTGGAAAGCAGTGTGCAGATACAATTCATCTTCAATAAGTGGTAGCTAAATCATTTCTATTTGTACATAGGGATAGGTGTACAGAATACTTTACAAATACATGGATCCCAAACAGTTGATGATGTCTGAACTTGCCAATATTTACTTTCTGGCATGCAAATGAAAGCCAGACAAAATCCCTAGCAGCAAAAA
The DNA here is from genome assembly GCF_028018845.1 of Melospiza georgiana. Classification (NCBI taxonomy): domain Eukaryota; kingdom Metazoa; phylum Chordata; class Aves; order Passeriformes; family Passerellidae; genus Melospiza; species Melospiza georgiana. The sequence continues at coordinate 127,744,542 of NC_080430.1, read as the reverse complement.
GAAGTGAGATCCATATGGAGAATATGAATTGAACCAAGTAAATGATGATTTACGTCATATCTTTACAAGCAAGAGCTTTCTATGCATATTGAATCTTGACCTATGTTTGCACACTCTTAACCTGAAGATTTCTAATGGATTTTGAGTCTTGATTTTGTTGAGGAAATCACTGGGTTCATAAGTTCCTGGGATTCAGTGTCAACAAAACAGCTCAAAAAATTAATCTGTCTAGTAATATCATGGGCAAACAGATCAAAGTTGAAGCAAGAAAGAATGCATTTCAGTATCTCTACTTCCACTCAAATTTTTATTGACTGGCCTAAGGACCTAGAATTTTGAGGGCATCACATTTTGTGGGTTTTTTTCCCCCCAACTTACTGCAGTCCCTGTTGAGTGAAATTACAATACATGGCTGCCTTTCAGGTGAAGCCAGACACATTCTTCTCTCTTGATTACAGTGGCATTTGGAAGGTGATATAGATCCATGCTATGATACTTAGCCTGGCTAGGAACTCCTCAGCCTGCCATGCATATTACCAAGCAGCTGGAATGCTAAAAAATGTAATTTAAAAACAAACAAAGAGACAAACCAAACCAAGACAAAGCAGACCAAACCAAACAACCAACAACAAAAAACCAAAACCAGACAAACAAAAAACCAAAAGAAAACCCCAAAAAAACCACCTACAAACCACCAACCATCCCCCGCCCCAAAAAAACCCCAAAACCCCAAACCAAACATAACAAGAAAAACAGGAAGATAGCATCTGTACAGGATGGCCACAGAGTATGTCTTTGCAAACAGGACAACTCAGAACTTGATGTAAAAGAATACAGGTAGAAAGGGAAGTCAGAATGGATATGCACAGTTATTTCATCTAAAAATAAATGACTCCCCTATCCTCTCCCCAAGAAAAACAAAAAACATTAAAATGCCAGATATGTACATCTGTGAAAAAATGCTTGTGAAGACAAGTTATTGACAGTCACATCAGCAATGGATTTGAGCAATGTGTTGAGCACATTCTTCATGTTTACCACTTAGACTCAAGTCTATCCAGAACAAATTGGAGCTGGCAGAGATGCTCAGCAAGAGCATCAACTCTCTTGCACTTGCAAGAGCATCAACACTCCATCATTTAACAGCAATCCTGACTAATCCAGGGCATCCCAGTTGACTAGAGATCAGCAAGTGTGAGAGCCAGGGACAAAAAGGCTGGGAACGAGGATCCAGGGAACTACAGACCTGTCAGCCTGAGCTCAGTGCCAGAGAAATCATGGAGCAAATTATCTTGAGCAGCATCACATGGCACAGCAGGACAACCAGGGGATCACTCTCAGCCAGCGTGGGTTTGAGAGAGGCAGCTCCTGCTTGGCTAACCTGAGCTCCTGTGACAAGGTGACCTGCTTGGTGGATGAAGGAAATACTATGGATTTTGTCTGCCTGGACTTCAGAAAAGCCTTTGATGCCATTTCCAATAGCACTCCTTTAGAAAAGCTGGCTGCTCATGGCTTGGACTTCTTCAGATTACTGGAGACATTGAATGCTGCTGGTTGTCAGTTAATTAATACCTGATTAAATCTCCTTATAAGTTTAGCAACACCACTCTCCAGTCTCACATGAATATGATGTGATTTTTAACATTATTTCAGAGTAAATCTACAGAAACAGTATGATGCACTATTACTGTTTACCATGCCTGTTCCTTTTCTTTTCTAGGAAAGCACAACATTAAGAAGTCCCACTCAGGTGGGTTAGGGCATGTAGGCCTTGCAAAGTCTCAGCCTAAGTGCAAAGAAACCACTACTGAGAAACTTTGCTGGGCTGTTTATGTTCTGCTGTGGAGAATTTACCTTTGTGCAGTTTCCATTGCATTTATCTTTCCTGATAAATATTTGGTCTTCTGACAAAGACACAGAGAAAAGGAAGCAATCTTGTATACAAATTTCCATTTTTTAATGAAGATGGAAAGCCTTTATTTTGTGATTGGTGTCTCTAAAGGATTCTTTTAATTACTCTGATTCAGTAATTAAAGAAGTTAATATTGATGTTAATACAATATTTTTAGAGGCTAAGACAAAAAAGCATGTAAACAACAGGAAACATAGTATGTACAGTAGCTACAGAATGGCAGAAGATATAAAAATAAGCAAGCTCATTTTAATCTTATATGTATTTCAGTCTTAACACTAGTCCCAACCTTTTTTCTAAGTCCTTTTTAAAGGTATCTTCTCTGAATTTTTAAGCTGGATGCTGGCCGAGTGTTTTGTCTTTCAAATGTTTGTTTATTCATTCAGCTGGTTTCTTAAAGCACCAGCATGAGAACATCTGAACCCCAGCAGGCTCATATATATCAAAGCTTAGAATTATTCATTTCCCTAAGCCATTTGTAACCCACTGCCATATGGCTCTCTTCTTCTCCTTTCCTCATCTGCATGCATATAAACACATATGATACTCAATTTATTTAAAATGCATCCTTGTATTCCTCTGAATAATTTTCTCAGTTGGCAGTAATCATATACCCTGTTGCTACTCAATTTTAATGGGAAAAATTTAAAACAGCTTTAAAGACAATGTACCTTCCTTGGCCTGGTTTTGAAAAATTGCCCTGAATCTGGGCTCTGTGCTGTCATCACAGGAATTGTAACCCACACCACAGCTAAAGGAACAAAAGTTTCCACCATTAAAATAGAGAAGGAAGTGAAAGCTGGCTTAAAAGGGACATTAAAGTTACACAGCTTAGCCATGGCTCAAAAACCTGCACTGTCTCTCTCAGAAACCCTTTGGACCAGATCTGCTCATACCTATCACACTACCTTTGAACTTCTCACAACTCTCCAAATCCATTCCCAGCACCTTTTAGCCTCCACTCCCCTGGCCCTGGAGACATGTTCAGAGTTTACCTGTGCACACAGATGAGGAAATCCTTCAGCAATCCCCCAGGGTGCAATTCAGCAGTTCCCTCTGGGCTCTTCAAGCACACTCCCACTGCCTGGGTGTGCCTGGGATGCATATTGCCTGAAGCCCAGGAAGGCTGTTTTGCCATTGTCCTGGTTTTGGCTGGAATAGAGTTAATTTTCTTCCTAGTTGTTTGTGCCGTGGTTTGGATTTAGGATGAGAATAACTTTACTAACACACTGATTTAGTTGCTGATGAGCAGTGCTGACACTAAGGCAAGAACTTTTCAGCTTCTCACCCTATCCTGAGGGTGAGAGGGTAGGCTGGGGGTGCACAAAAAGCTGGGAGGGGACACAACTGGGACAGCTGACCCCAAATGGCCAAAAGAATATTTTATATCATATGGTGTCATGCTCAGCATTTAATCAGGGGGAAATCTGGCCATTGCTCAGGAACTGGTTGGACAGTGAGTGGTGAGCAATTGCATTTTGTATCACTTGTTCTGTACAACAACAACAACATGGTGGTGGTGGTGGTTTTATAAATATTATTGTTGTCTTCAGTTTCTGTATTGTTAACCCATTTTAATCTTAAACCACAAATTTTACATCTTTCCCCCTAATTCTCTCCCCCATTCCACTGGCAGTGGGGCGTGAGGGAGTGGCCATGTGGTGTTCAGCTCCCTGCTGGGTTAAACCACACAGCCACAAGCACCAGAGGCAAACCCTGGCTGTGGTGTGTGGCTGTAACTCCCAGCACAGGACAGTTTCCTCCAACTGAATGGCAGAGACACTGAGAGCTGGGCACAGCCTGGCAGGTGGCAAGGAAAGCTGGAGCTGTGCCACTTGGTACCAGCACCACAGCTGGCTACAAAGCCAGCAGCCCACAGCTGAAGGGCTCAGGGCTGCAGACTGCACAGCACTGGCTGCTCGTGACAAAGCATGAGGAAACGCGCACCCAAAAGCAGTTGATAAGGGAAATGAGAGATGGACAGATTGAGCTTTGGCCCGACCACCTCATTTTATGTTTTATATGTCACATACAACCCCACACATTTCAGAGGAATGTGCTGTGGGTGTGGACACAGCTGGACATCACTGGTACAAACACATTATTGTTTTAATTCACACATTCAGAATCTCTGCAGAGCTGTAAAGCAGGAGGGGTTGGGTTCTGCAGGATGCTTCTTCCAAGGCTATAATCTTGCTTTGGAACAATGAGGGCTGCTAAACTCAGGAGGTATCCAGAAGTGGTGGGATTTAAGCATCTGCACCCCCTTTGCATTGGTAGGCTGCTTTTAACAGGATGCTTTTAAAGCACCATGAAATTCTCCCTAGTCATCTCTGGCCTTGTGGACTTTGACTTCTGCCAGTCCTTAGGAGGCAAAGCTCCACTTTCTTAGTATCACATAAGATTGCAAAGTGAACTATTTCTTACAGGATTCAAGAAAGTTAGTTCATATAATGAAGGCAGAATAACCAACTGAAAACTACATGAGAAGTGTTAATTATCTCCAGTTCTGAATTAATTTTCTCATGTGTTTGCTTACAAATCTCTGAATAATTCCACCAGAAAATGTGAGTTGTGGGAATTAATTAACTGTAAACATTAATCAACTTATAGTCAAAACCATATAACTGATTTGTCATGGTATAAATCACATTAGATATAGAAATATATCTTCAAGAATCTACTGTGTGGTCTTTCCTTCCACAGCAGACACTGCAGTCATTCAGCAACTTATTTCTGCTTTCACAGAAAACAGACAATGGAAAATAATTTGAGATGGCAGGTAACTGAGTAAGAGCACCATTCTGGGTAGATACATCAGATGGGTTCACACTGTGAAATGTGCTCACAGATCCCTGTTTGGGCACCTGAGCCTCCCAGTATGCTGAATTATATGGACCTCAGAGAGTGCAGCCATGCAAACAGACACAGTGAACCTATTAAAATAACCTGACTTCGCTTGTCCCCACTTCCTAAGGGAACAGCTGGCAGTCTAACCACGTTGCACACCAATTTGTCCCTGAAACTCAACTGAATCAGTGGCAGATACCCTGCTGTCCCCATGGCACTAAGGACATGAGGCTTAAACTCTGAGGATATTGCATCTTTCTTTATAGCAGAGGAAAACATTGCTAAGAGCAGAAAGAAAAACATTATTAGTGTACTTACCCCCAGGAAAAGTGGGGAAAAAAAGCAGTCTGAGTTTTAGGCATTTTGGGGTTTTATTGTATGCTTCTTTTTTTTTTTTTTTTTTTTTTTTTTTTTAATTTTTATTTATTTTGGCTTTTTTGTTTGATTAGGGTTTTTTGTCTTCTTTTTGTTAATTTGTTTTATTCGAAAGGCAGATTTTATCAGATGTCACACTGGATGCAAAGAGGCTCAAAACTGTGCTAACAGCAGCCAATTCTTATAGCTTATCACTATTAACTATATATTATGTAACTATAATTATATATATATAGTTATATCTATAGCTATTTCTATAGTTAATCTAACTATATTAACTATATATTAGAGGACTGTTAACTGAATTTTTCAGACAGCAGCAACCACCTGGAGCTACACCAGGTAAGAAAGGACAAGAAGAGTGACTCCAATCACACCAGCCTGCAGGTAGTTTTACTGATGACTTACCCTTGCCACCTGCAAAGAAAATGACAACAGAGGAGGTCTTGGTAACAAGTTCTCTTTCTGTCAGATCCAGCTGCTTTGAATAGAGTATTGCATATATCCCTAGATTTTAAAAGGGAACCTGTGTATGTTTTATCTTGCCTAAGAAAGCTTATTCTCCTGTGAAGACAGGCAGAGTGATGGCTCCAGGGAGACCTTAGAAAACCTTCCAGTACCTAAAGGAAGCCTATGAGAGAGCTGGAGAGACACTTGGGACAAGGACATGCAGTGACTAGGACAAGGGTAAGGACATTAAACTGAAAGAGGCAGGTTTAGATTAGATATTAAGAAGAAATTCTTTACAGTGAGGATGGTGAGGCACTGGAGCAGATTGCCCAGAGAAGCTGTGGATGTTCCATCCCTGGAATTGCTCAAGGCAGGCTAGATAGAGCTCTGAGCAACCTGGTCTAGTGAAAGGTGCCCCTGCTCATGGCAGGAGTGTTGTAACTAGGTGATCCTCAAGGCCCTTTCTAACCCAAACCATTCTAGGATTCTATAATGATTCTGCACAGATTCCCTATTTTTACTCTTTTTAGAACCTGAAATTGCAACTCATGAGAATGTCTTTAAAGCAGCCATTTTTATTTCTGCTCAGATGGTCACCAACCCTTGATCACACCAAGAGTCTGAGTCTCTGGTCTCTATGACTGGGTACATCCACCTTGTACCTCACACTCACATTTTAGATACCACATATGCAAGCATAATTCAGTTATTCAGAAAATTCCCACAATTTGCTCAGCCTTAAATTACCATAAATTACTCTACATTTATTACAGGAGACACATGCAACAGAAAGAATGAGTAATTCAGAGGGAAAAATCATTAAAGGTCAATCAGCTGCAATTTCAGCGCTGAAAGTGACTGGATTAGTATTCAGTGTGTCTCATTTCTTTTCCCTCTAAACATCACTTATTTTGATAAAAAGAAATGCTTATCACATCTGCATCAATTCTGCCAACTTGAGGCATCTACTCAATACTTGGCCTCTGAGCTGTTTAAGTTTGGGTAAAATGAAATACTGAAATATCTGATATTTAATCCTCAGCAGAGGAAACTACCACAGGATTCATGACTGATGTTTTCACATAAAGCAGTTATCGTGACATTACAACACATGTGTGGCAGACTCATGAACATGTTAATAAAGAATCCAAACTTTGCTGTCAGTAAAGTTAAAAGATTCTCCTCTCTAACAGCCACCTCGCCCTCCCCAGTACCTCAAGGCAGTATGAATTCATACGGGTGTGTGCATTTACAGATGAAAATACAAATGTACACACATACAAGTCCTGCACATTCAGAATGCAACTAATACATTAAGAAATATATTATTGAAATACACTACTAGAAAGTGTATATTTATCAAAGCATAATGAAAGTCATGTTCTAAAATGATTAATTTTTTAAAATTTGCTTTCCTCTGTTTTTCTTGAGAATTCCTTGCAACTGGCATTAGATTGCAAAAATGCACTGGAATGCTTTAAGAAGGATATTTTGCATAGAGCATTAGATTGGTAAAGACTATGACAAATATTTTCCAAGTTTGCCTCTGAAACTGTTAATTATATCTATTTTAATTGATATCCAGCTACCACTTCATGGCAAAGATTTTTGTGTAAAGAAAGTTTTTCAGAAGGACCTTAAACCTTTTATAAAGAAAAAACTATTACTCCAACAAACACTTCTCCAAGAAAAAGGGACTATACCTTGAGTTTGAAATGATTGCAATAGTCTTGATGAAAAGGCTTGCTTGATACTTGGCTCTTCTAAGTTGAAGATGTCAAGTTATTTTTAGACCTTGCTGACTTTTATCCATAGCACAAAAAAACATGTATTGCATAGGGAGGAGGGGAAACAAAGCCCACCAGATTTCAAGAAATATGTTACAAATGGCACATAGGACTGACGACACAAAATTTTAATCCAAAATTTTTATTATATGGCTAATATGTGATTGACTGCAGGCTTTAAGTTCATCTAATCAGCATAATGAGAAAACATAAATTGACAGAAGGCAAGGAAATGAAGAAGTTCTAGCAACTCATTAATGAAAGAAAGCACAAAAAACAAATAAAACATAAGCTTTAACCTTATTACTCTTTGTTTCATTATGAAAAGCCACTATTTGACAAAGGACAGACAAACAGATCAAATCCTTCCTATTCTCCTTCACTTTCCTGCAAAAAAGCACCCATGTTGAGGTAGGGGGAGAGGAAGAAAGGAAGGACAGGTCTCTCTCTTGCATCTAGAAGGGTTTGTCCCGATCATTTGGATTTTGTACATAAAAAAGGATCAGAGGCACAGTGGGTACTTTAACACAAGAATACACCTGAATATTTATCAGCAATCTCCAGTAACTACCTCTGTAAATCTGTGTGTTGAAAGAAATGGAACATTAGCAAGGCTGTACAGGGGATTTCACAGAGCTAAACAAGGAGTACAATGTGCATGTCTTGGCAACAGCCCTGGCCCTGCAGTGCAGACACCTGCTAGAACTTTGCCTTAGCAGAAAACTTCTTAACACAAGTTTTATTTTAAAGAATTTCTTATTTCTATTTCTCTATTTTATTTCAGTAGCATAGGAAGACTATACATTTGAAATTAATATAAATCCTTTAAAATAATTTTAAAATTTTAAAATTTCTTCTATTTATTACAACTTGTGGAAGAATACATCAAGCATTCCAAACATGCAGTCAAGGAAAGCACTGAAAAAGAATACTGAAATCAAATAATGCAGTAACAGCCAAGTAAGCCTGTAATAGTCAAATATTTTCTCAGAAATTCTGTAAACAGATTGTGATTGGGACCTCTCAGGAAGAAAAAGCATGGTTTCAAGAAAAAAAATCCTAGAAAAATTGAAGCATGGTTGTTGGAAAACCATAATAAATAAATAAATATCCACATTTTATACTTTGTATAAGCCTATTTATGATATGCTGAACAAATGAGCCTTAGTTGTAATTGGACACAGAAAAGGAAATGCTGATAGAGAGTGTCTCTTGGTGGCTTGCAGCCAATTTAATTATTATAGAATGGCTGGAAAGGGACCTTAAAAATCATCTAGTTCCAACCCCACTGCCATGGGCAGGGACACCTCACACTAGACCAAGTTGCTCAAAGTCCCATCCAGTCTGGTGCTGAACTTTGAGGAAAAGGGCATTCACAACTTCGCTGGGCAACTTTGTCCAGTGTCTCACCACTCACACCCTAAAGAGTCTCCTCCAGTGTCTAATCTAAACCTACTCAATTTCAGTTTAAAGCCATTATCCCTTCTCCTACCATGCACTTGTCCAAAGTCCCTCTCCAACACTCTTGCAGGCCCCCCTTATGTACTAGGAGGCTGCTTTAAGGTCTCCCAGACTTCTCTTTCCCTGGCTGAAAACCACAACTCTCTCAACCTGTTGTCCTAGTCAAGATTCTCCAGCCCTCTGATGACCTTTGTGTCCCTCCTCTGGACTTGCTCCAACCCGTTAATGTCTCTGTTGTGTTGGGGTCCTCAGAGCTGGCTGCATTTCTCCAGGTGGGGGTCTCACCACAGCAGAGCAGGGCAGAGCAGAGCAGAGGGGCAGAATCACCTCTCTGGACATACAGGCCATGCTTCACATGATGCAGCCCAGGACATGTTTGGGTTTCTGGGCTACAAATGCACATTGCTGGGCCATGTCCATCCTCTGATCCACCAACCCCCCCAAGTCCTTTTCTCCAGGGCTGCTCTCAATCTATTCTCAGCCCAGCCTGCTTTTGCGCTTGGGATTGCCCTGCCTCAGGTGCTTAGCAGCTTGCTACGCAATAGCACTCCACATTCCTCAAGGTAAACAATAATTTAAATTCTAAAATATCCTTGACTTTCATAGAAGCAAAATAAGAGAGAGACTACTTGATACATTGTTCCTGGGAAACATGATTACAAACACATGAGTAACACGGAAAAGGGATGAACATTTTCCTTGTGTTCAGTTATTTCCAGATGCAAACAAGAACTCCCTTGAAACAGACACACATTTGGAATATGAGTTCTAGTCATTGCATATTGTAATACCTCTGAATAGGTAACCATTTTACTTGACTCTGTTTCCTCTGTTGCAGGAGAGAGCAGAGCATATTTCCAGACATGTAACTCACAGCAGGAAGAATTTGACAAGGAACAGCTGAAATTCTCATCTATATTGAAACTGCCTGCAGTAGACCAGAAGTGACAAAGACACGTTGACTATGATTCCTTCACTCTTTCATTCCCCCATTTCCCAAATATCACATTCTTAACTCTCAGTCCCCAAATATTAAACCTCAGTTTACTAAGTAATATTCATATACACCTAAAAGCACTTAATTTATGCTACAAAGTAATAAGCTACATATTTTTTTCTACAGGACCTCCGCAGGAATTCTACCACCTTGATTGACATTATTGGACAACAAATAAAAATTAGATGCAAAACAGTAAAAATGGTAATACATTCAGTGAGCTTTTCCAAAAAGCATTTTCAAGACAGTTTTAAAAGGGCAGATGAAACCAGGTTTACAAATCCAGTCTGTTTTAACTTACCCAGCTAAAAGTAAAGAAAAGCTTTTCAATATTGGATATACAATATAACCATGCTGTGAGGAGAATGAAAATCATGTTCCTTGAAAAGCTTCTGCATTTGGATGGTTTTTGCAAGCCACAGCTGCTTGCCTTCCTCTTGTTATTTAGTCAGTTCACTGATACAAATCTGCAGAGTTTACAAGAGAGTCAAAACAATCACAACTAAAGAAATACTTACTCTTCTCTCAATAGATTCTTACAGAGTTCTGAAATAATATTGGTAGGGAGATGCAAACTAAAAGGCTGCCTTTATTTGTGTCTCTCAGTACTTTGGTACCACAGATGACAGCACTTTCCTGTCAGTACACAACATATTAAGCATCCTTTGTTATGGATTTGCAAGCCAACTATGAAAAAACCCAACCCAGGGTAGACTGACTGTCACAACTGACTCTTTGGTTTCCATGTATTGACAATGCCAATTTAAAATAAGAAACAAAAATCTTCACATACAGCTATTCAACTCAACTAACCATACCAGTCTGTTAAACCAATGCATCCTCATTGGCCTGAGCAAATTGCAAATTCTTACATTGCATATATAACATGTTTTGACTTAGGCATCACAGACAGAACAGTTAAGTGACAATGCAGCATTTACAGTGGCATCTGAGGCAGAAGCAGCACCTCTGAGTGTCCCATCCCAGGTTACAATACCAGTGCTTTTTCTGTCAGCCTTTTTCAATTTTCTCATTGTAAATCAGTCACTTGAAATGAAGTATAAAGTCAAATGAAAATGGCACAACTGAGAGTATGACAAGACCTTAACTAAGAGCACTCGATGTATCACTGCCAGCCATGTACTGACCCTTACTTTGCTTCTGGAAGAAGCTATTAAAACGTATTCTAGAAATGTGAACAGACTTTACTGCAAGTATAAACAAGTCCCAAACCAATAATTTAAAATGTGCACATACAGTAAATTTGCTTCATTTTATTACCTGTGTAAGAAACATAATACCCCATTAATTTCTCTCACATTTCACTCAAAATTACTGAATGTCAAATATCAAAAGTTTTTTGGTCAACCGTATTTGAATTGGAGATATTTTTTCTTTATAATACATTCTACTTGGCATATCATATGCTTTTAACTCTTTATCTGACTACTTTTTTCATAGGTTAACAGTGGCATTTAAAAACAGCAGTAAATTCTCAAAACTCAGAAGTATAGCAAATAAAGTCACTTGGAAAAAGCAATGCATAAATCTATTCACCTATGCAATAGCAGCATCCGACAATTACTTTGACAAAGATGTTAATGCAGAAGACATTTTCCCATAGCTCTGAAAAAACTTACTTCCATGGCAGCAAAGTCAAAAACTCACTTTCTTACAGAAAAATTCTAATGAAGAAATTTGATTCCCCTGTAAAACATCCCCTTTGTCATTTTCAGCAAATTGCACTGACCTTGTCAGATCGTCAACCTATTCACTTCTATAACAAACTGTTAACACAAACTACAGCAGAGCACACTGAATAATTAATTTCCAGAGTTCACCTTTATTAAAAACAAGGTTTTTGTTGTGAGAACAAATAATCTCTCACTCGTAGCTTGAAAGCCTAAGATAGGATCATTGGCTTCCAGGGTTGCTACCAGCTGCTTAGCAACCTGTCCCACTTGTCTTCCTTCCTTCCTGTTGTAGAGAACCGTGGCCAGAGGAGTCGGCTGGCGATAGATGAAAACTCTTCGCAAGCACTCACAAAGAGCAGCGTAGGAGTAATCTGGAGCACAAGCCATGAACTTCTTGTCTTGCTTTGATGCTTGGACATAACCTGTATAGCCCAAAACCAAGTAGAAGGGATAAGTAATAGATTGGTTTCAACAGAACTTTAATTGGATGATAAAAACCCAAGCTTAACTTAAAAAATAATACGCAATTTGTAACAAAAAAAACCTCTGAAAACAAACAACAAGAACAACCGACCAACAAAAGCTAACATCAACAAAAAAAAACCCCAAACCACCAAACTACTCTTATTACATCAGCCAGTACTTTCTGAAGGGATGCATTAACCAGTTTAATACCAATATACAATTCCCACGTACCTCATGTTAACTGGTGTTTTGGATACATATGCACAGCAAGATACTCTTTGCACATCTGGCTCCTCTCTGCCTCACAAGGTCTTTCATTTTCTCAGCAGGACCATAAGGCCACAGACACAGTCCATATGGGCAATCTTGGCCCAATATTAGTGGTCCAAGTACAATAAATCTCTTCTCTCTCTTCATCTCCCAGTGTGTAATTACATTTAAAAATTAGGATTTCTGAGCCTATCTAATCTAGGACACCTAAAATCTGTCTTCGATTTAGAACTCACTAAAAAAAAAATTACTTTTTAACACACTGTTTCTGTTAATATTCACTCAGAAAAAAAAAAAAAACAAACCAAAACCTCCCTTTTCCACTTTCATTACAGGACTCTAGTATCAAATTGACTCAATTCAGACTGATTTCCTTTCACACTTCTAAAGAGAACTGAGATGCAATTCTGCAAAGTGATCTACCATCCTTCTGCAAGCATTTCCTTCCCTGTTAGGGAAGTTATTTGCTTCACTTCCATTGAAAAATGTAAGCCAATGATTATCACATGGGTCAACAAGACAGGAAAAATCTAAAGGTCACTTATTAAAACACCTTACCATAAGATTACACAGACCTAGACACATGATCAATTAACTGCATCTATTGCCCTGACAATGTCTGTGTGAATGTTAAGGTAGTGATTTTGCTTTTCAGTCTCTAACTCAAGTCACTTATCCAAGGAACTCTCCTTTTTACTATACAGTTCTGTGCTTACATTCTATACATGGTCTGAAAAGGCTTGTCTTCCTCCCAGGGCACAAACATGTCATTCCTATGTTCTCTTATTTCTAAAATTAAGCTACCGTTGCTGTTGACCTCATGTTAGAGATAGAAATAAGATGAGACACTTCTTTCTTTGTGCCTAATAGCAGAATTTTTGTTGCACACAGCTCATTTTTACATGGTATCAGAAGGCACTGTGTTTGCCTCCAAGTGGTTAACAATCCACTGAAACTCTGGTCAGTAAATGGCCAGTGTACATCTCCACCAAACCTCCCTCTTTCTAGACAGTTTACATATTTCCTTCACAGATTCTCATGGGATAGACTTCTTGTTTTCACAGGTACAAACTCTCTTCTTACAAAAATATATTGTTATGCAAACTGATTCTCATTTTTATGACTCTTTTCTCATGGGAACTTAACAGGCTATCTTAGCCAGAACAGCAAGGTCTAAGCCATGTCTTACAAGGCCTCTCTTCTATAAGGTTTTACCTATGTGCAACAAGCTACCATGCTGCTACCAACAGAATTATAGAAACTTTCAATTCAGATTTACTAAAGTGAAATATCAACATAAGCCATACCAGCAGCATTCGCATAGAAAAGTCTCAGATGTGTGTGACACAGAAGCTAATTTCTTACCCAAAGCATTAAAAGTTGCAATGTGCTCCCACATATTCTCTGGTTGGTCAGAGTGAGGCTGCCAGAGAAGAGCATCTACATCATGCCTCAGGCAGAAGCATGGCATTTCTTTGGGATTCACAACAACTGAGAAAAGATACTGATTACTTCCAAGATTAATCTGAAAACAAAACAAATACAAAATATTGATTCAAAGCACAAATAGCAAACTCTGTTACACATACTGCCAAAGTTAGATGATCAACAGTTTTATGTTTGTTACTTGACAAAATGTTTGAACACATCATGCTACATCCCACTGATCAACAGCTCAATACACCACAGGTGCCTTACAGATTTCAAGGAGATACAATTAAGTTTGTTGGAGTATTACTCAGAGAAACATTATGTCCACTACACAAGCAAATGAGAATGTGTTTTGTGCAGAAATGGTTTTCTAGGATAGATCCTAACCTACAACTTCTCATGTTAGGAAAAGATTCTCTCTAAGTAATCACATTGGTTTTCTTCAGGGCTAACAGGGAAGGAAACACTGTCCCTCCCAGGTAAAACCTGGCAAGCACTGAAACAAGAATTAATTAGAATACTAAACTGATGATCAACATTTTTTAATTTTCTTGCAATCAAGTAATTACTAAATTTCAAATTAGCACACTCTTCAATAAAGAGTTGTGGGTAAAAAGCTGTACCAGCCTCATTTCTGAAGGAAAAGGTCCCATAATATTAAACCCAAACAGCTTGAAAGAAGAACTAAATCAAAGTGAAAATATAGTCCTGTATGCTGAAGAATATACTGAAACACTCATATTTCCACATACTCTAACAAGGACCAAAACTGCAAGTTCCCATAGAAGAGGCTGAAATTAGTATTTCCTACCTACAGCAACTGTCCTTTGACCATAATGCTTTAAACACATTAACCTTTGAATTACTTTTATGCCACCCATTTTAAGAACTCTTTACAAGCACCCTGAAGTTCAAACTTGCTCCACTATGTCTTGCTGCCTGCTAGAAAGCAGCCTTTTGTGATACACAAAAGCACCCCTTTTGTTATGAGCTCATGTTTCTCCTGGTATGTGAAATGTCTCTGGGGCACTTCTTACCGTTCAGTGTGAGAAGCAGTAGTTTAGGCTGAGTTAGTTAGAAATTTATCCAGTCTGGTCTTGAAAATATCAAGGACAGAGGCTGCACAACTTACTAGGCAACCCAAACCATGCCACAACCACGATGTAGCTTTTGCTTTCATCCAGTTTCAAAAAACAACCCCAAAAAACTCCACAACAAAGAGTTAATCTGTAATGCTTTCATATGATTTTGTTGTTTCCAACACTAGGCAACAGCCCAGATCAAATCCTAGCTTACTGTTAGTCAGGGCTGCTTACAACTCAGATTAAGCTCGTTAATAAAGCATTCTGCCCCCAGTCTGTTATTTTCAGTGTGATTGACAAAGAAGTATTATATAGTGATCTATGCTCCAGCTTCTTAGTAAAAAAGGTCAGGTTTCTACCAGGCTGTCCAAAAATTACTGAGGAAAATGCAAACTAAGTAATCTAAAGAATTTTATGGCACTGAAAAGGACCATTTCCTTATAATTCCTTTGATATGACTTTGCTTTTTCAAATGGCTCACTTGTGAAAGTATATGTATTTTTTTTAATGAGAACAAAAGGAGCTTTGTTTTTATATTAAAATGACATTGAAGGACATATATAGATTGACATTTTCTGTTGCTACTGTGATTTGATATTATGGGAGAAATTAATGCGATTTCACGAGTCTACAAATTTTTGAATTGATAATAGAGGTCAATTTCCAAACAAAAAAAGTTTTAAAGTATTTCTATAATAATTTGCAGTACTTACTATATGAGTGATTTTCAAGCTATCACCATCAAATCTGCACAAGCTTGCGCCATCTTCAAGAAAAGCATCACATTCTTCTAACTCTTGAGCATTACAAGGTGGCTTTTCCTTATCAGGGTTTGGATTCTGAAAAAAAGAATGAACTACACTGAAAATCAAAACAATTGAAAAAAAATTAATCCTTTTTACAATTAAAAAATCAACTTAAAGAACAATTGAACATGAAGAATTATTTGCATATCCATACAAATGGAAAGATTAAGCTATTATGTAATTACTCAAAATTAATAAAACGATTTCTGCTGTGGAGGACAGCAGAAGTGGTAGGTACAATAAAATCAATTTCAGTTTGAGGAAAGTACATAAGTCATAAAACCTGGATGACAAATTCCAAATTATTCCAAATAATTCTCCAAGTAGCAAAAGCATGTAATCCTGAAAACATATGCACAATTAGTAAATGTACATCAGTGTAAGCTTGTTTCATCTTGCCATCAATAATGCAATTAAAAATGGATTAATTAATTTTATAAGCAGCTCTAAATACATGACACATTTTAGTTTTGCTATTAACTTTAATTTATTAAAATTTATTTTAAATTAATGAAAACTTATGATTAAAAAGTCATCACTTTAAGCTCAGTAGAAAGTGAAGTACACAATAAAAGAAATTTAAAGTTAAAAAAAAACAAGGTCAAAAGATATAGTACAATATCTTGCTCACAAATACTGAGGTAGAGAGAAGTCAATCTGAAGTACTACATAGAATTTGTTTTAATAACACTTTTCAGCCTTACTAAAAACAAAGTAATAATCCAAACCTAATACATCAAAAGTCACAGGGAGACACAATTCACAGGTTTCAGATGAGATGCCATTTTCTAATTAAAAAGTATCAGGCAAATATCAGCTAAAAATTACCTTTCACTTTAAGTAGCCTTCCTGTATAACAAAAATGCCAGAAAGTTCATGAGCCATGTTTACAGTTTCCTAAATTTTCCTTTTAAACATGTAATTTACACTCTGTAGGTCAAGTACAGTATCCTTAGCAAGACAGTAAAAAAGTTTTGCTAACTTATTGATAAACAAGAAACAGACATCTTTCAAAATATTTTCATTAATTGCTCTTAAACAAACTGCCACACCCTAAATGGTGGGAACAAAGTTTATTTTCAGTGTTAAATCAGGCTTCTGTTTGGTGCACAGACACCATCATACAAGTTCAATTCAGTCCCCCTTGAAGATGGTTTTACTGTTCAAAGTACATTCACAACTCCAGTGCCAGTAGTTTGTTACAGTTTCAATTAAAAATGAATAAACAGTAAAAGAACTGATGACCTGAGTCAACGCAGTGCAAATTATGTAGCAAGAAAAGACAGCATGCAAAAGCACAAGAATTTTAAGTGTTTGATTCTTGACTCTTTACCATTACTTCAGAGGTAAGATGCATCAGGCTTTCAGCTATTTCAGAGCACTGGGAGGGGTCCATAATGAATTCCCCTCTTGTGTCACCAATGATTAGCTCTGTCCACCGACATCCCTCATTTTTCTTAATCAGAGAGATTTCCAAACTAAAATGCAAAGAGAAGACAAAGAGTAGCACATGAAAACACTACATCCATTTGTCAGATTAGTCAAAAAGCTCTAAATGTACATAAGAGCATTTCTCCTCAAACTAAATTAATAAGGAAAATCACATAGCAGAAACCATTAGCATTCAAATTATAAAATAAATTATTCTAACAAAAATATTCTTAAGAAAAACAGACCAAGGATGTAATTTCTAATACACAATGTTTTTCAATGTAAGCGTAATTTATCCTGAAGCAGTCTCATTAAAATATTTAAAATATGGCAGAAAATCACTTGTACAGCAATCTATTCAAAGACTGTCAGAATTTAACTACAAAAGTTTATTTGAAACATAAGCAGGAGTTCCTAGGGCTACTTAAGTGTGCCCTACCTCTAAATAACATCTGGGACAAAAAGATTTGTATTTTATAGACCTCAGGAATAATACCTCAACTAATCATCTATACTGTCTTTCTAAAATAATATCTCAGAAGAGATAAGATTTCCATAACAAGTAAAAAACCCAACAACTACAAAGAGAACCCAGTATAATCACTAAACTATTGGGAATAACTAATTAAGTAAATGAAAATTAAGAGACAGCCTGATGCACCAACATGGTAATTCCATTTAAATACTGCATTGGACAAACACATAGATATTATGGTAAAACTGAAGTCAATTTTTAGATTTTTTGTGTATTTTTTAGATACAATTACAGGTTCTGCAGCAATGACAGCTGTAGTGCTCCTGACAGAAAACCTTTTAAGTTACTAATTACTGCACCATAGCAGCAACTATTTAGTGAACTCGGAAGCAATTACACTGGTACTAGGAAGACCATACTTATAGAGAAGACATTTGGAGCAAGTTTTTGACTTTTAATCAATAGATTTTTATCAGTGTTGCAGTACAAACATTAAGAACTGAGTGCTACTTATTACACTGAAGTATGGATTACCCTTTCTCATTAAAGTAAAAACCTGATATTCATGCAATAACACTCACTGGAATGAGTAATAAAAAAATCAAGTTATTCAGCTTATAAAAAATCAAGTTATTCAAAATTATTTTTCAGCAGGATATCTGAAAACGAACAACCTCACACATTTAATCACAGTCAAATTTTAATACACAGTAATAGTACAACCTATATAAAAATATTAGTCCCTCTAATTTTGTTTGAGAATTACTGTCGTTTACAGTTAACCTTTTGGAAACTGCAAAAAGCCAACCTTAATCACAACTCGAAGGGTAGCTTTTGTTTTAGATAAACAGCTATGAGCTGTTGAGTGGATCACCTGGTGGTGTACATGTTTCTTCTTGAGTTCATTAAAGAGTGTGAATATCTCTGACATAACCAGACCAGCGTGGGTGAGTGAATACATGGCTCATTTCAGGCAGAGTATGAAACCAGACAATGCACAAAGAAAAACCAGATATGTTATAGGGAGCTCTGAATTATTCTTTCATATTTTTATTTCAGAATTAGAAAAGCCTAAAAGTTACTTTTTAAATAAAAGCAGGAACATTTCTATTTGAGGTCTACAGCATTAGTTCACACAGATTAATTTTCCATAATTCACATAATATATTTTTTTAGGAAAATATATTAAGGAATTTATAAGACATGCTTAAAGAATTTCAGTTGTATTATTATTAAAATGCTTGTTTGTAGAAAGTAGAAGAGAAACTAACACATACAACAAGGTACATTCAGACTAATCAATCTTGAAATTTAGTGAAAAAAAAATTGTTGAACCAATTAAGTTTACTCTTCTTACAAATCTATGTTTAACATTTCATACTGGGTGGGTTTTTTTCCTGAAAAATAACTGCAAAAGAAGGGATTACTTTCACAATTAGATAAAGAAAAACAGTACTGAGACAGCAAAGGCCAGTGAACTGTTTTCAGGAGAAAGAAATTCTTGCAAGAAGGGACATGGGTATAGCATTAAATGAGACCATCCCAGAAGGGCCAGAAGTCAGATATGGCATGTGTTTTAAAATCAGTTCCTATCAATAAAAAACCTAAAATTTATATAGAATACCTTTTGTCCTCTCTAATTATCCATGTGCAGCTTTCATGGTCCACAGATGAATAGAGCTTTCCTTCCATGAAAGGAGGCTGGTCTTTTAGTGTAACACATATATTATCAGGGGAAAAATGTATTTTTATGTCATCCCTTGTGATGTCTTGAGGCAGGTGAACTGTTATGGTCACATCATCTTCTGTCTGCTGCCAGTAGTAGAGAGGGTCTACAATTGGAAACATGCAGCAAAACACAAACTAGGTTACAAGGATTACTGGATTCCACAGCATTCAGTGCTGAGACATGGAATTTTCTGAAAGTGTGTTTCTAAAAAAGTGGAAGTTAACTTTTACTCTGAACAATTTACACAAAATATATTCTGAACATTAAATAGAGAAACACCTTTTTAGTAACCAAATCTGTTTGTACCCCTCATTTGGAATGTAATTTATACTCATGTCTATATTCAAATTTAGTGATAATTATACAATGGGCATTAATTGCTACTCTAAAGCTTACTGTAGCATTATGAAATTGGAATGCAAAATGTACTTAAATACAATGAAACATTGATGATTAATAATGTGGTTGAGGAGACATCAGGTGCAGTATACTGAGACACTTGAGTGCATCCAGAGGAGGCAACAAGGCTGGTGAGGGGCTTGGAACACAAACCCTGTGAGGAACCACTGAGGGAGCTGGGGCTGTTTAGCCTGGAGAAAAGGACATCAGAGGTGACCTTATCACTCTCTACAACTCCCTGAAAGGTGGCTGTGGTCAGGTGGGGGTTGGTCTCTTTCTCCAGGCAGCACTGACAGAACCAGAGGACACAGTCTTAAGCTGTGCCAAGGGAAATATAGGTTGGATATTAGGAAAAAGTTTATTATGTAAAGAGTGATAAAGTACTGGAATGGTCTGCCCAGGGACATGGTGGGGTCGCTATCCCTGGATGCATTTAAAAAAAGTCTGGATGTGGCATTTGGTGCCATGGTCTAGTTGAGGTGTTAGGGCTGGGTTGGACTTGATGATCTTGAAGGTCTCATCCAACCTAGTGACTCTGTGACAAGCTACTGCATGTTAGAAGTACATACCATTCAGAGATGTGAACATTTTTTCTTACATATTTTGCCAGAAGCTATGCTGACTACTCAATAGAAATTATTTTATAAGACTAAGTAGTCTTAATCTGCCTCAGCTAATGGAGATGAAATAGAACTGCTTGCCCAGAGGTAGAGATCGACTTTTATTACTGTGTTTAGAAGCTGTCTGATTACTAAACTGCTAGAAGAAATGGCCTTTTAAGATAAATATTTATACAAAAGGAAGGCTATGACAGCATGAGGGGTAATGCACAGAAAATACAAATACAGATGAATATATTTACTAAAAAGCAATCCTGTACAAGTTACCTTTCTATTTTGAGAAAAACTAAAGTATGGGTTCCCCTTGAAAGCTCTCAAGTTGTCAGAATCCAACCCAAGATTCCACTGATCAAAGCCTTATACCAGCAACTGTGACTCTGGAAGGACTCTTGCACTGCTGCCCTTTGTTACAACTGCCCTGCTTGCAATGGATCAGTCACAGGCGCTTTAATTATACTTCCCCAGAAACTATTACTGAGACATGACAGCCTTCAAAATTGTGAACACTGACACAAACTGTATCTGATATTAAAAGTCCATTATGCCTGCAATTTCATGTAACTGTGCAAATAAAACTAGAGCCTACATTAGGGTTAGTAAAAGGTGCTCAGTGCACTGAAGAACTCCTTTGACTCAAGACTTATATGTACAAACTATTCTTAATAAAATTACATGTATAATATCACAGTTGTCAGTGTTTAACATTAACACATTCCAGAAATTTGATCCTTTTGTATTATTTTCCAAATAAATTTTCACACTATTGGCAAAGATTGTGCTACTATCCTTAGAGAGAATTTGTTAGAATTTGTTTACTAACCAATGCCTCATATGCAGAAACAGAAATCAAACACAAAATAATGCAACATAATTACATAAACATAGACATTACAGAACTTAGTGATACTTAGAAATAAACAACTCTATTAATAGGTTTTTACATACTTGGTTTTGTTTTGATTGCAAAGAAAAAAAAGCATGAATGCATTTTGTTGAAGATTTTCTGAACAGCTTTCCCACTGGAACAAATAGAATCTTTTACAGGAGTCTCATTCTTTAAAAAGATTTTTCAAAATAATTATTTAAATTTTAGAGAGGCAGGAATAAATAACATATCAAAAAGCTTTCTGATGAGTAACAGTTTGGGGAAGTCCATGGCCCCCTCCCATCTAAGAAGACTGGTTTCTTAATTTGAGTACTTCAAATAGATGCCTAAATTTAGGCATTAGTAATCCAACTAATATCAAAAACTTATTATACATCTGTCTGCAAAATATCTTTTTCTTTAAGATAACAAAATTCTTTAAGTGTCTCCTGTCCAAAAAATTGCACCTGATATAGGTTTATGCACAATAAAACTGCCACAAGTAAAAGCAAACAAACAAAATCAATCTATCCATAAGATAGATATTACAACTTTCATTGCTAGAGTTTCCAAACAAATGCTAAACCAATGATATGTCCTAAGTCAAAGAAGAAAGCAGCCTATCATAACCTGTCAGACTAAGTCTTACCTTTCTTTTCATTTGATACTTTTGCATCATCATTTTCTTCTAATTTGTCACTTTCACTTTGCATAAACGTGAATGGTTTGTGGGAAACAATCATTAGACCATCTCCACTTGGCTCTATTGCTGCATAATGGGGGACTGATTTTCCTTGCAAAACTCTCTTTTTAATGATTTCGTACCTATGATCACCTATAAAATAGAATTTTTAAAAAGTCATAATATATTTCCAGAAGACAAATTATTATCTAAGGAACATGTTACATTTAAAAATACTATGCAATCCTAACTGTTAAATCACAGTACCATGGTTTTCCATTTCCATTCCAGATTAATCCAGTTGTACTGGATTAATCTGAGTTTTATTCTTACAATGTCTTTGCTGATCACAGCTAGCCCAGCACATCCTCTGTACAAATAGTATTTTTATTGTAGAGAAGGTCAGAAGAAAGCTAAGCATGTCACATTTTCTGAATCTCATAAAGCAGCATGGCAGTTCCTCACTGCAAGCCTTTACAGCAAGTATTCCTAAAAGTTTGGTTAATGAAAGAAAACCAGCTGTGGAAGGATACACCTTTGTTACAGTCCTCTGAAGTACCACAGAAGATATGAAAAGACCTAACCACTGTCCCCATTCTGACTTATTTTCATCCTTCCATTCTTCTGCTCTTTGGTAACACAATAGTGGTGAGTGATCCCTTTGTCCAGTCTGCCAAACAGGGCAGAGAGTTCACATTTGTTGGTGTCAAGAGATATACCCATGTTTTAAGGCTTTGCTTTGATGAAGCACAGATTTTGGTAATTTAAGAAAGGGCTTGTTGCTTAACTACTTACTTTTACTAAAATCTGATTTGATAAACTGCATTCACAGAGAGAGTTTCAAGAAAAGGCAAGCAACAGCAATTGACTAGTGATGAAAGAGATTGTAGAGTATTGTAATTCCTCAAAACAGCTTTTGTCTTTGAGACTGGTTCATTGATCAGTCTGATTTGTGAGATGTTTCTTTAAATGAAATGAAAAATTATTTCTCTCTTCATAATTAAAGATTGCTTTGAATTTTGTTATTTGCATCTCTACTGACAGTCATCTCAAACATTTTTTTGTTCTCTGGAAATGCTGGAGAACTGGCAAAACTTATTGAAAGATTTTTAAATCCACTTTTAAGGGATTCCAAGAATATTTGTCATAAGTTATAAAACACACAAGGTAAAAAAGAATTTTTTATGAAAGTGTACAGTATTAAAAAATATAATAAAAGTCTGTGTTGGTGCTCTCATGAGTAACAGTCCTCAGTTCTATACTGACAGTGTTACTGATTAAGTTTTTCTTCTAAATTATAAACAGTAATGTTCAGAGGTTTCTTTCTCTTGTTGAGCTTGCCACAAAAGCATTAGGCATTTAGTCTCATGTGGCTTTCTGAGAAATATTTCCATCATCCAAGGTTTCAACAGCAGGAAACAACTAAAGCCACTGAGGGCAACACAACTGTGAAAGGTCTGGAAAGAAATATCCTGTAAAGACTAGGTGAGGACTTCAGGCTTGTCTAGTTTGGAGAAAATGAGGCTGAGGGGCAACCTCATTGCTGCACAGTCTTCCTAGGGAGAGGAAGTGGAGACTGAAATGCTGAGTTCTTCTTCTTGGTATCCAGTAACAGGACATATTGGGAATGGCTCAAAGCAGTGCCAGATGAGGTTCAGACTCGACATCAGGAACATTTAAACAGGCAGTTAAACACTGGGTCAGGCTTCCTTGAGAGATGGTCAAAGCCCCATCTAACAGTGTTTAAGAATCATTTGGACAATGCTCTTAACAAGGCTTTAACTGGTCAGGCAGTTGGACTACTTGGCAGTTGTAGGTCACTTCCAAATGAACTATTCTATCCCATGCTATGTTATCCATACTATGTATGCAGGAGACAGAAGAACATTTGGCTAATAACATCACAGTAGGCCTCAACTATTTAGTTCAACAGTTAAAGATCTTGTTTATGTCAGCACCAAAATTTTATTTATTGAAACATAATCAGCAAGACCCTATCAGTCATTCCAAGAATGTCTATTAACTTAATCCACACAACTTTAAATCAGTGACACATGAGGTCTTGTATCCTTCATTTAAATAATAATATTTAATGCACATATATACGGTCATATTGAATATGTAAAGAATAATTTGTAAAACTTTATTAGGATAAAATATTAATTAATAGGTATTAATATACTAACTAGTATGTTTTCAATGTGTTAGTCTAAAATTAATGGAATAATTTCATACTCCTATTGCAGGAAAACGTAGAATATGCAGTATTTATTTTTTATGCTGCAGGTCTTACATTTATCTCATACTACTTCCAACTCCATACATCATTAATTGGAAGCTAAAAAAACCAACAGCAACAAAAAAACCAACCAAAGACCCATATCCAGCTGTACAATATTTTAAAAAATACTACAGACATTGGTTAGAAATCGTTCCGTATAACCTCGATTGTACAAGACCAAGCTAAACAGAAATAGTATTTCATAACATTCAAGTAAAGTGCTATCCTGTTTTCTAATTATCTTAATGACACAAGTGCAAAACTTTACTTCCTGTTTTCCAAATATCTGTCAAAATTTAGGTCTACAACCAATAACTTGATCTGAAAATATAAGGAAAAAATACCTGTGTAAAAGAAATATCAGAACTTGTGGGAAAATAACTTCTAAGACAAAGACTAAAAATATGATTTTTATTTTTTTAAACATTACTCACCAGTAATATAAATGTAAAACACTTACCCTCTTTTCCTTCTGCAATTGTAACCCATTCCAAAGTAACATGAAATCCACTTCCTTTTGTATCCGGTTCATCTTTTTCTACCCTAAGCAGCAGCACAGCTAGTGAGTGTGCATCAGCTTTCACAAATGAAACACTGTGTGCTACAATAAATGGACTTCCTAGTTCTTCATTAAACACAATCTAGAAGACAAAAACATAATAAAAAGTCAGACAGTTAAAGCAGGAAGCCTTGCTCTTTTACAGAAAGCAGGGAAGAATTTTGGTGAATGTCAAATTAGTAACAATTTGTCTTCCACAAATCTCTCTGCCAACAAGAACCCACAAATGTCACACATTTCTGGTTCCTCCTTCTGTGGCTATCAAACTACTGTACTGAAATGTTTGTAAACATTATTGTTTATATTGAATAGCCATTATAAGAGCCCATTAAACAAAGCACAAAGATCCCCAAACCTATCTTCATTGTGGCTGTTTAGCACTGCAATAAACAGAGGTACAGCAACTGATGAGAACAAGAGGGTCCATAAACATTGCCTATCAACTGGGCAAACAGTCTCACATTCAAGATGAAAAGGCAGGCACTTCCCCAAGGCTCTCACTAGCTCTCTAGATACTCCAACGTTCTGAAAATCTCTGTAGACCTTGACTACATGTCTACATGTCAAGGAATGTAGAAGGAAAGGACCATAAAGGACTTTTATGTCTTCTTCAAGGAAAGAAGACAGAGGTCCAAAGCATCATTGCCAGTGTTCAATCACCAAATGTGCCATTATTTAGCTTTGCAAGAGATCCCATTTTCCTTCTCTATAAAGTAAGAAACAAAAAGCTATAATGAATTGAAGGAGAATAATACTCATGTTCAGGAGAAGCTAGGGTAGAAGTTCTTGAATTTTTATTTATGTACATGGATTGGAAAAGTCCCTCCAATATTTGAATTAGGTAGGCAGAATAACTATTACTGTCATACTGAAAGGCTATTAGGCACCACTGTGAATATAAAATGTCATTAATTATGAACTTAAAGTTATAAATTTCATTAATTCATAAAAATTATTTATATAATATGAAAATTATTTCATTAATTTCATACAGAAGGACTCTATATCTTATAATATGAAATGTTTGGTACCTATAGCTGGAAGTTTTAAATCCAAAAACCATGCATTCCAGCTTTTTTCAAAAAGTACTAATTCAGCAAAAAACTGAAGAAAAAACCAAAATTAATCCAAATAACAGAGAAGAAGAAAGAAACATTGTTTGCTAGAAGATTAACACATGAAAAGGAAAGAACAAATGAAAGGATAAATTATAAAGAATTCAAGCTGCAGCAGTTGAATGAGTGTAGACTCAATCTGGCTGTTACTGAAACCTGATAAAGTTTGAGGATTTGTAGGGTTGTGGTATTACTCTAAACAACTCTAAACCACTGCATGCTGTACATACTCAACAAGTCAATTTCAATGATGACAGAACTTCAAATATAAACCTTGTATTTTTGTTACACTGACTTCAATGTAACTTATTTATGCGTCATTCCCACATAAAATAAAAACCAGATGGTATTTATTACCAAGGATCTAAAAAAAGGATGATCAATTTCCTTTACTGAACTCTCAAAAGATGTAGAGAAAGGAGCTAATCCATCATGTTGAAATCTTCCACTTCAGTATATACACCTACAATTCTGTCAATACTAAAACATCTGTGGTTTCTTAGGAAACTACCCTCTAGGAAAGAAAACAGATACAAAATGAAGGCACTTTTTACCAGATACATCTTCATAAACAAAAAGGAACTAACCACAGACCATGAGACTCACAGCTTCAGGTAGAAATGTAACAATTGTATTTGCTGTGTCCAAGCAGAATAACGAGCACCATTATTAATGTAGCTAGATAACTTTAACAGGACTATATTTACTGTTCCTAAATATGTTATTTATTGCAGGACATACCTCCCACTTTTCAGATGCACTGCTTCCACGCTTGCCTGATTTAATTAAATACAGTCTTCCTGTACCATCAGAGAGGGTAACCCACGTGGAGGATGAGAAATGCATTGAGGCACAAAGGCGATTATCACACGCGGTCAAGTCTGTAGGTAGCCTGAAAACTTCTCTTGGTTTTTGCAGAGCAGTGTCCTATAAACAAACAGTCATGAACTAAGACTTTATGAAGTGTTTATTAATTTCAGTAAAAATTACAGGCAAATTAAGAATAATAAATCTCAGTAGCAATGTACCAGTTTTGTGCACCATTATGCATATTTGGAAAAAAGTGGGCAGCAAGCATAATTCTCACTTATGTGGAAAAGGTGGTGGAAATTCATCAAACTGACTTCTATGAGTGTTTTCTAACTGGTACTTCAGCACTCTTTTTCTTCAATTTTAAGCAGTAACTACATTTTGCATTAAAAAAGGCTTTAATTTTCCCCTAGCATTCCTATATAACAATCACTTACCTCAAATAATTCTAGTCCCAGGAAAAATGGGGAGACTTAAAAAGAAATGAAAGCCACAGAATCGTACTCAAACTAGTACATGAAACTCACCTTCTGTTGTACAACTGTAAAATATAATTTCTCAGCTTTTCTAGAGTGGTCACTTTATTCAGTAAGTTAAGAGAAGTAACACCTACGATTAGCCAGCAACCAAAAGCTGTGCTAATTCCTACCACATTTTCAAATAACTTTTCTATCACATTATTATTATTATACTATGGAATTAAATCCAGTTGGTGGCCAGTCACAAAGGGTGTTCCCCAGGTCTTAGTACTGGGGTCAGTCCTGTGTCATATTTCTATCAATCATCTGCACGAGAGATTTGAGGGTACCCTCACTTAGTTTGCAAAAGACACCAAACTGGGCAGGAGTGTTGAGCTGCTGGAGGGTACTGAGGCTCTGCAGAGGGGTCAGGACAGGCTGGACTGATGGGCCAAGGCCAGTGGTATGAGGGTCAATATGGAAAAGTTCTGGGCCCTGGCCTTGGGTCACAACCCCAGGCAGCACCACAGGCTGGTGTCAGAGTGGCTGGAAAGCTGCCCAGTGGAAAAGGACCAGGAGTGCTGGTCAATAGCATCTGAACATGAGCCAATGTGTGCCCAGGTGGCCAAGAAGGCCAACGGCATCCTGGGCTGTATCAAAAATAGCGTGGCCAGCAGGATTAGAGGAGTGACTGTCCCTCTGTGCTGGGCACTGGTGAGGCTGCACCTCAGGTCCTGGGTTTATGTTTGGACCCCGCACTATAAGAAAGACACTGAGGGGCTGAAGTGTGTCCAGAGAAGGGCAATGGAGCTGGGAAGGATCTGGAGCACAAGTCCTGTGAGGAGCAGAGCAGCTGAGGGAGCTGGGGTTGTTTTGCCTGGAGAAAAGAAGGCTCAGGGAGGAGTTGATTGGTTTTCTACAACGACCTGAATGGAGGTTGTAGCCAGGTAAAGGTTGGTCTCTTCTCACTAATAACAAGTGACAGGACAAGAGGAAATGTCCTCAAGTTGCTCCAGCAGAGGCTTAGATGATATTAGGAAAATTTTTCTCAACAGAAGGAAACAACCCTATAAAACAGGCTGCCCAGGGTAGTTGGTGCAAGCAGTCACTATCAATGGATATATTTCAAAGATGTGTGGAAATGGCACTTAGGGACACAGTTTAGTGATGGACTTAGCAGTGCTGGGTGACAGGTAGGACTGAATGATCCTAAAAGGCTTTTTCAACCTAAACAATTCTATGATTCTACTACATATCAGGATAAGCTTATCTGGCATCCTGCTGCAGTGCCACACTGCAATCTTTTTAAAGCTGAACTACAGATAGCTTTTGAGCAGAAATAAACAGAGACACTAAGGTGAACAAATTGCACAGATGACATAATTCTTCAGTGAACAATCAACACATACACGTTTTAAAAAAATTATGCATACCACTACATTTTACAAAAAGAAATCAATTTCCTACTCTGTTAATGTTACACAAATCAGCTTGATTCAATAACAGTGCAAAATGGATGTTAGATTAACAATTTCATCTGTATTTCTAGTAATTGTTCCCATAAGTCTTGCTTTAGTTCTGTGTGGTGTTCTTAATTTCCTGATAATTCCAACAGAAAAAAAAACCTGCTTTCATGCTGAAAATTGGATTTCCAACTGTTTTCATTAAGTACAGTGGCATGTCTTCCAGCATATCTTTTAAGGATTATTCTTAATCTTCTGCCTTCACTCTCACATACAGCTCTTTCTTTGCTGAATAAGGCTTTGTGACTGACTTTCTGCTCATTATTTGGCTCATGGAATGTCAGCCATGCTGCTGCCTGCTAAGGATTAAGATTTACCCCCATTTCTTGTGTTGAAGTAATCTCTGAATACCCAAGAAGCTTGTTAGGTTAAAAGAAAACTCTAACAAAATCTTTATGATTTGAAAATAATTTGGTTCCAATTTGTTTAAAAAACAGTCAGAACATGCTTTATTAGCAATACAGCTTGATCAGCTACTTATGAAATAGATCAGACAGCAGTATTAAGAGCACAAACAAAACATTCTCACAGAAAAATAGAAGATGGAAACTGGACATTCAGCAACATCACAGTCACATCTCTAAAATGTGTTAAATAAGTGAAATAGAACTTAATTATCTGAAGTTTTTCAACTGAACTAAGAAGCTGTTAAATGAGATGGGCTGGCAGTCTGTCAAGTGGGGTCCCTCAGGGATTGACACCAGGCCCCACACACTGAAGATAATAAGGTTCCTGGGATAGGATTGAAAGCCCCCTCACCCCATTTGCTAATGACACTGAACTAGGTGATGAGGCAGACGTGTGCCTACAAGGGAAACACATGTGGCACAGAGAACCAGAGAGCCTGGAAGTGTGGGGCAGCAAGAACACTGGGAAAATAAGCAAAGAGAAGCATGGTCCTGCACCTGGGATGGAACAACCAGAGAGCTCAGAACAGGCCAGGACCTCTGTGGCAGGGAGAAACCCTGATGAAGGGGACCTGAGGGATACAGGGATAACAAGCTGACCATGAGCCAGAAGGGCAATGCTGCAGCACCAAAGGTAAACTGGATCCTGGGCTGCATCTGCACAAGTATCACTAGCAGAGATAAGAGATGTCATCATCCCACTCTACCCAGTGGTTGTCAGGCCCCACCTGGAGTAATGTTGAAAGACATGGAGAGATTGGAAAAGGTGCAAAGGACAGCCATGAACACCATCAAATCACTGGAGAATCTCCCCTGTGTGAGAAGATTGAAGGAGTTAGGCTTCGTCTCCCTGGAGAGGATTCAGGGGGACCTCATCACAGTGTTCCAGGGCAGCCACAAAGAGATCAGGAGCTCTCTCTTCACAAGAAGACCAGGGACAACAGCTAAAAGTTGCATTAGAAGAGGTTTCATCTAGACATAAGAGAAATTTTTATAATGAGAACAATCTGGAACAATCTGGAGTGACTGGAACAACCTCCCCAGGGACATGGCAGAAACTCTACCACTGGAGTTTTTCAAGATAGATCTGGACAGAGTGCTAGATAACCTCATCTAGGCTCCTTTCACCATGAAAGCTTGGACTACAGGATCTTTTGAGATCCCTTCATCTGGGCTGTTCTAAGATTTTAAAATAAACAAAAAATATAATTTAAAAAATCCAAACCCACACCATATTCACCACCTTGTCCCTCTTACAGATTCATAGACTGCAGAATCTGATCTGCACTCTTCAAAGACGTCTTCCAGTAATAACAAAGAAAAACAATTCCTGTTCTTTTCTGTATCTTTGGGGGAACATTTCTCAGGAAGTTATGGTTGTTTCCCCTAATTTACAGAGTGCTTTTTATATATATGTATCATATATGAAACAAAATTAGATAAAACGGGTTTCATAGGTATTTTACAAGCTATTGTACCCACATGTATTTGAACAATAAAATTATTTCTGAAAAAAAAAGAGGTGCCTGACTGATCTTTAGAGATAATCCCTTTTAAAACCACATCTATCTTCTTAATCCAACAACAAATAGACCATGTTGAAAACATAAAAAATGGTTATAGAACCAATGAAACTATATTTTGTTTCATTTTACTAGGCTCATTTCCAGTCAGTTGATCTACAATTATTTCTGAAGGTCAGAAACCTCTGTTTAACAAGAGGAAAATTCTTCCCTCATTACTAAAATTCAGCATGGCTGTCACTAAGATAAAAATATATTTACAAAGAAATATACTTGGAAAAATAGAAAAACAAAATTTGAAAAATATTGCAGAGACAGTTTTGAAGATATTGACAAGTATGTAAAAGGAAGCACAAACAGAAGAGTACTTTTGTATTGACAACCTGAGTGGGAAACAAGTAATTTTTGATTCTGTGACACAAAATGTTTCTTAGTCTCAGGTCCATCTTTAACATAGTAAGGCATGAGACCAAGAAATAGCAGTGAAAACATTCAAGATTAAAACTGTCTCTCATTATAGACCTCGAAGATTCAGCCATAAATCATTTAAACATCTTCTGTCCTTCTATTTTCACTCAAACAATCAGTAGCTTGGGGAAAATAATCTGCTTCTAGCAAAAGAAACTTACTCATTCTGCTCTGTGAAATAAGGCAGGCAAAAATATACACACACAGGACCATCTCCAAAAGAGTCCTTTGCACTTGGGCACGTGAATGCAACACAGAGGGAGCACACTGTGCATGCAAAGTGCGCAGCGGCCTCATTTATTAAGAATCCTGCCTTCGAGGGCATTTCAAAACATTCCTATTTTCCAGATGTTACTAAAATCAGATGTGCACTTAACACATGCTGAAAGGTAAGCAAGAGAAACCGCATTTGGGTAAGTACCATTTTAATAAGCAACAGCAAAAAAAGACCAGATAACAAACAGATAGCCTGCCTTTTGGGCCTACTTAAATTAATATTAGAGATTACTGTGTGCTACAAGAAGATTATGAAACCTGCAATGGAAAATTCACAAATTTTTAATTATTAGAAGCATTCAGGGTCAGTTTCTGGTGTCAGTTGTATCCCTATACCCCTTGGACTATTCTGCTAATTTATAACACATTCAGAAAGGGAGAAATGAAAGAATTAAAAGGAAAAAACCCAAACAAACCAAAACAAATATCACACAATCACGAGACACAATAAATTTTGGCTTCCTCCCATTTTATTTAATTTTTAGATTTCACTGAAAGGCATTTTTTTCCTATGAAGTAGAAAAGTTTTCCATTATAACTAGCAATGATTACTGAGCCTAGGAAAAAAAAGTCAAAATCCTCTGTATCTTATCACAGAAAGAGGAAGCATCATTTCTCATTCCTCTTAATAGTGACTACAGGGCTATACTGTATAACACTACAAAAGACCACACTTTTGTCAGCCTTCAAGTGAATTTTAACAGTAAGCTTCAAATAGTTTTGGATGCAATTAAAATAAAAAATTATCAACTACCTAATCTTCTAAAGCTCACATCAGATTCATCAGCGTTGAGCGGGAATTTTCAGAACTCAATCTCCTAAAAAAAATGAAAAATGATCTTTACTACAAAGCCTTAAAATTTCCTTTCAATTGGCAAGAAAGGAAATAATCTTCTTCACAACCTTTCTGTTCACTAATTTACCTTTAGGCATTTATAAGAACAGTCTCTAATCTCATTTTGACAATGAAAAGGATGGACTTCCTTGAAGATGAAACAAAACCTCCTATCAATCTCATTGTGTCAGATTAGAATCCTATTGTGCCAGATTAGCTTTTTGACAGAGTTTCTTTGTTCACTAGTTGGTTAACTGGGGTAATAGTAGCTCCCTGCTTTAGAAGCATGAGGGGATGGTGAGAGTCTGTAGCCATGTATTATACCATCAAGAACTGGCTAAAACAACTCAGCACTGCTCAGGCATTGCTCAGTGCTGGTGAGCAACTGTATTGTCCATCACTTTTTTTCCCCTTGGTTTATTTCTCTCTCTTTCACTATAATTATTACTTTTGTTGTTATTATTATTATATTTTGCTTTATATAACTTGTTAAACTGTTCTTACCTCAATCTGTGAGTTTTACCTTTTCTGGTTCTCCTTCCCATCCTACTGGGGATGGAGGAGCAGCAGTGAGCAAGCAGCTGCATTGTACTTATCAGCTGGGGCTAAATGACAATACTGTACAAACATGAGATATTTTATGAAATATTTAAAATAAAAATTCATTTTTTTCAAGGAAATAATTGGGAATGAGAAAGGAATAAAGGAACAAAAAGGAAAGGAATAAATAAAAGCTGTAAGTCATATGGCAATTCCCACAAAGAAGAAATAAGAAATACAAGACTATGTTTTTATGAAAAATCAAAATACCTAAGCATTTGACACATCTCTTTAACTGAAAAAAAGAATGAATACCCAGCATTCTGAATAACAAGGAGACATATATTTAACACCATTAAACACAACAGTGAAAGATTTTGTTGTTCTCTATCAGCTTTCTTATTCTGACTTGTTTGAAATACAATTCCTACATTGTGTCTGGTGCCACTAACAGTTGTTCTGAATTGAAGTTAACTGAAAGTTACAGAAACAGTATTCCATAGCTAACTCTTATTGGAAATTAAAGATATGAAAATATATATTTCATTAAGGATTTTAATTAGGTGTGAAAAGAGTTTCCTATACAATTTTTCAATTTGTTTATCTGAGCATAAAAAGAAATCAAGTTGTCTTTGCAAGAACTTTAAGGTCAAGAAACCAAGTCCAACTGCTTAAGGAGAAAACTTTGAATGTTTTGCAGCTATACTGAAATGCTACAAACACCAAGCAATCAACAAAGTTGCATAAAAACCTGACCAATTAAAAAATCTCAAGTCAGTAATCCTGTCACTACCCTGCCCATTGGGTGTATAAAGCAAAGTACTGATTGTTGCTGGCATACCAAATGAAAAAAGTCCAACAGCTGTAACAGGAGAAGGTTAAAGCTATTATACAGTATTTCCAGCCAAGTTAAGAGTAACAATTTCCTCAGTCTGGGATAAAAAACCCACCTGAATCCTCATCCATCAACACAGAAGAACTGCTTGTGTTGATCACTTTCTTTTTTCAATTATGTGTGATTTTGAGCAAGTGGCAAGGTGTTATATGCACTTCTTTTCCTTCACAGATGACATCTTTTTAAACACCAAAGTTGCAGGGATAATTCATGACATATGATAACCAACACTATCATATTAGAATCATATGATATGACATATGATAACCAACTGTCATATTAGAATCAAAGCTGCAACCAAACTAAGAAATAGAACTGAAATAATGATGTGCTAGAAAGTCTATGTGCTCTTTCACTCTGATTTTAGGATGAACTCATCACCCTGTTCCATCTTCTGTTTTAAAGAAGACTGACATTAATTTTAATTGTGAGCTGTACTTGTCTAAAACCAATGCTATTTTTAATATATATTTGACTAATATATGGCTGGGCACATTTGTAATGAGACACCTTGTTGATGTTTCTGAACACAAATTCAAGGAATTATTCATATGCAAACATGTTTCCTTTACCAAACAGAACAGTATCATGTATTAGGACACAAGATGGTGTCTATTTATTTCACAGTTTAATCAGTTTTATTTTCCCCTTCAGGTGGAACCAAAACTTGTGTCCACCAGATATTAATCAAATGCCATTATCTTGAAACAGGTCCTAGAGAAGAATATTTCTTGTCTCAATTTATAGGCTGCTGTAAAATCTTTTATCTGCTAAGAAACAGATTTACACACAGAGTGCCCTTCTAGTGAAGGAAATGTAGTGGGTGTCTGTGTTGTGCAGGCAGAGGAGACCTGCAGGGGTGGCCTCAGTGAGGAGGGGCCAGGGCTGCCCAGGGCACACACAGCCACTTCCAGCGGGCTCCACTGGACTCTCCACTGCAGACAGTTGAGCTTGCAGCCAAGCCAATGGTGTGGAACAGAGGCTTGCCCGCAGCCCTTGGAGCTGACCATGGAAAAACAGGCTGTCCTCCTGAAACCCACAGGGGACAGATATCCACACCGCTGCTCAAGCACACAGTGGAGCAAGTACAAGTTTCTGAACAATGGAGCTTGTTCCTGGTACAAGCTTTGTGTGACCTTCTTTCTTATCATCCTACACTAGTCCTGATTTGCAATAAATTAAATATTTTTCCCCAAAGTCAAGTCTGTTTTGGCCATCATGGTAACTGGTAAGTGATCTCCCTGGTTTTATCCTCATCCACAAGCTTTTCTCTCGTTTTTTCTTGCCATCTTGTTGAATAGGGGGAGTGAGAAAGTATTTGGGTGGGCAAACCACGGTTAACCAACCTCAAAGGATAAAACAAAAAACGAGATTATGACAAGCCACTGTTAAGGCTTTCTTTTAGCTGTTTCTACTAGGAATCCAGATGATCTCAAAAGTTTTGGAAGAAGTCCTAGAAGATTATTTTGTCACAGTAAGAGTCTGCCAAAATCTCCAACTGCTACATACTATGAAAAGGAAAGGAATATTTTGCACCTTCAGTTCTCATTCTACCATGCTCTGGAAACCTTTATTTCCTGAAAATCTAAAACTAGTTTCAGAATTTTTCTTAGTTTAGCCCTGATCTAGTAATTTCTGTCCCCAGAACCTTGCACAGGCTAAGCCACATGCTCTCAAAAACCCACACATAGCCTTGTGGTTTCTTTTGTCTCTCAGGGTTACGAGTCAAACTCAGGTAGTATGACAACAGGCATCCTCCTTTCCACACAGTCTTTTCTTTCTTAATGCCCAAGCACTACAATTGTATGTGCTGGACACATGGTGTCCACAGAACCATGCCCTTCCCTCTCTGAAATGAAGTATAGTTTTGTAAAGGAAACGAAAGCATCCAAGCATTAAAATGGCTTAAAAGAATTATGATTACTTAGGACCACCAGTATAAAAGCAGAAATTTCAGACTTGGTCTAACTTGCTTATACTATTACAACTTCCCTCACGGCCACCAGCATCTTTTTGCCTCCAACAAATGATGTCTAGATTAAGTATTTCTAATTCTAACATGTATACAATATGCAATGGAAAATTCACAAATTGGGTTTTCAAGCTAGCAAACAAACATCAAGAAATACCAGAGAGAAAGAGAAAAGCAACTAGAGAAAAAGCATCTCCCTTTCCTTCAGCTTGTCATCATGTCCATCTTGCCCAGAATGGAAGCAGATGCACCACTACGTAGAAGCCTAAAAGAAAAGAGTTAATGTGTACGTCTCCAGCAGTGACAGCCATAGGCTGTGGACTCAACCAAGGTTTGTTGGTAATAACACACTGTAAGAAAGAACAGGATGTGGCTGGAGACAGGAGCCACACAGAGGTAAGACAGCACTTCTCTGGGACAAATGTCCTTGTTCTGGCTCCTAGAGATAAGCACAGCACAGTACAACATGCATATAGGAACAATGTGGAGAAGTGGATGTGGACATGGACTGCAAGGGGGAGATATGACCACAAGAGACCCCCTAAGCCCTCCAACCTATTTCCAGAAGGGACTGAAAGAACAAACTTCACATGATAACTAAGGTGTGTAGAAAGTGAGTCACCTGTTTTCCAAGTGGAGAAACTGACCCCTAAACAAGTACCCCCACCAAGCCCAGGCAGCACCTCCAGGACCCTGAACATCCCATCAGCCCACTGCTCTGTGCTTGTACTAGGAGGTCAGGGACTAATATTTCAATCTCCATACCAAATGTGTAATTCACTAAAAAACCTCTGTAAGCTTTTTCGAATCCTCTGGCTTTTGTTTTTCCTTTTGGCCACAAGCATCTTCTACTCCTGAGTGCTCCTGTCCCCTTAAGCAGGGGTACAGGGCTATTGCAACACACACTGTAGCAATACTAATGCAATATTATTAACATAAAGAAGTCAGAAACTTCACTTAAAATCCTTTTATTCTTCCTGGTAAAATGCATTTTTGTTGAATTATCTTCCACCTATCTTCATGGCAATAGCTTCCCACAATCTGTGCATTTGGATCCCACTTGCAATATTTTCTATCTCATCTGCTCCCATCTTTTCCAATCCAGTGGTTTAATACAAAAAAAGATTTTATTCTTACCAGAGTCACTGACAGATTCATAACCCTTCCAAACTGATCAACATAGTAGACATTATCCTGGTACCAGGAATCAAGGTGAAGATAATTATACATGCCAAAAGCACGCATGTGGTCAAGGGTATATTGATCATCACGAAGCTGCACTTCTGCTACAGCTGGAGGGAAAAGAAAAAGACTATTTTAACAATTATTTATTTGCAATTTAGTAATTTAAAATTCAAACTAATAACTTAAAAATAATTCTTCCATAGGTATGCTTTATTTGAAAAAAAATACATTATGTATACATAGTTTAAAATTTCCCCATAAACTTGGAAAGCAAGTCATCCACCCTGAAGGCCACTGCAGCAATTTGCTCTGATTATCTCATCACCATTACCATTTACAGTGGCCTGTTGTGGTGGGTTTGCCCTGGCTGGATGCCAGATGCCCACTAAAGCCACTCGACATGTCACTTCCCTCCTCAGCTGGACAGGGAAGAGAAAATATGAGGCTCACAAGAGAGGATGAGCACAAGGAGAGATCACCCACCTATTACTGTCACAGGAAAAACAGACTCAAGCTGGGGAAATTAGTTTAATTTACTGCCAATCAGACCAGGGTAATGAGAAATAAAACTAAATCTTAAAACACATTACCCCCCAACCCTCCCTTCTTCCCAGGCTCAACTTCACTCCCACTGGTCACTCTGTCCTCTCCTCTCCAGTGGCACAGGAGACAGAGAATGGAGGCTGAGATCAGTTCATTGCACCTCTCTGCTTCTCCTCCCTCCTCATTCTCTTGCCCTGCTCCAGCAAGGAGTCCTTTCCACAGGAGACAATCCTTCACAAACTTTTCTAAGGTGAGTTCTTTCCACAGGCTGCAGTTTGTCACAAACTGCTCCAGAGTGGCTCCCTTCCACAGGTCTCAGTCCTTCAGGAAAAACTGCACCAGTGTGGGTGCCCAGTGGAGTCACAAGTCTGCCACCAAACCTGCTGTGGTGTGGACTCCTCTCCCCATGGGATCTCAGGTCCTACCTGGAGCCTGCTCCAGCATGGGCTTTCCATGCCATCACAGCCTCAGTCAGGTGCATCCACCTGCTCCAGCACAGGGTCCTTCACAGGCTGCAGGTGGATCTCTGCTCCCCTAGGGGCCTCCATGGCTGCAGGGGGAGACCACCTCTATCTCCATGGTCTTCACCACAGGGGACTCTGCCCTGGCATTGGGAGCACCTCTTTCCACTTCTTCCTCACTGACCGTGGTGTCTGCAGAGTGGTTTCTCTCACACAGCCTCACTCCTCTCTCTGGCTGCAGTTCTTGTGCAGCAGCTTTTAATACTGTTTTAGTTTACTACCCCAGAGGCACTACCGCCATGGCCGATGGGCTCAGCCTTGGCCAGTGTCAGGTCCATCTTGGAGCTGGATGGGATTGGCTCTGTCAGACATGAGGGAAGCTTCCAGCAGCTTCTCACAGAAGCCTTCCCTTGTAATCCCCCTGTTACCAAAACCTTGCCATGCAAACCCAATACCCCTCCACCCTGTCTCTCACCAGCGTGTGTTGAGGTCCAATTTATCAATAACCTTCACAGTATGAAACACACATCTTCACACAGGCAACAACAATGCCAAACCTACTTTGTGTTACAGTAAGGGAAAAAAAAGTCTGCTCCATAGTAACTCTAGGAAAACAGAAGCCAAAAGAAATATTCCATATAACCACGTGGATTTCATGCTCTTAAATTCTGAGCTACTATACCAACACTTGCAAGGTAAAGGATTAAACAGTACAAAGCAGAATTAGTTCATGGTAATAACAAAAAAACCCAAAAACAAACAAACAAAAAACCCAACAAAAGCACCAAACAAAATTGCAACAAAAATCAAAAGCAAACAAACAACAACCCCCCACCATATTCTTAGCACACTCACTGAACCTGAAATTTCCAGAAATGTCTAAGATACCATAAAAATTTCAGACTAAGTTTTTCTAATTGAAAGAGGTTGCAAAGAATGGCCATTCAGTGGCCATTCTAGTATTCTAGAATACTACCTTCTTCAAGGCAAGAAGCATAGTACCTACAGTCATTCACTTAAGCAAGATTTGTCCAAATAGAAAACCTCTACTTAGCTATCAGTAATCAGGACCGGATTATTTGTTGAAGACTAACCAGGTTTTTATTTAAATTATGTGCAGCTTTTATTTAAATTATGTTCAGCTTTTTTCCTCCTATTCTGTATCTATACAGAGATGCAGCAGCTGCAGTTCAAACACTTCAAAATACATTAGCAGAAGTCTAGTCTATCGTTCTGTAAATAGTCTCAGATAACCAGAACTCCATTTCACTCTCCAGTATAGTCAACCCAGGATTCTTAGCTTTCTTGCAGGGAACTTATTTTGAACTTCACCCAACAAAATTCCTTTAGAAAGTTACAAGTAAACTGTCAGTCTATGATAATGAGCACTCAAGCCCAGAGTATGTGATATGCACCTCAAGGCTAATCCTACTCAAAGCAGACTGTAGCTCCTAATTTTTCAACTTCTACTTTCTTCCCTTTTCTGCTCAGAAACAGAGAAAATCTATTTCCAGTATTTCACTTCCATCCCACCCCGTAACAGGGACCATTCACAACTCTCTGCAGCAGCACGCAGACTTCTGCCTCTTCTTTAGCATCTACTTGAACCCTACTGCAGCAGAAGTAGTCTACTGTGGCAGAATACCAATTCCTGCAAAGAGCAGCTCATTTGGCAGTACCATCAGTGCCACTGCACAGCTATCACAAACTCAACAACCAGATAATCCCTGTATGGCTCAGAACAGACCCTGTCAGAGACACTGGCTATTAACGTAACAGTGGCTTTAGGAAACTATGCAAGATTATGCTGCCTGATTAATAAAAAATCCAGTCACACTATACAAAATGCTTGCAAAATGACAGTGTAATTAGCAATTAGTCTCCTAATCACTGTTGATATTTGCAAACCAGCAGTTTTAATTCCACCCAGATCAAATCATTATTCATATTCACCACACAGGAGGGATTTCTGTACCTCTGCAATTAACAAATTACTGTTCCACAAGCTATGGCCCTTCAAAACAAGCTAGAATATCAACAAAGGAGAAGAAAACACATCTGTCTTAATGGTAAGGACTGCTACTCATTCCAATTCCTACTTTAATTAAT
This sequence comes from Melospiza georgiana, assembly GCF_028018845.1. Taxonomy (NCBI): domain Eukaryota; kingdom Metazoa; phylum Chordata; class Aves; order Passeriformes; family Passerellidae; genus Melospiza; species Melospiza georgiana. The sequence goes on along the minus strand of NC_080430.1, from coordinate 127,704,801 downwards.
TACAATGTTTTACTCTAAATTACACTGTAAAAAAATAGAGTATATTGTGAAAATGCGTTTTAAAGTTGTTTGTGTAACCAAGCTTTATCACAGAGATATTTTTCCCAACACAAGAGATGACATGAATGTTTTGTAAACAATTAAAGGCCAAACCAAATATAATCCAGGATAATTATTATCAGTGAAACCAAGCACATATAATCTACTTCTTGTATAGCTGATCCTACGAAATTAGAATATACATGCAGAAACATGTAAAGATCTTTTTAGCACAAACCCCCTGAAATGGTAAGGCTTCCTTTCTCCACTTCTCACTCCCTACTCCCCTAGTTATGTTGTTCCTGTCAGAACTGTAACTAAAAACAGTCCAAATACTCCAAACTAGATGATTCCTAAAGTAAATGTACAATTTTTCGCCAAGATTCTTGGAACAATAAACTATTGATTAGCTGATTGCAAGGCGATAAACTTTATAAAATCTGGAAGAACATGAACTCTCTGTCCTTTATTTTTCTAGACTGTAGTTCTGATAAGCCCTGAGTAATAAAAGGGGTCAGGAATAGGAGATCCAAATCCCTTGTATTATTGCCATATGTAATTAATTCCATAAACAGAACTCAGAAACTATACAATACACAGGTGATTTGAAATTAGGAAATCTGACAAATATGTATTATCTTGTCATGAAACACTTCAAATGAGGCAGCCAACTGCTTTCGGAATGTATTATACATATGTAGAGCCCTGCCAAGATGAAGCAATTAAAGAACCTATGCCATTCTCCATTAATTGAAAACCATACTGTGACCAAGTGAAATCTGCCATCTGCTATCACATACCATGTGCTTAGATAGGTTATAGAAGATTCTACACTAGGGGGAAATTCATTCATTCCTTCCCTTCTACTGCCTTCAAGAATCAAGGATTCTTGACGGTCTTTCAAAGAAAGAGAAAAGCAATACAGTTGAGTGCAAATAAATAAAGGAGAAAAGAGAAAAAAACCAGAGACTTTTAAGAAAGTAAATTCAGAGAAAGGTAAGTTAATATAAATGGAGAAGAAGAAATACTTCAATCAGATCATCACCTTATTCAGTCTCACAGTTACACAGTTCTATGAGTTTTTATTTAGTTGTTCAGTCAAGATTTTTTTCCAATTTGTTGTTGTTTGGTTTGGGTTTATTTTATGGTTTTTAATTTTTTTCCTGTTTCTTTTTTTTTTTTTTGCTCATGTGATTTTTAAGAGTCAGACTAATACACCAGTCTCAATGGGTTCAATAGTCTGTTTGGGTTCAATTAAGAAGCAGCAGTCAATGGCAGCTATTCAATGGAATGATACGTGGTCTCTTTCAAATTTCTGATAAACGCACCTGCACCATGATAACCCAGCAACACTGATTCATACATGGTTATTCATACCAGAAAAAAATGTGAGTATGCACACTGTATAAACTAAATATAAATATAAACTCAGCTTTCCACATTAATTCACAACAACCTGAGTTGCATAGGATATTTTGGACCAGTATAAAGAAAACTATGCTACTTTTCTAGAATTGTATTTATCTCTACTAGTTCCGTGCTTTAAAAGAAATAATTTTAATAATTTGACTCAAAATAGTTCAAACGTAATTAAAGAAAAGATTTGCACTCACAATGCTTTACTTAAAAGCAAAAGCACTAAATACAAAGTAATTCACAAGAATCAACAGAAGTAACACATCCCTAACCTAACTGTTACTGTAAGATGTCTAGCTAGATATTATTATAATTACTAGTCTGCAATGCAAAAAAAAAAAAATCTGCTCTAAATAAAGAACATTCAATCAAGGAATTTATACTTTAAATTAATAGAGAGGTCTTCTTACATCTGCCACCAAACACTATGAAGCAGAACTGGGGAAAAGTAGAGAAAAAAAGGATGAGGAACAACCCTGAAACAGCCCCTCTATTTTTATATGTTTCCCTGAATACACTAAAGCAACTTCACAAAATTGCAAAATATGCAAAGTAATGATACCAGCATATTCTGTGCTATCAAATATTATATGCTTGTATGTCATGTCTTGTTTTACAATGCCACCCAGTGGAAGCAATTTTGTATTGCAGACACACTGGTCCATTAGTGGAAGAGATAATTTTCTAGTATCAGCATTCAAATACCCTTCTAACCCTGCATTAACGCTTTTTCTTTTAATTATAAAAAACATGCTTTTAATGTTAAAGGGCAGCATCTCGTTGTTGAGGAAATATGTGCCTGAGACCTAAACTTCTATGAATTACAGCTGCAAATATCTGAAAAAGCTCACAATTTCTTACTATTTCCCATACATTAATTTAAACACTCTTTTTATATTTAAATTTTCAAATGCAAATGGAAAATGCAAATGAAAATCTCTGTAAATGTTTGAAACATAGCAGTGCCTTTTGCTCCATGAAAAGTCACAAACCTGTTTTCCATGGAGCACTACTAATGAGCAACTTTTCACTGAAGCAGGCCTTCTAAGCAGCATGCATTGCCATAATTTTTCACAAAAAGGGATAAAACTGATAAATACACATGATCAAAGGAATGCATTCTCTGTATATGCTCCTGGCTTGCATCAGCAGCTCCATCTCTGAGCAAATGTTTACTCTGCCTTCCTGCTGTAGCTATACTGAAAAACATCCACTACTACATCACAAGTACAATGGTCCTGCCAAACAGAAAAGATAGAGAGGAAGGGGATCAGGGAATTCCACATCTGAACAAATTCCAAGCCTCCGGAAAGGAAAAGGAATTATGAGACATCTAACCAGTAGCCAACAATAGTCTTGATCCCTTAAAAATGTTATGCAACTTGGACATGTTCCTTGCTGGAGACAAGGACTTGCCCCACAGTCTCTGCTTTGGACTCTGCTGAGCTCGGATTAGGACAGAAGAGATAACCATGACCAAGACCCTCCTAAACAGTAGGCGATCTAAAAAAAAAGGCATTACAAAACGCAGTGCAAGGAAATATTTGAAAATAAGTTATGGAAATAAACTTTAAAAAGTAAGGAGAAAGACAAAATGTACAGTGAAGAGCTAGGAATTTAAAGCATAATAATATAGGACTTATTACTAGTTGAAATACATTACCAGGAGGAGAGATGAGAAAACAAATGACTGTGACAGTTTAGCATTAACTAAGACAGAATGGGTTGGAATAAGGAATATTTAAAAGAAAAACATGAAAATCATGGTATTTAAAAGAGAAGGGACAGGATCATACTTCCCCCATTCTTCTTCACTGCGACCATACATTTTTAGAAATTTATTAGAAAATCACCTTCTAAGGTGATTTAATAGATCTAATAAATAAATTGTTTCTTAAAATGTCAGTTGCATATCTGACCACAGCAAATTCCTGGCAAGCACAGTCAACCAGTTGAAGGCATGTCAGAACTGAACATTAGGTTTTACATGATGGTCAGAAAATGAAGCTCGCTGTAGTCCTCAGGAACATGACAACCACCACAAGTTGTCACACAACATCACATGCTGCTATCCACCTGCTCCAGGGGCTGAAGACTGCATCAATCCCACAGGGCATTTTTTTTGGTAATTTTATTTTATAGCTAGCAGTGAAATTAATAAAAATAGATAATAAACACTTCAACTACAGCTGAGTTAAAACTCAGTTCTACTTAAGAACAAGCACTTATTTCTTTTTATTGTCGTGTATTCCAAGTACTCTAAAACTCACATATTCCTCTTAACTGCCACCAAATTTGGGATGCCACCCAAGCAAACTACAAATCTCAGGTCATTTGAGATGAACACTCATTACATCTTTTTCTGTAAAACAAAAAATCAACCACCTTTTTACAATAGTCTTCCAGATTCTACTATGTTATTTTTGCAAACAGTTGTGAATAAAATCAGAAATAATTGTACTGACAGTGTTCCTAAACATTTTACTTCTTTTTCAGCTATTGCACTCAGTCGCACTTTGAGGAAATTAAATCAAATTCTTCACACAGTGACAAATATTTATTTAATAACCCAGAAACTACCAAGCTCTTAATCATGTTCTAGAGGCTTTGAATCTGTATACAAGTGTGCTGGAAAGCAGAAGTGCTTGGCCTTCCCACACACTACTGGCTTCTTCTCCCACCCAGTAATTTGAAAAAGCCACAGCCTACACACCATCCACCGTCTCTAAAACTCAACCCATCATTCCTGCACAACACAAAAACAAAATTTTGGAAGGATGCCCTAAATCTAACACATGTGTAGACCACTGACACTGGGAAATACAAAAGTCAGGTACAGAACACCTCTGCACTGTGAGCAAACTGCCTCGAAGGACACAAAAGAAAACCAGCAAGGAGAATGAGGCAGCCATTTGGCCGAAGAGCAGGCTGCAATCAAAACACCTGGAAGACAGATATAAGGCCTGATGCATTTCCTGTTATTAATTCCAAAACACAAGAACAACAATAAAAGCTTTCCACTCTTTAGAGGACCAGTACCTATATCTACATATGCACACACAGAACAGAAAACATGAGTTAGTATTAGTGACTCTGCAGCACAGTTGAGTAAGTTAGGCTGAAATGAGTCAGGGTCTTTGTGCTGTGGGAAGTGGGGAAAGAAAAGATCACACACATATCGATCCTCTATTACACATTTACACAGTTACTGTAACCATTATGTAAAGTATCTGAAGGGACAAGAACTGAGTAGATCCATCTCTCCATTAGCAACTCCATTGTTCATGTATTTTAATGAAGATCTATAATCCTCACCTATTTAGAACAGGTGCACAACTGACTATACAAGAAGCACAAATTTTGCCTGACCATAAGCAGAACAGCAAATAAGAGACAAACTAGGGAGTGCACCAATGCTACGTTGCTGCTGTCTCTGACACAACTGCAGCACACTCATAACATGCAACGCTGCATTTGGGCTGTCTTTTGAAAGGTGACGCCTAAAGCAGTCTTACAGTAAAAATGTTACTGTCATTATATTTTGCAGTCCTACCACAGATACACTCACAATCTCATTCACTTACCCTTCAATACAAAATTTATCTAAAAATTTCCTTCCTACTGCTGACAACTCAGCATGGCAAACACGACGTTCTGATCTACCACGAATGGAATACGTTCTAAACCAAACTAAAGCAGCATGTAATGGGTCACTCTGTAGACAGATATACTGTTCAGTAAATATATAGAGACTGAGACTGATCCACACAAATTGTGTTTACTGTCTCAGTTTTACAAAGAAAACCAAACAAATTCACCCACATTACAAAAAGACCTGAATTTCTCAAATCAGTAAACGTAGAGTGCTGAGATACTTCAGGGCATGGCTAAGATTGTAGGCACATATCCAACAGGACTTTGTGCTAATGTACTCCTCAGTGAATTAGCGCGTTAATGGACCAGCATCTCAAACACTAATGATGTTTGGCAGAGAAAGCAGGGCATGGAATGAAGATTCACCTCTCAACTCTGGGCAGAGTAAGAAAGAAAGCCAGCTAATTTGCTGAAGTTTGTACAAGACGTTAATTTCATACATATTTCTTTAAAGCGCAGGAGCTCCGTTCGCACTCCGCTGTGAACTACCTCAGCTGGTCATTTGGCCTCACCTTGCCTTGCACCACAGCAGATTTAGGACACAGTTTCCTTACTCATTCAGGAACTAAGCGCCCCAGGGGCAGGCTAAGGCAGAGTTCTGACAGGTCAGACACCTGGGTCCACCACGAAGCCAGCGGGCGGGGAGAACGCCGGGCGCCCCCGGCCAACTGCAGCAATTATACCGGGAAGAGCCGAGCAGAAGCGCTGATCTGTGAAACCCCCGCCGTGCGAGAGGCGCGGGGCTCCCGGTGCTGCGGGCCGGGCTGTGCCCAGCTCGGGGCACCCTGCACCGAGGGCCGCGGGGCACCGCGAGGGGACGAAGGGAAAGGCGGCTGGATCCGTCCCCGCCGCGCTGCCCAAGGGATGCCCGGCGGGATCAGCCCCGCGCCCGCTCCTCACCCGCGTCCAGCCCCAGCTGGTAGCAGGCCAGCGGCTCCAGCGACAGCTTGTATCCCTCGAACTTGGGGTCCAGCAGCAGGCGTTTGGCCTGCAGGGAGCAGTGGGCGGCGCCCGCCATCCCGCGGCGCCGGGAAAACTTCGGGAAGCGCCGGCAACTCCGCGGGCCCGCGGGGAACGCGCGGCAGCGGCCGCGGAGCACCACGGGAAGAGGGTGCGCGGGCGCCCGGCCGCCGGAGTGCATGCTGGGAGCCGTAGTCCGGGCCAGGAGGCAGCCGTGCGCCCGGGGCGCGCCGGGAGCTGTAGTCGCCGAGCCCGGACTACGTTTCCCGGCGGCACCTGCTCCCAGGAGCGGTGGGGCTGGCGGCGCGTGGTGCGTCCTGCAGGCGGCTCCGCCTCTGCTGCACGGACCGGCGGGGCTGCGGCGGGCGGTGAGCCGGGAGCGAACCGGGCCGGGCCTTCCCTGTTCCGCTCCCTCGCTCCGGGGCGCCGCTGGGCGGGCCGAGCGCCGGGGGCGCCGGGCGGGAGAGCCGGGCTGCGGAGAGGCCGCGCCCGGAGAGGGTGGGCCGTGGGCGCGCAGGCGGCCCGGTGAGCCCGGCGCTCGAACAGCCGGGAGGGCGCCGTGCCCAGCTCGCCCCTGAGCCGCTCACACACTGGTGCTCCGGTCATTAACGGCGGGGGTGTGTCAGTGGACGGAACACTGCATGTCATTGTGTTTTGGTCACTTTTTTTTTGTTGAGTGAATGACACCAGCATTTGTCGAAACTCTGCTTTGCTCTGTGTAGGTTTGTGGAAAACCTAGATTTCCAAAATGAATAAAGATGCGCAGATGAGAGCAACCATTAACCAAAAGCTAATCGAAACAGGAGAGCGAGAGCGGTAAGTTGAAATCCTCCTCCATGCCGGTGAGAGGCTTTAAATACATCAAGACTGCACTACACCTAGAAGTACAATAAACTCCATAAAGTAAACTCAATTCTAAATTCTTTAAATGCTTGCACATAAAAGTCTTGAGTGTTATAGAAACTATTTTAAAAAATGCCTTTTGAACAGTTTTATTTTAGTTTTCCACTTGTAAAGATATAGTGGGGAGATAAAGGATGGGTAATTGGTTTATGAACTCTAAAGCTTTCCCTTATGCAGGTATTTTGTGTTGGAATGCCCTAGATTCATGTAAGAATCATCCTTCCATTCAATTTGCTGCAGCTAAATCTTGTTATTTCCTGATAAGGAGAAGGAAACAAAACTTTCCTTTTTGCTTCTAAGTTTTTCTTATGTTTCTTGCTCTTCTCTTATTATGTAAAGCAATATGTTGTACAATACATAAAGGAGTGCTTGTGCAAGTCATTCTAGAGATCCCAATCAAGGCAAACAAGTAAATTGCACAATTTTTTTTTGGCCTATTGTTGTCTCTTCAGTCTGTTTTATTGATGTTATATTTGCATATCACTAGAGAGCTTATGACGTTTACCTCCTCATCATTTCACTGTGCTTGCAACGCCATGCACCAAAAGCTCTAATTCCTTCATTTTTAAAGACCTGTATGGGAAGAAATTTTTTCCTGGGTCATGGCATAGCCTTGTGCCTGGTGTAACCTTTTGTAGCCTGACATGGTATCTCTGCTCTACATCTTTCCTGGTTGTGACCATCCCCTTGAGGATTGCACAGAGCTTGAGAAAAGCAAGCAATTTATTGGAATGGTATTGAGATTGCTAATTTAAGAATAGGAAGGGTTTTATCAGGATGTCAAAATCTGTGTTATAAACAGGCTTTATCAGAGCTGTACTGTGATCAGAGGCAGAGCACTTAGATTTCTTGAACTAGGAAATATCCAGAGGCAGCCAATTTCACCTGTATTCTTACTCTGCTTTTTGTCATCAGTTCCTCTGCCCTCTACACGATTCCCTGAGTAAAAGGTATTAGACCTACACTGTTCAAACTCTTGCTACAATCCTTTCATTCATAAAAACAGGGTTTTGCTAGAGTTACTTAGGATTGTACAAGATAAGCAGGCTTCCTAGCTAATGGAGAAAAGGGTAAAAGATATTAAAGTTATTTATCATATCTTACTTTCATTTTCCCTTCTTCTGTTTTTTTTAGTACTAATTTTCACTTTTTTACCTAACTTTCAATATTCTGTTTTGCTATACAGAGTAGATGCTTCATTGTGGCAGATTGTTGTGTCTTTTCCAGTAACGCCTGAATTCTTGTTGCTTAAGCTTACATAGCTAACCTTGCTTAGGAAGCTTAAGATATAGGATCCTTCATTTTCACCCAGAACAAGATAATGTGTAACTGGGGAGATAAACCTGCAGTTGAGTAGTGCAGAATTCTCCCTGAAAGGTGAGGGAGAAGGTTTTGCTTATTTTAAAGACCTGGTATCAGGTGAAATACTCCAGCTTTGAAAGTCTGCATACATCTGCTGCCAGAGTAGACTCAGGTTAAGGAATTCAAGCGCTTCTATTTTTTTTTTTTCTGTGGCTGCAGTGTCAACATTGCCTGAAGCAATTCTGTGAGTTAATTTTGGATTCACCTGCTGTTCAGCCATTTCTGCTGCTGCTCTGGGACCTCTTGGGTAGTAATTGTAGGCCTGACTTTCACACTGGAGCATATTTAAGCTGTCAGGAATGTTTGCTGTTCTAACAAGTTTTACATTGTTTTAACAGCCTTAAAGAGTTGCTGAGAGCCAAGTTAATTGAATGTGGCTGGAAGGATCAGCTGAAGGCACATTGCAAAGGTAACAGTGGTCAATTAATTTATTTCCTTTGTAGTCAACTGAGATTCTGGACAAATAAAAGTCCCAGATGAAGGCTTTACTGACAGTTTAAACAAGACCTGGGCAAGAAGAATGTATCCCTGGCAACTGGACATTTATGTTTAAACATGCTGCTGAACTGAGATTACTTCTCAGCTTTGATTTCTGCATTTTTCAGTAGTGTGCAAGGCACTATAAGTAAACAGTTATTTCATACTGATGAAACATACTGATGTGTATTAATAACAGCCTTTATTTTCCTATAGATTTATTCCTTTTTCTCTGACATACTTTTTGGCTTGGCTGAAATATGTACAGAAATCTTGTTTAAACCAGTTAGAAGAATTGTAAGGATTTACTGTCTGTGCTCTTCCTTACTGTATGTTCCAAAGTGTTTTTCCGGTTGCACCTTTCTTACTACTGTGTAAATAATGTGTTTTAAGAGATAAGTGAGCCAACTTGTGAACTGCTCCAACACTCTAGTAACAGGCACATCTGGTAATGCTCAGATGAGATAAAACAATTTCATGTTTGTTTTTAAAATATGAGCTGATCAAGATGCATCAGCAGTGACAGGTTCCCATCCTTAAATCTATGGCACGAGTGAGAGACTAAAATCCACTGTACAGTGCAGTTGGTACTGAGCTAATAACCCATCTTTAGGTCTCATATTCTTTATATCCTCCCATGACCATGTAGGCAGGGTTTGTCTCTTAGTCACCAGCACAGGTGTCCTGGTTTGAGAGGAAATGAGTTTTATGGGATGTTGTGGTCAAACCAATAGGTGCTCAGTTTTGAATATTGGCACCTGATGTGGCCACTGAGGACATGGATACACCTCTGAGAACACAGGGGTTAAAAGCAGAGAACTCCCAGGAAAGCTTTCTCTGGGTTTCAGTGGTGAAAGAGGTCAGAGCTCCCCTGCCCAGCTGCGGGCTGGGCGGCAGCGGCTGGGTGAGGTAGGGCCTGGGACAGAGGGGAGGTGAAGGCCCCTGAGGATGGAAGGGTGGAGGATCATTGGGGAGTCATCAGGCAGCAAAATCCCCCCAGGGGAGAGAGAGAGAGAGAGCTGGTGCCTGTGCCACCTTGAAATTTGATAGCACGGCCGGCTGAGACAGAGAAGTGGGGGATGTGGCGAGAAGGTGCCCCTGGCTGGACAGCCATGGGAGTTCTGGACAGGCAGAGCCTGAGATTTTTAACCCTTTTCTTGGATGATGGAAACATTACAAATGCTAATCCTCCTGGAGCTGAATGAGAAGAAAGATAGCGATGAGATAAGAAGAAATGGGCCACGAGAGAAGTGGAGAAGAATCTTAGGTAGGAGGAGATGATGGAGTGGCCTTTGGCTGGAGTTTTCTTGTACAGCCATGGACAGAACCACTTTTCCTGTGACACAGAGACTGCATTTAGGGGGAGGCAATGGCTCGGAGCCAAGAGAGTGCAGTGTTGTTATGTGAAGGAGCGTGTGAACAGAGACAATGGATGAGGAGGGTGGTTGGTGCCCTCGACCATCAGTGCAGAAGAAGATGTCAGTTCTTGAGACCCCTCGGCCCCAGGGGGTGAATTTGAGGGGGACAGGTGTCCTGAAAGTGAGAGACTGTGCTCTTTTTGGAACTGGACAAAGCACCCTTAAAAGGAAAACCCTAGATCAGCTCTGGTCCATGCGCAGTGGTGAGAGCACTGGGCATGGAAGGAAGATGTCAGGATGGCAATGATCTCCAGGCGGTGTCACGTATGACAGGAAACACAAGAGGTCTCAACTGTGTTTCCAGGGGAAGCCTGTGGCACAAGAGGGACCCCTCACTCTTTGATTAACTGAGAATTGCTTATCTAAAGGGTGGTGACGGACTGAGAGTTGATGATTGAGGGGTGGATATATTGGAATTTGGTGGGGGGAGGAGGAATGTTTGGAAAGTTTTCATCCTGAGTTCTGTGTGTTTCTTTTATGTATTGTAAGTTAATTAAGTTGTTTTCCTTCTGTTCCTAAGCTGGAGCCTGCTTTGCTCTATTCCTGGTCACATCTCATAGCAGACACCAGGGAGAATGTATTTTCATGGGGGCACTGGCACTGCACCAGGGTCAAACCATGACAACGGGTTTTGTCATTTTATGAATGGATTAAAAACTTAAAGTATTGGTCTTGGTCTTCCTTAGATGTCATTAAAGAAAAAGGATTAGAACATGTTACTGTTGATGATTTGGTGGCAGAAATCACTCCCAAAGGCAGAGGTAAGAAAATGCAAATGTGAATGGAGTAGTACATCAATAAACATACCTACCTCTATTTCATCAGTATTTTGAAAGCAGCATCATGAGCTTGTCTGTGTTGGATTCAATAAAAAATGTTAATAGCTTGATATTACCTACAAATAAAATGTTAATAGCTTAATAATAGCAACCAATGAAAAATGTGAATTTGTATTGTGTAGCAGCCTTCAGATTACTTTTGCAGATTATTTAGTCATATCTCTATTAATTTTTATAATTGACTTAATGGTCCCAAGTTGTGTATGCAACACAGATGTTTTAAAATTCCAAATCTTTTAAGATGGAAAATCAGAACTAACAGTTCTAGTGGAACGGGAAGAGTAAAGAACATGGAATACAAATTAAAAAAAATTACATCATTTAAGGAAACTGCAGTCCTCTTTATATTGATCCTCTCAGGCTCTCTAGCAGGGTTTGATGTTAGTAGTAGAAACTTCCTTAGGTTCTAAATAAAAATAGGCATTCAAAATAGCTTGCTTGAGACCCTTACTAGAGACCAGATTTGAGAATTTTTTTTTAATCTTAAATTTGTGAAGAATAAAGGTAGGATAATAACACTTTTTCTGGTGATTGTATCCTGTTTCCTGTTAAATAATCCTTTTCCTCAAACTTGCCAGTTTTCTGGACTATCAATAGGCAAAAAAACCCCCAAAATCTGACCAGTAACATTGTTCTCAATAGATCCTAATTTTAGCCTATTTTAAATGGGAAAAATATACATGTGCTATATGAAAATCAAGTTGTTTCAGTTACTTTAGGTATTAACAAAATTGCAAGAAGAATAAAAGAATAGAAATGGCTATTGTAAAAGTGTGGTTTTAGCATACTTTTTGTTTTGTCTTTTTTTACTTCTTGCTTTCTTATTTGTGTTTCAGCTTTGGTACCAGACAGTGTAAAGAAGGAACTCTTGCAAAGAATAAGAACCTTCCTTGCTCAGCATGCCAGTCTTTAACTTTGACATTCATCTGGGATACAGTTTCCTGTATTACATCAGTCATGTCAGGATTGGAATACAGTTTACATACTTCATAAGGATGAAAAACTATTAATTTTTCTTTGCATTGCATTGATTTCCAAAAGTTGGTGTTATTTTAATAAAAAATTTTGTGGACTCATGGTTCTGAGGTGGTTCTCTATCTCGGTGGACTGTAATGTGGTGTCACCTGTTCCAGTTTGTAATAATCCGTGACTTTATACAATTGTGGAACCTTGCAAAGATTTTCAGAAAAGAAGCACAGTTAACAAGTATGTTGAGCAGAAATGCAGAAGGGTGTAAAAGAAAGTCTGGAAAATGGGATATGACATACTGCTGAGCATAGCTTTTCTGATTTTCCCAGAGTAAGCAGGACAAAGTTAAAACTACGTAAAACTGTTGGTGAAATTTCTTTTGTACTTCTTTTATATGGAATGAGTTGTTTGAAGTCTCTGACATTGGATGCAAGTATTTACTCAGCAATTAATAAGAGGTTGAATTCTTTAAGAAAAAGGCACTTGTATCTTTCATCAGCAATTCTTTTCACATTTACTTTGAGTCACTATTCTAATTTTGAACAACTACTGTTTTCTATCTTTGCCCATATTACTGTTTTTTATGTGGATCTTTGGGGCCTTTTTAAATTAAGTATAGTTCAGTACTTTGCCACTGTAACATGAAGCATTTTTAATTCTTGTATCTGGAACTGTAACATCAACCAGGTCTATACATAACTGCAAAAATAAATTTGATTAATGGAGAGGATCAAGAAAGAGGCTTTGAAGTGAGAATGTTTAATTTTTCCTATATTTTAGAATCATTTATAAAGTGATGCACAAGCATAAGCAAAACCTGAATGAGTAATTGGATACTGTTGTGACTCGGTGGAGAAAAACTACTGACTCAAAACAATATTCATAGTCCTAATTAGAAGAATGCTGTAGAAACTGTCAGCTGGAAAGCCGTTCCTGTGCCGGTGGGTTGCGCTGTTCCATCGTTGCCGCTGGGGGGCGCCCGCGCCCTGCACCCAGGATGGTGGCGGCTCCCGTTCCCTCCGGAGCCCTCGGCCTGCGGGGAGAGCGCTGCGGAGCTGTGGCACGGACACAGCGCTCCCCTCGCTGCCCGCCCCCTGAGACACGCTGTACTCAGCCCACAGCCTCACCTGCTCGGCGCTGGGCAGAGCCACAGTGGCAGTGCCAGCCTGAGAGGGCTCCAGGGCCGCCTCAGACAGGGGAACGATCTGGGAGAAATCTGCCCACAGCCAAAGGTGAAGCTTGGCAGTAAACAGGAGTTGGTATAAACAGGGCAATACCAGCACCAACAGGCCGCGATGTAACTGGTCATGGACATCTTTTGTCTACAAGATCAAGCTCCTGGTAAGATATAACTGGTCATGGACATCTTTTGTCTACAAGGACCAAGCTCCTGCTAAGACTGTAACAACACTGGAGCCAAGATCGTGGATCTGCTGCAGATATTCGGCCTGCGCTGTTTTAAATCTACCTTAATGTCAGTTAGAGTGTATTTGCTGTATGTCATTGCCTTGATGCTGTTAAATAAATGTGGAGGTCGGAAAGAAAATAATTCTTTCGCTTAAAGATCCATTTTGTTTTTTAAAATGTGCTTTTGCATTTAGTATGTATAATTGCTTAACCCCTGCTGGCAACTCAGCCCCACACAGCTGCTCACTCACTCCCCAGCAACACCAAGTGGGATGACAAAGAGAATCGGAAGCATTGAAGTTGGAAAAACTCATGGGTTGAAATAAAGACAGGTCAATAGGTAAGGTAAAAGCCATGCACACAAGCATAGCAAAACAACGACTTCATTAAGCACTTCTCATTAGCAGGAAGATATGCAGATATCTTCAGGAAAGCACGGCTCCATCCACTTTTGCAAAATCTCTGAGGTTAGTTAGAAAATAACATCTCCTACTGGGAAGGGAAATGAAATCTTGCAATTTCAATGGGGATCAATTAGGCAAGCTGTGGTCCATGTCCCTGCAGGTGATGGCATGGCATACCTTTTGATGGCTGTCACTTTGGCAAAATATAAGGTTTTTTTATTTTAAGTATCCATGCCATGTCTCTGATATCTTCCCCTCCAATTTGTATCTTCCTCCTTGATTTTTCCCCTGCTTTTGCAACATCTGTGAGGTTAATTTTGGCCTGTTTTGCTCCTTTGCACTGCACCAGATGTAATCCCGGTCCATTTTCTTGTTGTCACGAAGGGTGACAAATCCTGATTTTCGGGATTTTTGGTTTTTTTTTTCAATTGCATTTCATTTGATCATATCTCCTTTCCAGTGTGTTTGTTAGGCTTTCTTTTCACTTTCAGACTTCAACAGGAATCAATTTTAGCAATCTTTGGTTCATATCCCTACACTTGATGACATACAGGCCTTTTCACGGCTTTTGACTTTAGGCAATTTTTCTTTTTTTTTAAGTATCCATGCCATCTCCCTGATATCTTCCCCTCCAAGTTGTTGTCTTTCTTCTTGATTTTTCCGCTGCTTTTGTAACATCTGTGAGTTTAGTTTTGGAATGCTTTGGTATTTTGCACTGTACCTCATTTCCTACCAGACCCTTTTCTTGTAGTCATCAAATCTCTCGATTTCCATTTTTTTAGGGTTTTTTTCAATCGCATTTCATTTGATCCTATCTCTTTTCCAGAGTGTTTGTATGTCTTTCTTTTCAGTTTCACAAGATTTTGTTTCCCTTTGCAAAGGAAGTGAAAGAAAACAATTTTGGAAGAAATGAAGTGCAGGGGAAATGACTAAATTTTGTCAAAACCAACCTCACAGATGCTGTAAAAACATGGGGAAAAAAAATCACGGAAGAAGACACAACTTTGAGGGCTAGATATTAGGGACATGGCTTGGATCCTTAAAGAGAGTAAAAAGATCTTCCCCAAAGTGAAAGCTATCGTATGCTATGGGTTGCTTTGAGTGGCAGGGACATGGACCAAAGCTTGCATATTTGATCCCCCTTGAAATCTTGGAAAGAAGAAAGAAGGGCTTACAAGCACTCTGGAATGGAGATACCATCAAAGGAAATGTAATTCTAGAAAGAAAAGCAGAAAATTGGGAAATTTAGTGACTGTATGGAAGTGTACAGGGATTGCATGAGGTGCATTTCAAGGGACCCCAACATGCCAAAACTAACCTCTCAGATGTTTCAACATCAGGAGAAAAAATGAAGGGGCGAGGTAGAGTATTGGTATGTGTTGAACAGCCAATATTTATACTGGGTGATGAAAGGAGCGGCTGTGCACAAGCAAATCAAAATAATAAATACCTATTTTTGTGTTTTGTGTATTCTTGAGGAGAAGCAGTTTCTTGTACTACCTTTTGCAGCTGGCTTTTTGGAAGTTTATTTTACATTAAATTCTTGTGCAGAATGAATCAATCCGTTTGTAGAGCTAGGTCTTGTTGAAAAAAGATATCCACTGAAATCTCTGTTTTTATAGAAATTATTTGTGAATTTAAAACAGACAATTTTTTGTGTGTTGGGTAAGATAGAAAAAAGAATTCTAAAATGTACCTCAAATGTATTGATGTTTTTGGATGTGTCAAAGTGACAGACAATATTAGGACCATTAATATTGTGACCTTTATCACAATTACAACTGTGCTGAACTTTTCAATTCAAAAGGTTCAACATTTGTCACTAGATATGAATTCATGTGAATTCAACATCTGTGAAATAACGTCTAAGCCAAGAAGAAATTTTTTTTCTGTCTAATTGAGATGTCAAGTGTAAACAGTTAACTAAGTTTATGTTAAAATCAAGGTATTTCTTTGTATATTGAAAATAGGAAATTGAAATACTGTCAGGAGGTTCTGCGTGAAGTTTATAAAAATTATGGAGAGGATGGCTATCTTTTGGGGTGTTTTCCTTCCATGTTTAATTTTTCTTTTTTATTTTGTCTTTCCAGCAGCAGTCCTTTTCCACTTAAAAAACAGACTGAATCAAACTAAAAGTTTGATTTCATTACATGGCAATCCCACAATTTCAATGAAGCAAAATAACTGAGCTACCAGAGATCAATGAGAAGGAAGTGCAGCAAGACAGGTACAGGTCAGTGCTCTTGTTATTTTCTGGGTTTTTTAAAATTTTTATTTCTGTTTAGTGTCAGAACTAGTTGGAGAGCTTTTCCTGGATCTCCATAGTGAACATATTTTACCAAAACTAAATTTTGATTGTGATGATTTTAGAGTCTCTGCAAAGAGTATTAATTTTGAACTAATTTTGTATGTTTATTACTTGCATCAGATGCTGTTTCTTGGTACGTCCTAAGAAAGATATTGCATAATAACATATATATATATGTTATTATAGATGTGTATATGTGTATATATATATTTATCTATATCTATATCTATATCTATATCTATATCTATATCTATATCTATATCTATATCTATATCTATATCTATATCTATATCTATATATCTACATTTCATATATAACATAATGTTAATCCCAGTCATTGTCTATGAAGTTTGCATAGTAATACCTATGGTTTCTTGTAGCTGAAGGATTCTTTCACTTGGAGCCAGCAGTCCTTTACACTTTGTGCTTGTAGCTGCTGTTATCCAATTTTATTGAAGTTGAATAAGATTTAATTGTGGTAAATTACCTGTCTATATCTGTTGGCCCCTGTGCATAGCAATCTGCATAAGTATGACAGTTTTGCATGTGACAGCAATGCCTCATATACATCATGTGGAGTAGCACATTTCCCTTTGTAGAAGGACATCTGCTACCCTCTGGTGCATGGTTTCAAAACAGATGGGCCAAAGAGGTTTCAGCTCTGATGCAGGTCATCACAGTTCCCAGTGTTCTTTACATCATCATCATTACTCTCTGTTGTTATAGGTGATTTTTCTGAGGTTTACTCAGAGTACTACTGCAGTATCAAAAACTAAGTCCAACAGTTCTGCTCCATTTCCCCTCTCACAGTTTTTTTTTTATTTCAAAGAGGAGCTGATGGTACTACTTCTACAAATCTAACGACTTCAGAACAACTCTCAGAAGGAGATTCATTATTCAAAAAGGAAAATACCTTCATTCTTCTTACCTTACTTCCCTGGAAAAGGTCTGAGTTGGGTTGGGTATTTCTGAACATAAAAAAAGACCATGGGAACAGAACGTGGATTCACATCTTCCAAGGAAAGTAGCCCTCTGCTGCACTTATTACCGACAGTGAGCTTTGAGCACACCAAGCAGAATCTGCCTTAAACACATTTGGGAAAGAGAATCTGATTCATATCTAACAATGCTTCATGATCATGTTATTAAGACATGGTGTTTGATCAATATCTGCTACTGCAGATGCTGAAAGCAGAATGTTGTGGGGTTTTTTTGTCTGTAAGTTTTATTTGACTAGTATTTAATCCAACACTTGATTTTATCCATTTCCAGACACTGTGACACGTGTTGCATATCTTCATCTTTCAAATCAATCTTACTATACAGTAAAGTTTGAAAGGCAAGCAACTTCTCTAAACAGAACATTACCAACCAATAAAACTTTCTTTAAACATCCTCTTGACAGACACAAAGTATTAGGACATTTCACAGATTCAAATAGTCACAAACTTTTAAGTCAGAAAAATACAGCTGTGTTCCTCTAATCTTAGTTGGATGGCATAAATTACAGTATGGACAGATATCTGGAATAATTCATACAATTTACAAATCCATCCAAAGTATGAATTATTGTTGAAATTAGGGAAATTATGTTGCTGTTATAAAAACTGTTCCTCAATAATCAGTTTGGCACTGTATTTTCTAGACCTGTAGCCAGAAATTCTTTCATGTCTCATCTAAATATAATGAGCCAAGTTTGCTGACAGAAACAGTGTAGGACAATGAACAAGCCTGTTAGACACTTTCTGAACTTGGCTGAGCTATGGAACAGGACAAAATGAGCAGAGTCTGAACAGTGAAGGCAGGAGAAGTGAGGCATCCAGCTCAGAGGTGGGCAAGGTTTTATAAGGGTTTGTTTCTTGGTTTTCTTCTACAAGGCCAAATGAAACACCTAAATTAAAAGGAAATTAGAGATAAAGAAGAAAAACCTTATTTCAAAAAAATATGCAGGTGGAACAGGAGAAGACTGTGAAAAGGGATAAACCTCTATCAGAGGTAGGAGAAGGAAATTCTAGAAATCCTGTGAACAAAAATTTTGCTGCACTGAGAGATGTTTTGTCGGCAGGTAAAGAGATCTTTTGGGGTTCTTAAGAGGACACCAGTACACAGATGAAGTAATGTTATATCAACATTAACTTTTTGAGCCAAACTTGAAAAGTCATTAAATTTCATAGATTAGTTACACCAGATTTACTGTCTAAGAAGCAGAAAAATAGTTGACAAAGAAATAAAGCTTAGGAATAAGAATAAACTTTTATCAGGTTTCCTTATTTCCCTAAGTCAAAACCAATATGATCTTAAATAAATGCAATTTGAGATAACTATTAAATTTTAAATTAGACAAAGAGCTGTGTTTCCATGATTCATAGAATTCATTAAAATCCAAAATGCAGAATTTATTTCCTTGCTATCCAGTTAAAATACCAATTAAACACTTCACCTTGTTAATCTTTAATCAAGAAAATTAATGCTACTTCTAAACTCTTATTCAAGTCTCATATCATAGCATAACAACAACAATTCCTCTCCTTTATGGACTTCGATGCTGCATCCTGCTGTGCTGCTAATGTAACAGCCATGTAACAGTCTCTGGTTATTTGCATTCCTGTTTATGGAATTTATACGGTAGTACATATGACTGAAATATCTTGCCTGAATTATTTAAATAATTTAATACATTTTTTCACCAATTTGAGATGACCACCTAACATTTTCCATCACTATTCTTTGTAACATATTTAATTTTTTTGCTATGTGTATATGAAGCGTCTCTTGTTAATGGATTCTGAGAGGAGTTTTGTTTGTTTCTTAGTTTGTCTTATTTTGTGTTATTTTGTATTTTAATTTTCTGAGCAGTGAGCGACTCAATCAGACTAACTACTGCCATGCGCCACAAAGGATAAATCAAGGTCTTTCTCAAAGACAGACCAGGTATTTGGCTTAGACTAAATATGTGCCTTGAAGATGACTGTTTGTGTTTGATGGGGAGATGGAGGCACATAGTGACAACCATTTAGGGCTTGGCTCTTGAGAATTTGCCAAAGCTTGGTCTCAGTGTTAAGAGTTTAAACAGTAAGTTTCCACCTAAGTTGTACCTATACCAGTGTCACACAATCTTTGTCTCCTCTTGATCTCACTACTCACACCCTGCCACTGGAAGTTTTAGCTCTGAGACCAGGACTTAAAGGACCTGGGAATGGTTTGCATCAACAGAGTAGTAACATACTAGTGGCTATGGGCAAATTAGACTAAATAATAATTGGATTTTCTCTAGTAGCAATAATTTACAAATAGAAAAATTCATGTAAGCTATGCTCTACGCTAAAAAGCAAATTCAGGCATGCAACCAAGGATATAGTTTTCTTTTACAACTAGATGTCACAGCTGTGAATTATAATTTTATACTGAAAAAGTGCTCTACAAGATGTGTGGTATATTCTTAATGATCAAGGTTTTGTTACCATGCTATTCTGAGCACATAAATGAGGAAGGATTTGAAATGAGGAGTAATTCCTTTTATCAAGCTGATAAAATGGCAACTAAGATTTTGGACATTGGAGCCATCTTTCAGATATACATTTTGCCTTCATCTTTTAGAAGAATTGTACCTTTCTGCTGAAAGGCATTTTCATTGAAAGTTGAATTTACTTTGGTAGGATGAAATGAATTTTCTTTTCTAAAATTTGCTTCTTAGATAATAGTTTCTTTGTTTTTATTATTTCCAGATTTCTCAGTGGAGCAGCAAAGAAGAAACACTTGGCAGAAAATTGTGTCAGGAACTACCTTAATAAGTTTGGTTTGCAAGTTTTTAAAAAGTGTTGCTTTTTTAAATGATTTTTTTTTAATTTTAGCATTTTATACTAGAGTTCTTTACTCATATCCAGTCTCCTGAAACCTGCATTAAGGATCCTGTGTTTTATGACACCCTCTTGCTCTTTTAAATTGAAAATGCATTATTCTCATTTGTTGCTATAAACTACAAAAAATGTCTGTCAAAAAAATTTACCAGTGAAATAATTACTTCTTGTTTTGCATTATCTAAATAGCTGTGTAGAATATTTGCCATTTATTCATGAAACATTCACTGGGGTGCATGAAGTGGGATAGCAAATATGCAATGAAAACCTGCCATGACATTTTTTCTAGGAGCTTTCTTCTGATACCATAGCTAATCTGGAATCTGGCAAGAGATGTTGCATTTTAATATAGTTTGCTTCCTCTCATTTATATTCCCATCTTTGAAAAAGTTAGCACTATTCTCATTCCCATGTTATTAATGAACACAGAGGAAAATTTCTATTTATTATCTCTTACTAATGCTATTTTACAGCTTTCAAAGATCCTCTACATCCTCCAGTTTTGTGCATGGGAGAACGGGGGTGTCTGTGTGTTACCAGGCCTCACTCCTATCTAGCCAAGCATTCATGGCTGAGAAGTGTGCCACATCAATTGATGAAGAAAAGATAATGAAGTGAAATTAGCTTTTGCAATAAATGGCAAACCTCCTAATCACTGACAGGGTGTGTGTTTAGTACTGTTACATTTTTCATGAGCTCAGTTTGCAAAACTTCATGCAGCCTTTGCTTCTAATCCTGCAGTATTCTTGCAGGCCAGGTTCTGCCCTCTGGGCATGCATGCTCTCAGCCTTAGCTGACCTCTTCAGAATTTTAACTTCAATTATTCCTTGGTAAAATAAAAACTTAATATCCACTTTGTGGTACTTCTGTTTGTCTCCTCTTCTTCTGAAACCTGATTTGATCTTTGCCGTTTAAGGACTCGTTTTGCCAAGAACTGGCTTTTTATTTCAGAGTGCCCAAATAAGTCAGAGCAACATTTGGCTTTATAAAGGAAACAGAACTCTTCATAAGAAAAATAATGGGATTTTTCAGACTGTTCGAAGAAATTGCAAGTTTCCCTCTCCCATAGTTTATCTGTAATGAACTCCGTTTTATTGATTTAGATAAGATGCTTGTATCTGCAGTCAGGAAAAGCTAATCCCAGCAGCAGTGGGCCAGGAAGCAGTGTGCCAGGCATGAATTCTATTGCTGTGCAGCTCATCAGTGTGTACAGTAAGAGCTTTGTCACAAGTCCACCAAGTCCCTGTAGTCTCCCTGGCTCTTCTGACAATAAAATGGCAAAAAAATGGCAAACCTCCCAATATTACTCTAAGGTAGTTTGGATGGCCTATATGCAAGGGAACATACTGGCCCAGTCCTGGCTCAGAATCAAGGCCAGACCCTGGCTGAGCATCAGGCCCTGTTCCTGAGCTGTCCTGTGCCTGAGACAGAAGCCTCAGTCCCAAGGGCACAGAGAACATGTGCATTAGCTGGTGCTGCATGGTTTCACAAACTGGATAGGCTTGGAATGAATATACTGCACTGTTTTAAGGATATGTGACAAGAGTAGGAGACAAGACTTGTAAAATTACCAAAATAGAATTACAAGAAATCTTTTGGTATTCAAATTTTGATAAGGCATTCATTGGGATTCAGCTCTAATTTTAGGTACATTTTCTACTTTATTGCCTTGGATGCAGGAGGATTCTTCATTTGGACAAATATCCTTTCATAACATAGAAAATATCCAGTACGTAATAACTTCTCAACTATATTGACTGTAAACAGCCCATATGACACTAAAGCAAAAGGATCATCTTGCATTCTCTTAATTTCCTACATATTTTACTGAAGTTTGCTGTTAAATTTTTAAAAGCATTGATAATCTGATTGTTTAGTTAGGCATATTGTAAACTATGTGATAAGACTAGTGTCTATTTATTATAAATCAAAATATAGATATTTAATATTTATTGAAAATTTTACATTTTTAACAAAACATTGTAGGTTTGTAAATGCCAGTAATCAATGAGTCAACACTGACTTCTCTTTGTCTAGGATTTTGACCCACATATGCCTCATGTCTGTTTTACTCTGTTTCTCAAGTAAACATAGATTAAATACTTTTGTGAATAAGCTGGGCTATAATCTAGGCCTGAGGCATTATGCTGCTGGTTTTCAACAAAATACGACTTCTCCAGAAAGCTTTAGCTAATTCTGAGTGAAAGAAGAATACAGAAGTGTCATTGTTTCTTTTTAAAGAGATCATCTTGGGGCAAAATGTTTGTCTCACTAGCTTGTATTCCATGAATTTATTTTATTATATTCTGTAATAAATTACACAAGTGTGTGTTTGAACAAGAATTTCAAAAGTTTAAATTAAATAGAAGAATTAAACAACTGATAGACATTTTTGACACTAATTACTAAAATGAAGTTCTGTTGAATAGAAAGGCTTATAAGTACTTAAAAGCAAACTTCACTATGATTTTCACACAGAAAACCTGTTAATTCTTTCAGAGATAATTATTTAGGGGTCTCCATCAAACAAGATTTTAACTGTCATGGCTCCAATTGAATGCCTCAGTATCTGTAAAATAAAATACTGAAACAAGACTTTTGTCAGTTTCATACAGCAGTTTTTATGTTATTCTTTTCACTCATAAAATTTAATGAAAACTGTTTAATTACTCAAGAGAGTATCTCCCTGGTCTTGTGTCTTAGTTCCTCTCATGTCATCTCATGCAACATGCACAGCTAAGCAGGACTTTCCATGCTTGCTGTGTACATGAATTAAGAATGAATTCTGAATTGTGAAATAAATTTTACCAAAAGCATCCCATCTTCTAATCTGTGGTGCATTTTTCAAGGAAGGAGATGATTGCAGAGCAGGTGTATAAAAGATGAGAAACAGATTGCCCAGTTTTCTCCTTAGAGTTGCTCATGACATGGGAATGAGTGTAGTTAGGAGAAGCTTCATAAAGAAAGGAAGTTATAAAGAAAGGAAGTTATATTTCTAATTTTCATGCTGAATTGTCTGTACAGTCCTTCACTCTGCGTTGCACAGTGTGCATAAGGCCACTTATGAGGCTGCACTGACCCTGGGGAGAGCAGAGCTCACTCAGTGTGTGGCTGTGAATTTGAGCTAGTGTCTCCAGAAATGTGCTACTCCTGGCAGGGAAAGTCTTCTTCCTGTTCATCCTTATTCAGAGCCAAAAACTGATAAGAGCTTCTACAGAACAAGACTTATCTCCAGAAGAGTAGATCAGCACACTGTGGCATCAACACAACTGAATACTTCACTCTCTGCTAGTCACTGGGTATGTCTTCAGTTTGGAGGTGTCATAAAATCACAGAATCACAGAATGGTTTGGGATGGAAAGGAACTTAAATGATCATTTAGTCCCAAACCTGCTGCCATGGGCAGCGACAGTTTTCACTAGACCAGGTTATTCAAAGCCCCATCCAGCCTGGCCTTAAACACTTTCAGAAATGGGGCAGCCACAACTTCTCTGGGCTATCAGTTCCAAGTGCCTCACCACTTGCCAGTGTCCACTTGGACTTTCCTGCTGTAGAGTAGGCATTTTGATGTCTTTCAAGAATTATATTTGGGGATCGCTTTTGTATTCACTACAAAGAACTTGCTTTGTCCTTGCCAGGTGGAGATTGCTCTCATGCATTTTTGTGATTTGAGTCGTCCATTTCTTTATCACTTTATGGATCATTAAGATGTAGTGATAAAATTGAAAATAGTAAGAGCTGATCTGATTTCAGTGGCCTCCGATTTCTTACTGACCCTTTGTGCTAACCTATTTCAAAAGACTACCTGTAGATGTGATAACTTAGAGAAACAAAGCAATAAGCTAAGAACCATGACAATTTAACTGTATTTAATCTTGATGCAGCCCGCTCATCTTATGGGAAAAATGAATCTGTCAATTTATAAGTTCTTCATATATGCTCTGAACTTGAAAACATTTTAAAACCTGTTTTTAATGTATATTTCAAAATAATGCTTTCACTATTCTTAAAGAGAAAGCAGCCTTGGCAAAAATGTTTGGGAAACCCCAAGCACTGACATTTTGAAATGACAGATGAAATTATTACAGCGAAGGCTGGGGACATTACAGTCTTGGGCCAGTTTTATAGTGAAACTACAGTGAAACTATTTTGCATCATTGCCAGCTACCAGCCAGTTATCTGGCCTGAACCAGTTGATATTTTAGAGCAAAATATCAAACCAAAATATTTTCAAAATACCTCAAGATTTTTTGTAGTATTTTTAAAACATTTCTATAAGGCATATTTATGGCATAGTGATGTGTAAAGCTACTGCTTTTTGTCCAACGTGCCTTCAAACACTCAAACCAGGAGTGTTCCCTGCAGTTAAGAGACATATGGAGGAAATTTGTAACTGGCAATTGTTTTAATAAAGAGCTCTATGGAGAGTTATAGTTTGCTTTTTAGAAAGCAAATAATTATACTTGTCAACTTTGACAAACAGAAGGTTGCTATTTGAAATACATATTAATAAATTTTGTCATATTTACTACCTCATTGAACTTTATTGTTATTTAAAATTTTACTGGCAGGATTCTGCACTGAATAACACAACATGAGAAGTGCTATGTGAAATGAGCACAGAAATAAACTTCCAAAGGGAGGAATTTTTTAATGCACTATATATTCTCCAATTGAAAACATACTACATGCTAAAGAGCAAGAACGAGCACTGGGTTTTGTTCGTTAAAACGTTTCTCAAATTTGGAAACAGAAGTAATATAATCTGATTTAGATAATCCTTCATACACATGCAGAACAAATAGATGCTAACAAAACAGTACAACATTTTTAGAAGGTATTTGGAAATACTCAAGTTTGTGTAATATGTACAGTCAAGGCCTGTTTATGACTGATGTGTACAGAAAAAAAGTTTGCCAGTGTATTCATAATTAGACCTGTCATACTCTATTGTTACTTGTTTTACAATTTCTTAACTTCAGTCAAGTGTGACACAGAATTTGCTGAAAATACTGCTTCCAAGACCACTGGTTCTTGGAAGAATATGTCACCCAGCCATTATTTTCATTATTTTATTCTTAATAAAGAATAAAATAACTTTTTCTTCTATTGTTGTCTACAGAAAAGCTTATGTAGAAAGATTAGAAAAAAAAGAAACATGTAAATCCAAACCCCAAGCAAAAAAATTTTGTTCTCTTGTTGTATAGGGAAAAGAATTTAAAAGAAATGTAAGAACCCAAGTCTTAACCAATTTATGAACACAGTTATTATAAACTATTGCAAAACAAAAAGGCAGGTTTCACAGCAAGTTACAAAAACTTCTGACAATCTGTAAAGTACAACAGAACAAACACATCTGCCTAAGCACATACTTCCATTAAGCCTAAGTATACATATAGTTCTAAATAAATTAATACACTATTAATTTTTTTTTGGTGGGAATCATGGCATGACTGTATTCCTTCAGAAGATCCAAATCTCCTTCAGTTTTTTTAATGAGCACAGGAAATGTTCAGTACATTATAGATGCAGATCTTCAAAGTTTAGATTGCACCAAATTATTGAATAAAGGAGGAACTTCTGTGACATTTTCCCAGAGAAATTGCAGCAGGTCTTTGAATGCTTGTTAATTCAACAGCTACATTCCCTAATTTGGTTATGCAGCACCCCATTAGTTTCCTTTTATCAATTATATCAAAAACCTATAAGTAGTTTTATCTAGTGCAGAACAGAATTTTTTAGCAGTGTGGCATGGTGTCAGGCAAAGTAGCAGGCAACCCCACAGTATCAGTGAACTTGGCAAATAGAATTAGGCAGTATTCAGTTAAAATTTCAGACAATTCGACACTATCTGTCCATTCCTCTCATCTTCTCTTTCCTAATAGTCCCAGTTTCATTTTGCAGTATTGAAAACATTCCACAGAAATTGGTGTCAACTGCAAGTTCATTAATAAAGGAAGAAATGTTTTCTACAATTCTTCTGTTCCTATAAACATGTGCCTTGTGAGCACACTTAGGGAAACAAAGCTTGTGTTTGTTAAATGCTTTGTAACGTTTGCAAGCATTGTGATAGCGCACATTTGTCATCAAAGCTGAAAACTGACATACTAATTTGAAGGAAGAATATTATCTCTCTGAATAGGAATGTGTCCTGGTAAATATCTTGGGGGAGTCATCTCCAGGATGCACCTATTTGTCTCTAATGGCTATATGAGAAGTCTGGCAGGTTTTTTTTTGCTGTGAGTTATATGCTTTGACAAAGTGCTGAAGTTCAGGTCCCTTTTTCATACAAGGGTAGAGGAACAAATTAGCAGCTGTGTCAAACCTTAATGTCCAGTCAACCCAGGTAATTGCTACTCTGAATGTTATAAAGATTTGCTTATTCTCAAGGAAAGCAGAGATGAAGTCCCTGCCACTCAGAGTCTTCTACAAAAAGCTTTTCTTGATTGCATTGGAATGCGGAACAAAAATGTTTTTTAACTCCACAATATTTGTATCTTTTACATGACTAATATCAATGAAACTTGAAATGCAGTAT
This sequence comes from Melospiza georgiana, assembly GCF_028018845.1. Lineage (NCBI taxonomy): Eukaryota > Metazoa > Chordata > Aves > Passeriformes > Passerellidae > Melospiza > Melospiza georgiana. The sequence continues at coordinate 127,678,250 of NC_080430.1, read as the reverse complement.
AATGGGAAGGCCAAGGCATATATTCTACTGTCTGGATTGTTTGCATAGCACAAAATTCTGCAGACAGAGGGCTGTGAACTGTCATTTCAACGTTCAGCCAAAAAATTCTGTTCACTTCTAATATAATTTCCTAGAAGTTAATTTTAATAATCTGATCAAATGTATGGAATTTTCCCTATGTTATGTGTGTGCCATGGGTAATACAACTCATCATTCAGTCACCTCAACAACCTTGTGTGAGTACAAAGTTTAAGTGAAGTTATGTAACCAACCGCTCAAAAGTTTCTCAAATAATTCAGTATCTTCCTCAGAAATAAATATACTGTGGTCTATAGCTGGCTGAATAATGCAAGAAGTTATTAATGGGTAATTATTCTATGATAAATGGTCAAATTTAAAGCAGGTTTTATTCACAATAGATTATTTGACCAGTTTCACTGTTGTGAATCAATTTTACTAGGCAGCCAGGCTATCTTCTGTATGAAATACACAACTCAATGCTATTAAATGAAATTAAGTACTTCTGCAATATTATTCATGGTTCACTGTAGCCAAAGAAATACCTTGTACTCTGCAAAAGTTTTTATGGTGATATAAAATACTTCAAATACCTTTAAAACTATTAGAGTATTGTCTTGGGGTTTGTCTGCAGTTAAATACCTTCTTTTCTATATCACCATTTCTGTGTCATTTCAATATTTGTATTTTACAATGCCTGCATGTCGGCAGTCAATACACTGGGCTTCATGAATAAATCATTTGTTTGCAGACTGCTTTCTGCAGTCTGCACATTAAATACCTCCAGAATCCAAGGAGCTTATTGGACTTCAGTATAGCATAGTATATTTTATTATTATTTACTTATATCTTCTAACATCTTAAAAGTAAGAAAAAATACTGTGACAATAAGAAACAGAGATTGCAGCTGATAAAACACATGGGTTTTTTTTTTCAAGGACACCTAGGTGACCTGAAAAGTGTCAGGGCTTGCCTGAACTTCCAAAAAACTGCCCTGTGCCCTCAGAGAGCTCATGGAGAAATCTGAGGAAGAGTGTGCTAACAGTTGTAAACAAAGGCAGAAACTGCATACTTTAAAGAAAATTAAATTGATTATATCTACCAACGTGGAATAATTCCTTGAACTGCAGCTTAAGATGAAAGACGAAAGATTAGTCTCCAAACTTATCATTATGATTTTAAAGGTAATGAAAGTCATTATTAATCTTTCCCAGATTGAAGGAAAATACATAAGACTATGACCGAATAGGTTTTTTACCTGGTATCTATAGGAAAAAATACACTCAAAACATTAATTGCAAAAAACATCTACATATCAACCAAGAGGAAAGTTAGTGTTATTCTAAGTTGGAAAGAGTTTACATAAAATAAAAATAAATCCCTGGAAAGAGTTTACATAAAATAAAAATAAAAATTAAAAAAAAAATCAAAGAAAAACCAAATCTCTGCTCCTTCTTTTTAATTTGATTTCCAGTTTTATAATCATAGGTTTTGTGTAAATGAGAACATTGGCTTCACTTCTGTAATAGACTATATTTTGATTTTTGGTCTTGGACTTTACCACACAGCAGTCTTTAGTTAGTCCTTAGTGGTGCTTTATTTTACTTGGGAGTTACTATGTTTCCAATATTAACAAAAAGAAAATACTTATTTTACTTTCTGCCTTTGTAAAGGCCAAGGTAGTAAAATTCACAGATCACTGGTGATTCCTTACTTGTCCTTTACCTTCCATAACTGGCATAATTTCCTGAAGTATCAGAACTGCGAAAGTATAAAACAGAAAAGTATTATATATGCACCTTTCCCTCTTGACAGCCAAAAAAAATGCCTTATCCATTTAATATGAATATAAGACAGACAATTTCTATGTGCAGGATTTAAAACAGATGCATGGCAATATTTTGGTGTTTGGTTTTAGGGTTTTTTGTATGAGATGCCTTTTCTGGCTTACTGCACTTACCGAAACTGTGGTTCAGCAGAAGATTTTCAGAGCACTACGGTGAAACCCTCACACTTTGTAGCTGAATATTTAATACCATTCTTGTGGGCTGTGGGAAAAAATGGGCCAAGAGCCTCCAGCCGGTGCCTTGCTGAATTTGCTGTCCGTCCTCTGCACTCAAGACAACCGGAGTGACAACCCCATCTCCTAAAATTGTAGAGCTCATGAATTCAGGCACTCTCCTGAGTGTCAAGGGCCTTGGTCTGTGTCCTCAAGGAGAAGAACAGGTCTCCTGTGAAAAATTAGGTAGGAAATTACCCAGAGTATGTTTAGAGAAAAAAGTGGTTTTGCTTTTTGTGTGGGCTGACTGGGACCCTCTTGCCCATAATATCTGTTTTTCTTTCTGCCTCTACATTACTTTGGTAAAAGCCTGAAATGGAAACTGTGGAGACTGTAAATGACTACTAAAATATTAATTCAGAATTACTGTGATTAGGCAGAAATATTCTCCTTTCTCCAAATGCCGCTTCATATTTACCATAGTGTTGAAATGTTTTCTTTTGGATCTGCTGGGAAAGTAAAAAAGAAACTACCTCCCTATTTTCATAAATTTACCAAGGCTTAGATGGTCTAATTTTGTCTCAAGGCGAAAATAAGCAGATTGAAGTGTAGCACCTTATTTATTTCCTTCCTGGTGAAGGAAAGCTTACTCCTGTAGCAGTGATTTTATGGATGTCCACTAATGAGAAGAACAGATGTCAAAATGTAGCTAAATCAAATCAAAATTTTGGCTATTCTCAGAGATGGTTTTCAGCCCAATTTAAGGAAAGAAGAAAAAAATCCCCACTTGTTATTGCAGGAAATTAAAGGACATTGTGATATGGGCTGTTATTTTCTTGTTTTAGACATTTATGTATGTTTAGTTCATTCAACTGAATTACCTTAGTGTGAATATATTTTTATATTATTTTTATATTATTTTATTTTACATTATTTTTATAATATTTTCAAATATTTTAAAAATATTTGAAAGTGAAATGGAGAAAGAATTAACTAGAGTGTAAGAGGAAATGAAATAATTATTGCTGTTGTTTTCCAAAACTCATTGGGATGCAAAGGTATAAGAAGCAGAAGCTTAGTCAAATGCATCTGGAAGTGAATTTTTACTGTCCCAAAAGGTGTCTTGTGATAATGAAGGTACCAAGTGAGAAACAAAGTAGAACAAATGAGTTCTGATCAATCATTGGTGATCAGCACACATCAATTTATAGTGAAGGCTGACTTATTTTTTCTATATCTCCTTCTCAATGGGATCTACAATAATTTCAGTGAAAATATGATATAAAAGATCTGGAAGAACATGAGAGTGAAGCAGATGGATGTGCTTCATAGGAGGCTCTGCAATTTTATGGGGCCATTCAGTGAAAGTAAGAAGTATCACTGTGGGTGGAGTCATAGATAGACAGCCACTCCAGTTCTCTTCTGTAAACCTGGTCCTTCCTCTTACCTGTGTAATTTATGAATAAAAAAGGAGACTCAGAAACCTCAAAAGACCCCTCCAGGCCATGGAAATGTGGGTGTATTATTGGCTATGTGTCTTGCATTGAGTGAGCAGCCAGTCAGACACAACAGCTACACCATAGAACAGAACTTATGTTTGATATTTTAGGCCATTCACAGAAGAACTGTGTCAAACAGCATATTAAAAACTCCCAAAATGAACCAGAAGCCCAGTTATGGATGTTTGATTGAAGAGTATAAGTTGTAGCTAAGTTCATTTGCACCCTTCCTGAAACATTGCTGCAAGTAAGACTCCCTGAGTGTTACAGTGTCACACAATGCCTCCAGATGCAGCTGGACACCTTTTTCTGGCATGCTGATCATGCTTCCAAATAGATGGCTATTTAAGTCATGCTCTGAGAGGCTAAAGGGGGTAACTGAGAAAATAAATTTTTCTCTGATTCATGACAAACTGATGGAAGAGAGCTCAAAGGATGGCAGAGGCATGAAGGTTTCAGGCAATGGCTGTGATTTGCAAGGGAGTAAGAGAAAGAGCCATTCTCTTCCTCACCAGACTGCATTTTTGAAAGTTGTGTTTTGGCCTGTAGTATTTGACTTCACTAATTCTTTCCTGCTTGTGCTGGCAAGAGAGATGGGTCTTGGATTTCCTATATGTTTTACAGTTTCCTGCAGGGTGGGAAATATAGGTAAACTGAAGAGTGTGTGTTGTAGTCAGGCTTAATTCTTGCCCTTTTAGGGAATTTTCTACTGAAATTGTTTCTGTGAGTAAAACTACTTGTAGATGAGTTAAATTACTTGCAGACTTGCTGCAGTAGTATCATATTGACTCTTTCCTGAAAGCCATCTGGTCTTCTTATTAATACCTAGTAAAGCACTTTCTGCAAATGGTAACACACTCACTATTCCCATACAAAGCATGTTTTAAAATTAAACTCAGATCTTTCATGCAGAAATGCATGCTGTCCTGGTTAATTATGGGACAGATTCTCAGGGAATAAATTCTTCTGGAGCATACACTATATTGAAAGTGTCATTATAATGCATATAATTTCAACAAAATTATAGCTAATCATATTGAAGTGATGGGGTTTTTTTGTTCACTTTCTTCAGTAATTGGAATAATTATCAGAGCTTTCAACTGTCAGCCTTGTGTCTGCTGTGTTTCAATATTATTCATGCCATGATCTGCGAGTTGGAAGTGAAATTCCTTTACAAATCTGGTGACAACTCTTGCTGAGATAAAAGATAAAGGTAGTAATATTGACACTAAAGGGATCAGATTTGCTGTCAAAATAATACCACACAGAAAGAGAGAAAGGCACTTAAATGTTATTGTTTTGAATTCAAGACTCAAAAAAGAAGAAGTTATATGATTTTGATGTTCTAAAGACCAAAAAGAGTAAAATTTGGAAAGGGTAAATCAGCATTTGAAATCTAATTTTTTCAGTAGCTGTTTTGCTTTGATTTACTCATGAAAGTTTGTGAATGTTCATGAACCTTCTCAGAAAGTGTCTTACGAACTTTCTTATCAAGTGCAAGATGTGAAAACTGGAAGAGGGATTACTAAGCAGGATCTCTGTTTTGCAAAATTCTTGCATACATATGCAAGCATATGTGTATATATATTCAGCCTAACATCCTTTATGTGGCTATTCAGGGTTATGGTTGACCTTAGACTTGAGCCCAGGAGAAATGTGTTTTGGGGTTGTGGAGCACTGGGGTGGTCCACCCCAGTGGTCTGGGGCACAGGGGCATTTCATACAGAATACATATCATTAATATTTATATATTAAGCAGAATAATGTATAATTAGGAATCTTTACCTGACTAATCAGTGTTCCTAATCTACTTCAAATAAACCAAGCTAATGTAATATTTTCTGTCAAAACTGATGTTAAGATTTCTATCTTCATATTATGCTGAAGGAAATGGGATTACTTTATGTTAACAGATATAAAAGCCATTTTCAGAGCATGTGTCATTATACTTTTCCCTAAAAGGTAATAGTAGCTTTCAGAGGTCCTCAAGTAAATCCCAAGATAAGAGAACACAGGTAATGCACTAGCCATTTATTTGTTATCTATCCTGTAACAATCCTTCTCTTCAAGCCATGTTAGAGATTTAGCACTGGAAAAAAATAAAATTATAAAAAAGTAGTAGTTTTCAGAATTATGGAGGCAGTGACATATAGTATAAATGCAGAACATAAAATATGAGAAAAATAGGTGCATTCATGTCTTGTCTAAAGTAACTGCAGCTACTTTCCTTTCAGCTTTACTGGCCTAATGATCCATAAATTTTGCTGCTTCTCCTCTTATAGTAGAAATATGAGTATTGCCTTAAAAACTAATTGGAAGTCCTGCTAGGTAAAATCTGATATAATCCTATTTTAAATCTCTCAGCCACAGTTAAGACTGTGGAGAATTTAGAGGAAGAAGAATGATAATAGAGAGTTTTTTTCCTTTAAAGTGTACTATGAGGAAGCCTGTATTGCTGTGTCTCTTTTTAGTTAAATGTGGGAGTCAGTGTCACTTGAAAAGAGTGCTTTATGAATCAAGACCTTTGTTTCCTGGTAAAGCAGACTATTTCATGGCAGGATATGCAAAAAGCATTTTGCTTACATTACGCATACCATTTAAATATCATGATCTGTAACTTCAACGGATGTGAATCAACAAATATCTTGATGCCAGTGATTCCAGGTCAGTCTGTATCTGATGGGGGTGGTCTGGTTGCATTCCCTACTTTTGGGTCTATACAAGTGTATTAAAGAAAAACAGTAAATTTTACTGACCTACTGTTTGAATCACAGCTAAAATGCCCTGAAATTCAAGAGTGTCTATCAATCTGTCATACTGTGTAAGAAGGAAACATGATTTATTCCTTACATTTTCAATGTCACAAATACCTCTAACATTTAATAGATGGGAAGAAGGCATCCCTGTGAATGGGCATATGCTACTGATCTTTATTTTCTCCCAGAAGAAAAATTAAAATGCTTGAGGTATTTAGTCTACAAAGGAGAAAGTAACAGACTGCAGTAACTTCACATCAATAATTTAAGTTATTGTGTAACAATTGTTAATTCCAATAACTTCTATTATTGTGAAGCTTAGCAGGAGCTCACAAAAGATTAGAGAATTGCACCAGAGAAATTACATTTCAAAACATGAACCAGCCACTGGCAGGTGAGACTTCAAGTGGACTGTCTCCATGAGAAGTTCATTCCAGAGACAACTACCCTGAAACTTTCTGAGGTTGTCTTGGAACACTGAAGTGATCACTTAAGGGCGCCTCTGTTCCTAAAAATACATGTCTGTTTTGCTGCCTTTGAGGAAGAAGCGTCAGATTGTCACAAGATATTTTTCTGCAAGAGCTGAAAAGATATTTCACAGTGGCAAATACACACAGTTTAGTTTCTACACCAGAATACATTAAAAATTAGAAACATGGACTGTGAGGTGTGATTCACCCCAAAATAGAGAGAAAAAAAAAATCTCCTACTGTGCTAGGTTTCAGAGATGCCCAGCACAGACTCTCACAGTGGGACATCAGCTCATTAGCTTTTCCTCTCTCTGCAGGCACAGCTGGATGGCATTTCAGTGCCAAAAAGCAGGTTCTACACAATTGATGCTCTCTCTTTCTCTGTGAGGTTAGACTTACACTGCAGAATTTCAACTGAATTTTTTCTACACATCTCCTTCTTCTGTGTCCTTCACAGCTGGAAGAGCATTTTGTTTCACAAATAATTAAAGAGAAGGAGAAATTACGGTAGACCACATGTTTTAGGTACATGGGTAAGTCAGCTAGTCTGACTTCCCATCTGCACAAGCCAGGTGTTCTATTCACATTGCACATACATGTTCCTGGGGCTGCAGTCCAGACTGAAAAATAAAATGACAACATAAAAAGAACTCTGTTACTTCATGCTTTTCTTCTGTTAATTAAAATAAGCAAATCAATTCTAGCCAAGAAATGAACAGCCCTTCTGCAAAGAATGACAGATGAGGCATTGATAGAGCCTTCAAGAGACTCTGCACTTCAAGGGACTCTGCTGGGTAGTAGACACCCTGAGGGTGGGAAGGCAATGGTGGAGCAGCAAGAGGGCATCCATCCAGCAGGGTATAAGTCTGTGATTTCTGGCCGTGGGAAGAGGCCTCCTTTTCAGCCTGCAGCTATTTAATCTTAAACATACTCCAGTGCCCTGGCAGCAGAGGAGAAATAAATCCTGCTGGGGAAGGATCCTAGGTCAGATAGCTTTTACAGTTAGGATCAGTGCTACAATGAGAGCAGTGCAAATGGAAGAGGTGGCATGAAAAAGAAGCACTGGCATGGATGAAACAGGATATTCAGCATAGACATGGGGGCAGAAAAGGAAGGAATAATTGCAACCTTTGTTGAGGAGACCTTTGAATGTTGAAAAACTACAGGAAGAAACAAAGTGAGAGGGGACATATTTGGAAGTGGTGTGGTGGAGATTAGTAACAGATTGCCTGGTCAGAGAAAGAGGTGTATGGGCCTTGAGTAGCTATTTCTTGTCCTCATGGAGGGCTGTCATACATCTGGAGGGAGGGTACCATAGCACTGAGCAAATCAGGAAGCTGATATATTCAAGGTATTCTTTTATGTCAATTGTTACAGACAAAGCATTTTTCTAGGATCACTGCTTTTATCAGTGTGGTCAGGAAAGAGAGAAGTAGATAACTTCTGAGGAGCAAAAGCTTCAGGGGACTATTTAGAGCAGCTGAGTGTCTTCAGATCTGTGGGACTGAATGGGATACATCTAGAGGTATACTGAATGTTTTGCTGAAATGATGGTGGGACTAATCTAAGAAAATTCATGTTGATCAGAGGAGATCCCTGCTGACTGGAAAAAAGCCAACACTGCATCCTTCTTTGAGACAGGCGAGGAGGAGGTGGAGAATTGCAACATTCTCACTGTAAACTCAATGGAGTCCAGGCTGGATAAATGACAAATTTTCAACTCAAATAGCAGCCTAGTGTTTTCTGCTGAAATGGGATGTTGAGAAACTGGAAAGAGACAGTAAGAGCAATATTGCTAAGCAGAGATACACTGCATATGGAAACACCCGTTCCTGGTTGCTTTGAAGACTCAGCTATGGCTATAGTTCATCCGATGTAGTTGTGGGAATAGCCGTGCTCAGAGCAGGATGATGTACTCGACAACTTTCAGAGGCCCCTCTCTCGACCATTTCTAAGGGTCTCTGACCACTTCAATAGAAAGACAAAAACCTGTAGTGTAACTTTGCATGGACTAGCAGAACAGTTTACACTCATGTTTTCTAAAACCTTCTGCCATATAGGTTTGGTATCTGACTTAATGCACAGATTCCATTATTGTTTTTGTATAGAGACTGTATTTTCACCAAGGACATCTATGTCTAGTAAATAGCACTTGAAACTATCTTACGGCTAATGCCTTGGAGTCTATTGGATGAAACTGACAATGTGGTTTTCTGTAATACAGTTGGAACCCACTGAAGATAGTGGGTTCTAAAAAATGTCCATTGATAAAATCAGCTACACTGGAGAGCATTAGATAATATTAATTGTAAAATAAGTTGTTTGACTATGATTGTTGTTTGGTTTATGCAGTTTTATACACCTTGAAGACTGGCTTTGAATTTATCCTTCAGACTGAAAAAAATATTTTACCTTTTAAATGTTCCTGGGGAACAAAATTACTTCATAAAAGACCTTAGTTTGTTTTATAACAATAGCTTTTTATTCTTGTAGATCTGAATTATGGCTACATCTGTAGCCTACAACAGTAAATTCAGTCAGTCCTTCAGATATAGGAAAACATATAAATAGCTCAAATACTCCCTTTATAAAAGCAGGCTCTACAGTATAATTAGGTCAGTAATGGCAACATTACTAGAAAAGAAGGAGCAATAGGCTTTTAAAATTATTTGTTGTAAAGTTCCTGGAGTCATACGTACAGTTAAAGAAATAGACTTCAGGGAAATGGAAGCATTTCTCTAGCTCAGAGGACATTTGTAATTTTGGTACATATTAATATGTTTAAATTAAATTTTAGGCAACTATTAATGAATCAAATAACTGCCTTTGCAAGATCAAGTACTATGGTTGAATTGTAGTCCTAATTTTACCCTATTTATTTTATACTTTATTTAGAAAAACATAGGTTTAATGTTATACAGCACCAAATTATATTCTTATAGGAAAAGAATTTGGAGTAGGGTCAACATTGTGGTTCAAATATACCTTTCCAGGAATGGGCATTTTGCCATGCAGCAGCAAATCAACTACTACTTATGCTATATTTCTTTCTTTCTCAGGTGGATAATAAGACATGAAATTCAGATTCTAAAAACCTGTATAGATAGCAATTTGGTGGTGGTGGAGGACAAGCACATATGATTAACCTTGCCAAGGTCAAAACAATTCCTTCCCTTCTCTGCCTCCTGGACTCAGACTCTCTTCCCAAAAGATCATGAGTCAAAGAAAAGCAACCCCTTTATTTCAGATTGATATAAACATTTTTCATTTTTTCAAAGTGTATGTATAGTGTGATTTGGCACTCCACTCAAATCCCTCAAAGACAAAGTAAAATATCAGTTTTATAGTAGAGGTTTATCTTCAATCACTGTCTCTTTCTTCCCGTGAGATCTGTAGGGAAAGTGTAAAGCAATAGAAGAACCAATGTATCTAAGGGTCTGGCTCAAAGCCAAGACTAAAAATAAGTGCAACAAAAATCTCTCTGAAGCAATGCCATGGATCAAAATGAATGTATAGAGTAAATTTCTTCCTATTAGAGGGCCAGCTGGGTCCTAGGATGCATCAGACACAGCATCAACAGCCAGTCCAGGGAGGGAATTGTTCTGCTCTGCTCTGCACTGGTGTGGCCTCATCCCAAGTTCTGTGTGCAGTTTTGGGCACCACAATATAAGAAAGATATGAAACTATTAGAGAGTGTCCAAGGAGGGCTGTGAGGACACAAGGACTCGAGGGGAAACCATATGAGGAGCAGCTGAGGTGACCTGGTCCATTCAGCCTGGATGAGAGTGAGGAGAGACCCCACTGGCGTCTACAGCTTCCTGATGAGGGAAGGAGGAAGGGCAGACACTGATCTCTTCACACTTGTGACCAGTGACAGATCTCAAGGAAATGGCAGGAAGCTGAGTTGGGAAGTTCATGCTGGATATCAGGAAAAGTTTTTTTTATCCAGAGGGTAGTTGGGCACTGGAACAGGCTCCCCAGGGAAGAGTTTACAGCATCAAGCCTGACAGTTCAAGAATTGTTTGGACAATGCTCTCAAGCACATGGTACATTTGCTTTTGGGGGTGATTTGATTTTTGGGGTGTCCTGTGCAGGGCCAGGAGTTGGACTTGGTGATCCTGATGGGTTGCTCCCCACTCAACATATTCTGTGATTCTTTGATTCTAGTTGTTTAAAAAATATGTGTCAGGGCCGCCAACATGCCAGGCACATTTGGAAGCATTTTCTGCATTGCATTGCATAGTGCAATTCTGATGCTGATGCAAGTGATTTTTAAAATGGCATGAGATCTTGGCATGAGATCTGCATACACATTTTGCAGGCTGAAGACTGTATTGTAGAACACAGTAGAGTGCAAACTGCCCAAGGTGGCACCATTATTATATTTCATCTTGTCAAGCTGCAACATTTCTGCCAACCCAGCCCTTGGCTCTTCTTTCAAAGAAAAGATGAACTCTCTGAAATTCTCTGGGTCTATACTGAGACAAAAGAAAGTTATGAAAATCAATCAGACATTACTTCCAAAATTTATCAAACCGCAGCAATCTATTCTTACCCACCACGCACATTATCCTCTTTTCTTTTTTTTTTTTTTTGTCTCATTCAAGTCATAAATTGCAGCAAAGCTAAATAATTTTCATTCTATGCTGTATCCCTCACATAAAGAAAATTGGGGTTCATGGTTCTCTTAAGAGAAGATTCTTTTTTAAAGACATATAATTAATCTGTCAGAGAAAATCAACTTCTATGAATAAATATTTAAAAATAAGTAAACTAGTACCTGTACTTCAGCCTGCCCTGTATATTCCTCTATCTGACAGGAATACATTCCTGTTAAGCTAAAGATTTTAGTAAGAAAGATTTACTGTTTAGAAAGAAGCAAAATGCAGTACAAGAAAAAATTGTGTTTAGATGAAGGTGAGTGCCTTGTGAAGGTCAAGAGGTGGTAATTGTTCAAGAAGATAGCTAGTTTTAAAACACAACTAAATACCTATCTTTCTATTACTATTCACATTTTGGGTTTTATCTTCATCATTATATAATTTTTCAAAATCTTATACATAGTTGGAGACTTTTACTACATTGGAAAGGTCTGATTGCTTTTTACAGCATGGTTTTGCTGGAGAAAGATACTTTCTACAGCTCTTCATAGCTTAAAATTCTTCACTATTTGCAGCTTCTTAAAGCAATATGAAAATATTTCTTGACATATTTCTCAGGAGGGTGTGGCATTGTCAGAAACTGACTGATTTCAGGTACATCACTGAATATCCATTACTGTCCACATTTTACCTACAAAACTTTTGCAAAGCCTAACAATTGATCCTCAGTTCTAACACATGCACCAGCTCCCCCAGCCTCAGATTTTCTATAGGTCTTCAAGAATAGTCTTCTGTGTCAAGGGCTATTCAAAGTTCTTGTCACACCTGTACAGGTAGCTCGCTCACTCACAGCAGTGCCTGGGCAAAAGGAGAAGTTGAAGCCACAAGCAGCTTTTCTGGAATCTCCAGGGCTGACCTCTCTTAGAAACTAGATGTTAAATAAACAGGCTGTAGGTGAGCCTTAGTACAGTAACCTGTATTTGCAGATCCACCTTTGCAACCATCAGTGAGGATTCAGCATTGCCTTGTTTTGAACCCTTTGCTCCACCTGCATAGAGCACACCAGCTGATGTAACACTCTTGGAAAAATTCACTTAAAATGGACTAATAAATGATGAAAGAAAAAAATCACTTTCTCTAATATAAAACCAGATTCACACACTTAATTTAATCAGCTAAGTTCTAGGAGTATAGTTCTGTCTTTTCAAGGCTGGTCAAAATTCTGGTAGCAGAGACAACAATCAGGTATAAATACACAATGAGTCAGTCAGGCCCAATCTTTTGATTATTATGGTTGAAATTCAACTTTTGTACTCTGTGAAGGTAAAACACTGCACAGTAGAAAAGAGACACTGAAGTTTCTTTCTGACTGGAAACTCAAGATGAATTGGTTCACTCAGCCACCTGACTGAGAAGCTCCTTTATTTATATGTTTTAATCTGAGAAACAACTTTTCCTAGGGCCTCTGGTGCATGCCTAATAAGTAAAAAAAACAACCTATTCTTGTTCTCCTGTTAATTGAAGCAAGGCCACTGAACATTAAAGATATGTACTAATGTATAGGAGCAAAGCAGTTTATACTGGTACAATTAATTGATGTACATGTCTGAGGACTGGTTCCCAGGTGAGCTGTGTAACTCACTAAAAAGCATTCAGGTAACTTTTTAGGTACTGAAGCTGCTAAGCTGATTTTGGGTAACAGCAGCATTTTACAGTGTATTCATTTGTCAAAATATTACAGTGAATGTTCATTAAAACCTCAAAATACATAGTCTTAAACTCTAAAGAAGAAAGGAGCTGCAGGTGTTTCTCCTTTGAGAAAACTGTCTCCACTTCCAAATGTTCTCATGTACAGACTGATAAATATTTACAGTTTGTGTCATCTCCAAGATAACCCTTAGGAAATAAAGACTATTCTGTATTTTCAGATGTTATTTCAGATGGTGCAGTTGTAAAGTTATTTAAATTTGATCTAGATCCAGAGAGAAAACCAGTGAACAAACCACCTCTCCCTATTATTTGGCATAACTGGCATAGTCTAATTCAGTTTTCTTACTCCTGAAATCACACAAACCCATTGAATCTCATTTGCAGTTCTTACTCTTAGACATATTTTCCCATTTCACAAAAGCTGAAAAATTAAAAGTTAAAAATATCAAAATATCACTACTGGCATGATTTTCCTTCCGTTTGTTGTGGTGTGAATTTTGTCTATCACTTATGTTTGATGTTTTCTTTCTCCTTTTTTTTTTTTCCTTTAAATGAATTGGTAAAGGTCATTTTCACACTTTCTCAGGTCTGAAGAACAAAAACACATTTGCACATACAGAGAAAAATGCATGAAAAAGCACCTTGATTATCAGGATAGCTATATTTTGTATAATTTGGATTTACCACTAAGTGCTACAAGAAAAGAAGAAACAGCAGCAAAGTACCACAGAAGAGCAAAAATTAGGTTATAAATATACATCCAACATGGTTATAGTATTTTGTGTGTAACAATAACATTTTCTTCTGTCATTTTTTAGCAGGCAGTATAACCACATTTTTGATACTGGGTAGTGTGTGGGTCACAAAGAATTCTGCAAAAAATATGCAGCACATGCAAATATCAATTCACTGACTTCAGAGAATGTTGAAAAGTTTCTAGGTTTAATTCAGATGCATATGCTGAAAGAGAAGATAATAGTGCACAAAGCAGCACTTCAGTGTACCATTTTGCCTGGAACCATGGCTTTGACTTTATGCAACTTTCTCCTTGGGAAACTCATTTCACCCTTCTTTGTGGAATTAGTACTTAAAAGCCCCTGGAAAGAGCTTTTTATTTATTTACTGTTCTGATGACAAGCACACGAGAAGGGAAGAAGAAAAACCTATTTACATTGTCCTTGCTTCCTTGTGTTGTTACAAGCTGAAGAGACAATGTTGTCTTCAGCTCCAGCAATTCATATGTGCATGCATTGTACAGGCCAGGGAATCAAATCTGATATTTCTACTTGCAATCTATGTATAAAAAACCAACACATTCACAGCTCTAGTGTCTCTTCAAATCTTGTGTCCAGTTCTTGGTGTCATCTGCAAAATGCCTGAGGGGGCACTCAGTTCCCTCATCCAGATTATTGATAAATATATTAAACAGGATCTGCCCCCATACTGAGCCCTGGGAAACACCACTTGTGACCTGCGTGTAATCTATATGTATAAATTCTCAGAAAACCCTTTAATGCTGCTGCTCTCTCTAAATATAATTTTAATAATTTAGTGTTGCCACATTATATTACAGTACAAGCTGGCTTGTACTGGACAATTAATTTGGCTGCCCAGCCAGCTCCATAAAACCAGCCTCTGAATTGAAAGACAGGAACCTCAACCAATTACATTCCAGCCTAAGCTGCAGGCACATCACTGGTCCAGCATCTGGGGGGTGTAAAAGATCAGACCAATGAGCTGTCCAGAGCTGGGAGTTTTGAACTCTCTATAAAAGAAACAATAAAACACGCTGTTTGTTGATGATCCCCCACTGTTGTGTTGTGTCTCCTTCTCTGACCCCACGTTATCAGTTCAGAGATTCTCCTCTGGGATTATCAGGCTTGTTTTATGGAAGCTGTTAGATCTTTGAAAGTAGCAAAAGCTTCCAATACAGAAAACCTACCTAGAGGTAAAACATGACCTCTGAGTTTCCAAGTATATGCAGTGTTATGAGGAGAACATAACATTGCATATGCTTGGAAACTCATACATTGTGGAGGGAGAAAGGATATATTTTACTTTATAGCACTTTTGGGAAGCAGACTTTGCTGCCTGCTTTTTCCAAGTGAAGTCAACACTTTTCCTAGCAAAACAACTATTATACTGTAGATAAGATTTGTTAAGATATTACATACTGACATGGTATTATTAAGATAAATTAGTTGTATCTTGAGGACTGCATATCAGCAGTAAAAGCAGAATAGTTGCAAATATGGCTCTGGCTCTCCCTATGACTGAATAAATAATTTTATCCCTCCTTCAGTGCCAGGATTTAGGCAGTGCTTTTTCCATACAGGTCTAAATGCACAATCAGAGGTTTCAGCATGTTTTTTCCTTCAGTGCACCAGAGGAAAAAGAGAAGCAGTATTGTGCCTGTGTTTTTTGCTACAAATTACATACTTCAAAGACAGCTTCAGGCTTTAAATTGCAAACTGGATATGAAGTTGAAAGGACACTCCATATATCAAAGTGGCTGAGACTAAATGAAGAAATCCAAATATTTTAGAAAATTATTACACATAACTACTTCTCACTATTTAATACTTCCTTTCAAATAATTTCACTTTTGTCTAAACAGACTGTAATTTTCAGAGGCACGATATTGAACTTTCACTTGCTATAAATCTTTGCTTAGATAAAAAAGACTTTTTATATTGCAAAGAAATAATTTCTCTGCTTTCCCAGTTATAAACTCAGCAGTTATTTTGGTGATTTCTTTCCAAACAAAGTGATGCTTATAAATGCCATTTAATAGTGTGTTTATATCTGGTGTATTCAGAGACTGTCAATTTTACCATAATGGAAAATATGCAAAATCAAGAAGAATTAAAAAGAGTGAGAGAAAAAGAGGGTGTGTATTGAAAAATCAAGCTGTTCATAAACAACATTCAGTCCCCAGAAATGCCCTGCAATACCAGAGTCAATACTAAGGGACTTGTGATGATTGCATCAGATTATTATTTTTTTTGTTTATTGAATGGAGAAGAGATTGAACTCATTTTAGCAAGTAAATAGGTATCTGAAAGTTTGAATTTTTTTTTTTTAAGAGTAGCCCATTCCTGCCTCAGACCTGATATTTTTCTTAAGGGAGTTAAAATAATTAGATGCTCATTTGCTCCAATATGTCAGGAATATATTTTGTGGGCTTATCTGAAAATCTGATCTTGAAGTTGGAGGTAAAAGATGTGTGTGATTTCCTTCCTTTGAGAGATGATTTGTTTATGGGAGTATCAGATTTTAGTATACTGAATTACAAATAGCAAGAAAGGACAGGACATGTGAAGATTCAGGTTTAAAAATTAGGTATATCTCCCTAACTGAATGACTTGAAGAGTCTTATAATCAGAAGTCATTCAAAAGGTCTCAAATATATTTTTACATACATTTTTATGAATGTAAAAGTTTTGTAAACAGTACTGTGGCAAAACTGCTTTCACATTCATGAATGAAAATACAGGCCTATGAACACTAAACAGAAGGGATGTATATGCAAAACAGGTAATTGAAATTTCAAATAAAGAATATGAACACAATTTAAAAAAACTGCTTGGCTGTTGGCTCCCTGGTGGCATCATCTTAGTAGTAAGCCCAGGAAAACCTGATAACTTAACCTCTGGTCCATGCTGTTTTGCACTTCTAATTACTGAATAGTTGTTTGCATCTGATTGAAGTAACCTACTTGAATTAAGCTTGAAAAGAAATAAAAAGCTCTGGCATAACATCTTCACCTGATGCCAGATCAGAAAAATTCCACAAGATCTCTTTTGCACTTCTTCCCTTTCCTGGCCTCATATTCCTGCTATGTCTCATCTGTTGTGACTGTGCACTTAAACTGGGAGCAAGCTGGAAGTCTGACCTTGCAAAAACCCCAAAATATGCCATGCTTCTCCTCTCCTAAAGTTAGAAGATTGTTCCCATTAACTCAGTCAGTTAATTCAACACCTTCCACAAGATCAAATGTGGTGGATGCAAAGCACTGGACAACAATGCTGCTGCCTGGGATCCTCAGCTGGGGAACTTTCTCTCACTTGCAGATATCAGATTGATCTAGTTTGAGCTTATGGGTTTTATTTTACCCTAAGAAAACCCTAGAGGATTGAAACTTGACACTAACAGCCCTAGCTGAAAGTCTTATCCCTTCCTGTACTTCTCACCAGGGGATGGTCACCAGATTCAGTCAACTGCCTTAAACAAAGATATGTAGCCTCAGTGTTGTGGTTCAACAGGTTTTTCTCAAGAATAATGTAAGTTAAACTTACATTAGTCTTTAAAAGACTGCCTTTGGACAAAAGCCTTCACTTGTATTGAATTGGTGACAGTTCTCAACCCAACACTAAACAACACAGAGAAGAAATCTAGCTGGAATTTCTCAGGTTCCCTTCTTTTGCCAGGGCTTGTGAATGCAGGGCAGATAATTGGGAACAGAGCACAGGTCTGATACATTGCCTCTCCTTTAAGGTTTCATCACTAAATAAATGCAACACATGAAGTGATTAACACTTTCTCTTGAAACTTCTCGGAAAAGTAACTTTTAGTTCAGAGTAAGTACAGTAATTCCACTTAGGATTTAGTGCATTCTTTATACATAAAAATAGGATGAATCACTACAAAACTGAGTGCAAACCTATGCAGTTTCAACCAGAAAACTCTCATTTTCATGCTGATAAGAGCTGTATCATATTATTCCTAATCACAGCAGGCCAGAAGCCTCCGGTGTGCCCAGTCTAATAATAATATACAGAACAGCTAGGAATTGTCACTAGATTAATTGCAAGTATAAGCAACCAGACTGCAGTGCTATAGTCTGGGTAACACTCTTTTAGCTAAGCCTGGGCGTATGAGATGCTCTTGTGTCTTTTTGTCTTCCAAAGAAGCAGGAAATGCTGGTGTAGTTTCACCCCCTGAGTTGTACAGCAGTGTATTTGTATTTCTTGGAAGCATGGTAAGTTCAATGGAGGCTGAAACACAATAGCATTCTCTTGCTCATGCTGGGAGGAAGTCATTAGAAAACAATTTTGCTCAGAAACACTAAAAAGATATAGTTGTAATATGTCTATCTCTCTTTCATGTCTTTTCAAGCTTCAACTTGCTTCTATCAAGTCCTATTATACAGTCTCTGATCACGTTGCACTTCAAGGGTGCAGAGAGAGGTGTTCAGAATCCCCAGGTAAATATTAATGAAATAACCTGTTTCCACATTCCCTTTGTGCTGTCAGTGTTTAGTTTATGCAGCGGAGAAAAAAAAGCATATGACTTTCTTAAAAGAAGAACTATTGCTGTTCAAATATTCTTGGAGTTTTCATTATCCACAGAATGGCTAATACCTTTCTGAATGCTGTTCCAGCTCTTGGTTTTATGTAACCTAACTCACAAAGAAACAAACAACTTTACAATTATAATTCAGTGAAGGTAGTGCACATACTGCAGTTCTAATCCTCAGTTTTAGACAAGAAGGACTCTGTGAAACTGAGAGCTGAGGAATAGCTTTTAAAGAAATGCAAAGCCTCTGCATTTCTGCATTTGTGTTTTTGCTTTTTTTACTCAAATCATATAGCTGGATGTGGCTCAGAATCTGTTATATTCTTCTCAAAACTGGTTTCCCTAATGCTGTTTTAGCTGATGGTGGTCTCAAGAGAAACTTTTGCAGTAGATATATGAGTATCTAAGGATGAATATACAGTGAAACTAAAGTTTGATAGGGCAATATACAAAACAATTACCAATTTAGCACTAATAAAAGAATAGGTAAGTCTTTGGAAAGAAAAAAAAAGGCCAGTATCTTACAGAAAACATTGTACCTTTCTCCTAGCTGCTTCTTTTCATGCTCTTCCATATGGATGTCCTTGTGATAGCCAGAGAAAGACACAGAGTACTACTTCACAACAGAAAGAATGCACAAGATCTCTATATATTAAAAAAGAAACTAATTTGATTTAATGCACAACAAGTTTGTATGAAACCATAGATATCTCCTTTACATTATTTTGCTGCAATTAAAACAGAAGGACAAAGAAATGTATCTGTAAGGATGCCACAGCCCTCACAGTAGGAATTGCCTCTGGGACTCGGCCCACCCATCCCTGAAAATGCCTGTGTTGGTTAGGGCTGGGTGCTTTTCAGCACTCAGGGTTTGCAGCTGGGTTGCAGGGCGGCTTTGGTGTAACTACCAAGCAAAGTGTCTCTAACTCTGAACCAGAGGTGAACCTGTAATTGAAAGGGGGAAAAGAAAAAGAAGTCTACAGCACTTTTATGTTCATTTCACAGTTCACGGTGAGAAATTATTCTTATTTTTCAAGTTCCTACAGTGCTAGGCTGAGAAAATGGCTTTCAGTAGTTTTCTTTTAATTGGGAGCCCAGCAGTACAAAGACGGCCAGGCTGGGGCATGTTCTAAAATCACCTGCTGCAGCTTGCACTGTGGCAATAATTGAGGCCAGGTGTGACTGAGGTATAGTTCATCTAATGGCAATGATAGGTGCCACAGTCTGGTGTTCTTTCATAGGTGATAAAAGGATAATTTAGCACATGCTACATCTAATTCTTTTTGTTCAGCAGGTAACAGGATCAGGGATTCAGTTCCAACTTTACTTAACTATTATAGGACTTACCAATAACTTTGATTAATTTTTCCTGCCGACTTACTTTTTACAAGCTTAGTCCAACCTGGTTTCCAGTTTTCCTACAAGATATTCTCTGTTATCCGAACCGACTTTTGGAAACTGCTGTTGATAAGAATCTGAATTACTCAGCTACAGATTCTGGTTTGAAAATGTATTCAAAACTTTCCTTTACCTACCTTGGCCCATTTTTACTGGCATCTTCCTCCAGTTATCCTATCAAAACATCACAGTAAAAATTGGAAGTCTCATTCAGTGACATAAATATCTATAAATATTGGAATTGTTCAAAACTTACATGCTTCTCAAAACTGAAGTTTTGAGACTCTGAGTAAGTCCTGAGGAACTGAAACATCCTCCTGGAAGTGGCAGGTATGGTCAGGACTATGTGAGCCTTATTTCTTTGTGAAGAGTCTAAAAGAAGACCTAAAATGGCACTAGACATCTGTGTTTAGCAATCTAAATTGCTTCCTTGGCGTGTCTGTTTTGGGATCCTGAGGAAGGGTTTCTGAGGACTTGAGTGTGTGGTATTGCCATTGACTCCAGTCGGACTTGTGAGGTCTCAATATTTCTCATCCATGGAAATTATTTCAATTTCAGCCATGGAAATATCTCAATATTTCTACAACCACTGGAAAACATCTTTATAGGTGTCACAGTTAAATCATGCAGTCCTTGGAGCCTCCCCTCAGCTGTTGTCCTGCCCATACTGATTTGGTTTAGGAAGCAAGAAAATGCTCAGTCTGGATCTGGGCTGAATTTCCATAGACTTAATAACTCTGTCTGCCCTGGTCACACAGCTCATGCCCACAGTCCTCCTGCATGCACACAGGAACTCTTCCCACCTTACAGTTGGTATGATTATTTCATGTACATAATTTGGATATTCTAGTTTGGATCCTGCACAAAACCTAGGTTTTCATCCAGTGGCATTTTGGTGACAGGATAGCCTCTCACTCTGCCTTTCAACAGCTCTAATATCCTTCCTAATGCACATATTTCTGTATGGTGTTCCTTGGGACAAACACTGGTTCCCTGGCAACGTCTTGCTGGTCTCTCCCTCTGGTCTCTCCCTCCCTTTGTTCATCTTTCTCCAGTGCCCCTCAGTCACTACCATTTGCCATTTCCTTCCCTGAAGCCTGTCATCTTGGGATTCATCTGACAATGGATGTCAGGAATATTTCTCTTCTGTGGGAACGGCTGGGATCAGTGCTTACCCAACCACGCCCTTCTTGTAGCTCCTTATCCAGCAGCTCATTCCACAGCACAGACAGTTCAGACATGGAATAGACAGGATCAGCTCCCCTCACCACCTAAGAGACCTTGAGTCTACAACTACAGACTCCCTGATGCAGGGCTGCAGAATTTTCTGAGATAGCCCTTTCTTATTCTTTCCAGCTGAAAATGTTCCTCTTGGTGTGAGTTAAGTGCTCAATGGCTATGAATGAATGTTCATCCTGAATAGGATGAGAGGAAGCAAGCTGAGCATGACTTCAGCAACTGCAGGACTCTACTTGGATAATAGGTTCCTGCTTCAATAAGTGATCATGATGAAAATATTTTAAATACCGACAAGAGATTCTTGTGATGGAGAATATACATAACATGGGTGCTACGTGCTGATTCTGGCACTCTCCTTATGCACCTTCAGCATTTTTAATGTAGACTTTATGTATGTTACTTTACAATAACACAGAAACACAGCATCACAGAATTTCTGAGGAAGGAAGGGACCTCTGGAGATCCTCCTGTCCAGCTGTGTTGTGCGGAGCTGAGGCACATCTCCACCAGTAAATGCAGAGAAAATCTTGGCCCTACTTGGAATTGTGGACAGGCTGAGAAACCTGAGCTGGTAGCACATGTGCTCATGTAAGCCGACAATAAGTTTGGTAGGAGTGTTTATCTGCTGGAGGGCAGGAGGTCTCTACAGAGAGATTTTTACAGACTGAATCAATGTTCTGAGGACAACTGCATGACATCTGATAAGGCAAAGTGCCAGCTCCTGTTCTTGGGCCACAAAAACTCCCTGCACTGATACAGGGAGGGGGAAGAGTAGCTGGAAAGCTGCTCAGCAGAAAGGAAGATGGGAGTGCTGGTCAAAGCAGCTGAGCACAAGCCAGCATGTACCCAGGTGGCCAAGAAGGCCAATGGCATCCCGGCCTGTGTCAAAAATAGTGGCCAGCAGGACTTGGGAAGTGGTTGCCCTGCTGCCCTAGGCACTGGTGAGACCACATCTCAAGTGCTATGTCCAGTTCTGGGCCCCTCACTTCCAAGAGACACTGAAGTGCTGGAGCATGCCCAGGGAAGGACAATGGAGTTGGTGAAGGGTCCCATAAGGAGTAACTGAGGTGACTGGGGTTGTTTAGTATGAAGGAGACTCAGGGTGGCACCTCATTGCTCTCTGCAACCACCTGAAAGGAGATTGTAGTGAGGTAGATGTTGGTCTGTTCTGCTGTATCAAAAGAGGAAATAACTTAAAGTGGACCAGGGGAGGTTCAGATTAGATATTAGGAAGAAAAAAAAAAATCACTGGAAGAGTGGTTAGGCATTGCAATAAGTTGCCCAGGGAAGTGGTGGGGCCTTATCTCTGAAAGTGTTCAAGAGGCATCTGGATGTGGCACTTGGGGATACACATGTGATTATGATGGTGCTGTGCTGACACTGGACAGATGATATTTCCAGCCTTGTTGATTCTGTGATTTTATAGGCTTCAGTTTTAGATTTATTGGCTCAGATCTTTACTAGCTTGTGTGTCTCCCTCATACTCTCTGTGTAAATGTTATTCTGGGTAAATGTGCTTAATCTTTCAGCCAGGTGCTTTGGAGATTTTTATGTATTAAAGCATACAGTGTTGCCTAAATTAAAAGAGAAAATGTACTAAAATGAATAGTTCAGTAATTTTTTTAAACCAAAGATATCTGCAAAAATAGGGAAGTAGAAATATTTTTTTCTGAGAGGCAAATGCTACAGCAGCATGATCTTTGCTCAATTATAGTGATTCATGGTAAGTAAAGCCTATACTTTTCAGTCCCAAATGAGAGCATAACTTTTTCAGCATCCCTGCAAACCAGTCCTCAATGGGGGTGCATTCTTAATTTTATGAATTTCTGTACTTGCTGCTGAATGCTTTTCTAAATTTTCACCCTCATTGCTATGGAGACCACTAAAATCTGATTATCATTGCTGAAGGCACCATCTTAGCTTGAAGAGATTAAATAATTTTGCTTTTGCACAATATTTGCTCCAAAACCTGGTTAACACGGTCAACTTAGAGCCACCTCTACTGGGGAATTTGCTGGAAAGGAAAATGTGATTTAAGATTTAAACTCCATTACTCTGCTGATTATTCACAGCAGTGAAAATTTATACCCAGCTTGATGTGAAATATTTAGTTTAAGAATTTTGCCCATAAGGAAACACAAAGATATGATGAACTGTGACATCAATATCTTTCAATGTGTAATGATTTTACTAGGCCAGGGTCCTCTGAGCTTCTTGCTGTTACCAATAGAGAATAGGAGAAGTCTGTGAGAGCTAAATGACCTCTCCAGGTCCTCCATCCCTTCTCTGTAGCTAAGAAATAATTCAAACTTTTTCTGTGACTACTTGAGGTTTGATGATGAAATACAGTCTCTACAACCATATCTAAAGAGGTGCTCATAAACTCTGAGAGTTTTAGTTCTCCAAGCTCAATCTCTTGCAACTTCATCCCTCGAGGCACTAGCCCTGAACATGGAGATGGGACATGCTCCATTTTCAGGTCCATGGGTTGTGTGTGTGTAGGTGCTCACATACACATTTTGTCATGATCTTCATTCCTGGGAGGAGACCACTTAACTGCTTTTGTCTCTGAAAAATCTCATAATTTAACATATGAGACCACATAAGGGAGGGTTAAGGTGCTGGGAAGAGTTTAAACTTGTCCCCTGTAAAGACATCTTTGAAAAGTGCTATCTGAGGGAGCTGCTGGAAAATCTGACATCTGCTTGGATTATTCACTCCCTTGAGTAAGCAGGAGCAGCAGGTGTTCTCTTTGTAGCTCTGCACTGAATGGAATTTCACAGAGCTTCTCTTGAACCTCAAGTTTACATCTGATGGCAAATTCACCAATGTAATTTGTCTACATGGATGCCCATATACAATTCCATGGACACTGATTACTGATTTTAGTTATTTTTCTTGTTGCTGTTATTAATTGTCTGCTTCCATCGTGTCATCTTGTGACATCAACTGAATCATCAACTGAATCATCCAAGTTCAGTGTAGAACAAATTGACCAAAATGAGACCCATAAAAACTGGTAACACTCGTGGATTACTGTTTCCCCACCTTGTTAGTTTACCAAAAAAATAACTCAGAATTTACAATTCACTTACAAATGATCCTCGTGTAATTGCAGAAGAATCCAAATTTCAAAGGTCACTCATCCTTGAAATCAGTACAATTGATTTTTTTATAGCTTGCTGTCAAAAAATATATTTATGTTTCTGAGACAGGACCTGATAAACTTTCTCTCTGAAGCACTATTAAATAATAGTGCTCAATGAATAGATTTGCAAAACACAATTTCATACACTGGTACTTTGATTACAGGTAATGCAGCATGTCATCACAAACATGGTGAAACTCCTGACTGAAAGCTGTCTTGCATAGACCTAAGAAATATTTCCAAGTTGATTTGCTTGAGATCACACATTACATAAAAAATGTGTCCTCTTTTTAATGTAGATTACTGATGGAGACCAGAATCCAAAACTCTGTCAGGTTAAAAAAAAAAAAGGAAAGAAAAAAAAGTCTAGATATTAGGAAGAAGTTCTTTAATGTGAGGGTGGTGAGACAGTGGGACAGGCTTCACAGAGAAGTTGTGGATGTCTCATCCCTGAAAGTGTTCAAGGTCAGCTTGGATGGTCTTATGAAAAATCTGCCCAGGGCAGGGTGATCATTAAAGTCCCTTCCAACCAAAACCATTCCATGTTTCTATGATCTATAGCTTTTCTATCAATGGAAGCATAGATTTACAATTAGTGTGACTACTCAGGTAAACAGAAATTTATGAAATCCCTCCCTTGCCTTGTGGATTAAACACTAAGGCTAAAATTCTGAGAAGGGGTAAATGTTTAATGTGATTGACTACTTATTGCTAAGTGTTGAATTCTCACCAAATTTGACCAAAATCACATGCAAATTTTGAGGCTTGCCCCTTGAAAGAATCATCAAATCATGGCGTGCTGTCAGATGTGAAAATAAATAAGTGTATAGGGGAGATTTCTCCAAATATAAAATGAGTACAAGTGCAAAACATCCCCTCAGTCATTCTGTGGTAAAATCCTTTTAATGCTCATTCAGATCTCAGCGCCAGATTTCAGCTGCAGCCTTGCCATTGCTTCCCTCTGTTCCTCCACCATGTTCCACTGTGGTCCTGCTGCAGCAGCAATATTATCAGCAGCAATATAATTTCTTATTTCTTTAAATAATTTGCTAAATGCTTCTGTAACTACTCATAGAATGAACACCGACCACAGTTTCTGCTTAAGAATCCAGTTGGAAGAGACACTGAAGGTACTCATTTAATGACTGTCCACAGGGATAAGTTTGATTCTTATTTTACACAACTTTAGTTGTCTCTAGTTCTAGTAATTATCTAAAGCACAGAGCAATGGAAGGATACTTTTTCCACATATGCATACCTACATACCATAGATATATTCAAATACAGTAATATACCAGTAGAGTGGTTATGCAATTTTTTTTCTCCATTACCTTAGGCTGCTAAGTCATGTAGCTAGGACAGTATCAGAAAGATTTAAATGTAACCTTTAGAAACCTTTTTGTTTGGTTAGTGGGATTTATATGGGATGGATGCTCTGCAAACTAGTTTTTGTTAAAATAAAGTGTGATATTTGCAGATTAATTCTGTTTGCACAAATGTAGAACAAAAATCTTTCTTTGAGAGGTTAATCAGGAAAAAGTACTTTTTACAGCGACCACAAAACTTCAAGCAATTTTTGTTTCAAATGGGTTATTATTCCACCACCCAAATCCCAGCAACTATGTAATTCCCTGTAGCACTCAGTATTTTTTCTAAGCAGTTTCTCAGAGGACTTTCTTACCAGTTTTCTGGAGCTGATTCTTGTAAGGGCATGGGTTGTAAACTCAGGGCTCTAACTGCTGTACACAAGTGCCTTTATTTTCTCTTTCTCTTTCATTCTCGTGGCCAGATCATTTCATGGCTGAGAAATGCTCAGAGCTACTGTACTAACTTGTCAAGTTGTG
This sequence comes from Melospiza georgiana, assembly GCF_028018845.1. Taxonomy (NCBI): domain Eukaryota; kingdom Metazoa; phylum Chordata; class Aves; order Passeriformes; family Passerellidae; genus Melospiza; species Melospiza georgiana. Next base: position 127,652,270 of record NC_080430.1, on the reverse strand, counting down.
CTGGTTTTACATTGTATTTCAAAACAGTCTTGCTTCCCAACAATACCAATATAATTTGAAATCACTCTCATAGACTTTGCGGACCAATTTGCTTTAGCTTGCCTGCAAGCAACACCTTGTGAATGGAATAGGGAACTATGAATGCAAAATGAATTTGGATACGGAGCAGAAAATGATAACTACTTTTGGTTTTCATAAATTATGTTCATACTGCTTTTGTGATACGTGAAACACAGAAGCTTCCAAGATTAAGAAAAAGCATTTCTTAAATTCAATGAAATATCCCTACTGTGCCTCCCTCTTTCTCACTCCATTGAAGAATTCCCTCTTTTCAGGAAGTCCGTCACATTTCTTGTCAGTCATTTTTCAATACAGTATGGATCTTAAATTTATCAAACTATTAAAATGATAGCAGGTTTAACATTTTTATACATTTTACAAAAGTTTAGTACTTAATATCATGAATGCCTCCTTCTGTTTGATCTGCTTTGAAAGTTTGTGAAGGATGGTTGTACTACCATTTAATGCCATTTTTCCATGAGAGAAATACATTTTTCCTGTCATAGAGTCACATTTTAAGAGAAGAAATTGCAAAACTGAATCAGTGCATAAATCAGAGAAAATATTTATTTACAGACATGTAAAAATTATGTTACAACATTTTAAAGAAAACTGTAATGAACCATCAATCTGCTCTAATGCGCAAACTCTTAATGTTTCAAATCTAAATTGCAGTGGCACCAATTAAAAATAGGACTGCTAATAAGATTATAGTTATCTACATAGTTTAAGTACAGTGATTTTTCAAAACTAAAAATGGATCTACAGAGAAAACTAATAGGAACTGAAACAATATGTAGTACAAGGGTTTACAAAAGTAAAAATATTTTTTGTTGATCCAAACTTTAAAGCTTTTTAGTAAACATTTTCCATTCATGCAGCTGCCCATGTTTGAAACAAACATCTGAAATACACAGAGCATATATATCTGTGTAGAAAATGAAGGGGTCTGTAAAGGATTTTATGACTGTTGACTGTCCAAACTGATTGACAAGATCTTTTATGTTTCCTATTCCTCTGTCTTGCAAGGGATGAGCAATGTTGAAAAATCCCACAATTGACAAAACTTATGTCAAACAAGTAACAGATGATGGCAAACAACACCAAGCATACTGCAAACATGGACAGCAGAGAACAAGTAAGCTCTGTCGAAGCCACCAGCATCCTCTGGAGTGATTTTAAGCAAACATGCCATTGAGAAACCTTGCTAGTAATAGGCTGCATGGGGTAACAATCTTCTGGCTTGCAAATGAAATAGTGCCTCAGGGTGTCATCAGAGATGACTTTCGTGTTCAAAATATATTCAGGACCTAAGCTGTGGTGTGAAACAGTGTCAACATTATTACTGTGCAATCATTTCTGTGACTTTATACTGTAAGGGTAATGACTGTAAAGAATGTGTGAAAATCTCAGAGTGCTTTCTGTGAGTATTAGCTCATTTGGAATGGAGGTGGTGAAGAGACAATATACCTAGATGTTTCTCATATCTAGTTTATTAACACAAATATCAGAACTGATCTCCTTAGATGATTTTCTGCATCTTTAAAGTCAGCCAACAGTTTATGTGATTTAAATGCCCCTTGAGCTGCTGAAGTTTGGAGTTCCTTATTTTTTAACTATCAGCTGAAGGCAGAAATCCCAAAATGGCAATTCTGTTTGCATTTTTACAGTTAAAAATGTTCATAACCCATATTAAGAGATAGAAAATGGAGAAGTATTTCACCTGCTGATTTGACCTAACATTTCACTTACAAGGAGTAATATTTTTTTCCTGCACATTTCTTGGAGAGTCAGCACTGATAAACTCTGAAGCTGCAGTTCTTTATGCTCAGGTGTAACTACTCATACTAGTCTTTCCTTTTTAAGGAGCTGGGTACCACTCAGCACTTATGTAAACCATGTAACTCCACATACAATAGACAAAAGCTAAATATAAGGTACACAAACGTTAACTGAGAGTGCAATGTCACATAGCTACCTAGTGAAAAAAATTCTCACTCAGTAATAGGCAATTAAAATGTATGCTTTGCTTCCAAATTTTTGAAAAATATCAGTCCTTCTTTGTTGATGATCCCCACGCCAGAAACTTGACCAGAGACCTTGAGCTCCCACCAGCTTACATCCACACTACTTGAGGTGAACCTGTCATCTCAGAAACTGCTTCTTAAAACAGAAATTTAAAGTTAGATATTTTTAAAAGTCTCTCTGGTACCTTTTGTTTTCTCTTGTTTTCAGCCTACGGAGAATGTTTGAAAGGGCAAGGCAAGAGTTCATTTTTGTAGTGCTGGATGATCTGAAATAGCAAGTAACCCAGTCATGGAGCTCAGTGATCAGGGCTCAACACTGCAGACTGGTCTGTGCTCCATTTGACTGTGTAAGATACTTCCTAAATTAATGTCTCTCCCTCCTGGGAGGCTATAGCTAATAAATAATTTATTTACCCTGCAATCACTTTAAAGACATGTCTCTTTCTGTATGAGTACCATTCACATAAAGATGTGGATGAATAAATACATATTCCTTGTTTCATGTAATCTGCAATGTTAAAAATGTCTGACTTTGGGATGGTGAACAAATTGGTACTTTTCTAGGGGAAGAAGTCCTTGTGCACATATGCTTTTTTTATCTTTAATGTCTCAGTAACACAAGAGAAATAATGCATCCATTCTGTTTTGAAGGGAAATATGATTTATTATAAAATTCTATACTGGGATTCCCCCCACATCTGTAATAATTAATTATTCCAACTTCAGGCTTTTAGGAGGGCCTTAGGATTTTGTGGTTGGAAAGACTACTGCCAGAAAAGAACCCAAAAATTAATAAGTAGGCTAACTCAGGCTGTCAGATATTGGCAGGCTATAAGTAATTTTTCTGGCTAGACAGGAGGCTGACTGACTTTCCATATGGTAGCAACAAACTGCCTTTAAAGATTTGTAAGAACAGCTGTAACAACTGTCTGATGAATGGCATCACAGAGAGGGCTTATCTGAAGAAGAGGATTTACAGGAGGATGCAATTTACAGTTTATCAAGAATTGCTCTCTTATTTTGACATTTTCACTTTTTAGAAGCTATTCTATTACCAAATGTAATTATTTCCAATGACAAATAAATTGAATAAAATAATGGGAAATACCATACAATGTATTTAATTGTGGCACTGATCAAAATGGTCTTGTTTGAACTAAGCAGTAAACAAAGAAGTGCAATATCACCTGACTCTAAATATGGTAAAACAGTAAACGTGCTAATCATAAAAATAGCTTTTAGAAATATACATTTGTATACAGTGTTTTCCACACCTGTTAAATACGTCCTTCATATTATTATGATACAGTACATTGGCCTTTAAGACATCAAAATTAAAAAAATAATACCAATAATTAGCCAGAGAAAACCACATTTACAATCTAAACCATAAAAATCTGACAATTGTACAGCTTAGAACATATAAGAAATGGAGTTTCTAATATTTGAACAATAATGTCCATTTTAATAAGTAAATTGAGTTTCATACAAATTGAGTCAAAGGTGTTGTCAGCCAGTAAGAAACTGCAGTTCACAATTTTCTGTGGGGAAGTCAGAGTTTCTCTTCTCAGCCTTCAGGGGGTTCACACATGACATTTCATCACTTGATCTGTAGAAACTGAGAATGAAATGTTGGCTTTAGTACGAAAGCATAGAAATTCTTCCAAGAGAACCTCAAAAAGAAACCAAGACAGCTGGGGAAAAGAGCCAACAGGACTATGACTTGACTTTTTTCACAAATCAAGCAAATATCAATGTCTATAATGCTTTCCCACCTTAAACCATCAAAGTTTAAAAGAAGAATAGTGCTCCTGCAGCAGTGAGCAGTCAGGACTGTGCAACAGTTTTGAGTTGACTGTACGGCCCAAAATAATAACAGCAAATCAAACTAGAGCTATTGAAGCTGAAGTATAGCTCCCCTCAATAATGCTATGCAAACAACTCCTGAATAATTTCTATTTTAGCAGCAGGAAATAGAATAATGTATCTTGGCGGCTTTGCAATGAAGTGCTTTATTTGCATAATAGCATTCAATCTAAATAAATTGCATGTAGAATTCTTTGCTTCAGTCCCATCATGCTATTTATATAGCTTACTCCATTTCCATTGGCTGTGTGCTTTCAGCAATGCCTACGGTTACCAGATTGATGGATTTCTCCTCAGTAGCTTCCCTTTTACTTTGCCTATTTTGCTACTGTTTTTGTGTACCTGCCACAGGATATAACTAAATATCCTTTGGGATCTTTTGTTGCTTTATCAGCCACATCGTGAAAATGCAAAAGTCCAGTGTAGCCCACACTTTTAAGGTTCGTTCTTCCAGCAGAGGCTGGAGGCAGATTGCATCTAAATATCTGAGTCCTACTATGTGACCCATTAATGCTAGCAGCTCCAAGAGTAGGCATTGAGTGATGCTGCATTGAGTGAAGCATAATGCACACCAGCTCCACCTACCCACAGGGAAACTGACAACACTTTCCTAATTACATCTGTTTGGAAAACTGACAGTAGAGAATGTTAGCAGAAGTAGATGGTTTCTTTTTATTGAAGTGAAATTTTCAACCCAAGTTTAAAAAAAAATGTTGACAGGAAAAATATTTTCAGCCAATCTTTTCTGCACTTTTTTTTTTTTTTTTTGGGGGGGGGGGTGGAGTCTATCTTGTTTTATAACTGAAAAAGGAAACAGCTGATGAAACCTGGTGCACTTCTGATCAAAGGCTGAAAAGCTCCCAGATGTTCTTTTCAGCCAATTAAAATTAAAATGTTAAAATGTTAAAATTTCCATTTACTGGAAACCTGGTTTTTCAGAAACATCCAAGTCACTGCGGGACTGGGCTCCTGACCTTTGAAGAAGTCAGACATCAGATTTCCCCTTCTCTGCAAAGAGAGCACCAGATCTGTGCTTGTGGTCTTCACAGGTAACCAGGATTAGGGAGAAAAGCTCGTGTGAGAGATCCCAGAATTTTCTTCTTTAAGTTAAATCATCCAGAAACTATTATTCTCTACTTGCACAGAGCATCTCTCATGTTTTAGGTCTGATCCCTAGAGATACTAGCTATAACAAAGACCTTTAAATTCTTCCCTTAAGTCTGAGAGGGGCTTAATGGTTTTTAACTAGCTATTCATGTTAGAAGGAGTAAAAAAAAAAATAAAAATCTCACTGTACATCGTATTAGCTCCAAAGAGAGTTACTCTTTTCTAGTCTTTTTTTCAACTATGCTTTGCTATTCCATTATGCCATTATAAGAAGCAACAATTATGAAAGCAATAAGAGGCAGACTTTCAAGTTATTTATCAAAGCTTTTTTCCCTTGCCATAAACCTTTCAGGCCTTTACCTGTCACAGCACTAAAGAGCTTCATTAGGTTGCTATTGTGCCACATTAATGTTGCTAACCATCTGGACCCAAGTCACCAATGCTGCTTTGCTGTTGGTTGGAAACAGTGATAAAAATTTAGCAACTCCACCAGTCCAAAATATTCCTGTGTTCTTCCTTCAGTACATGGTTTTCTTATTTCCCTCTCACTAGAAATAATGGTAAAGTCTGAGAGGAAACATTAAAATCTGAAAGAGCCAAACTTTTATTTTCCCTGTAATGACAGGAATCCAGGGCTATGATTAATACAGAGTAATTCAATGCTAATTTCATCCCATTTCTTTCTTCTGAATAGTGTGCCATTTATCATCTGCCTTTATGGCAGTGCTGATGATATTAAAAAACCCTCATGATGACTAGTGGGCTTTTTAAAATTTTTTTCATTTCTTTCCCTTATATAAAAACATTTCCTGACACAACAAGGATGAACTGAATTACATTTAAGCCAGTAATAGGGCTTTCATTTGATGTAGCTCTAACAGAAAACCACTTTAGAAAGTGTGATTTGAACATAATGCATTTTAAGAATTGAATAACTCAACTGAGCATATAGACTTGGCATCCATAGACAATATCAAAGAAATTCTATATCCTGTCCTAATTGCTATCATAATCTCTGAAAGAAAGATGGAGAGAGTTTATGGAATATTTATTGGTTCATTTTCCATCTGAAATTATTTCTGCTGCTTTTTTCCTTATGTGGATTGCTTTTTGAGCATGAGGTATTGGAAACACTCTTCTTAGGCATAACACTGTATTTCAGTCTTCCAAAAATGCTATTGCTACTGTTGTTATAGTTCTAGTATAATCCTTCTGGCATTTTTGCCAAATTCAAGTTCTGCTAGATTAGCTTAATTTTAACTATACACATTGTATATAACATGGGAAAGCCAAAATTAAATTGTTTTCTTCTCACAGGGTTTATGAGAAAAGCATTCTGGGTAAACGTACAGGAATAAATCTTACTGTATGAGGGGGTAAATTCAGCATATGTTTTTGGGAGGGAGCATTAGGAATGTGCTATGACTAAATGACACTAAAGATGTACATGATTAACATCTTACCTTGTTAAGAAAATGCTTAAAGAAAAGTCTCACAGAATATAGTTGTTACAGATTTCACCGTATGGTTTACCCCACATAATAATAAGAAATAAGAGCATCCAAAATACAGGCAAATGAAAGACATTCATCTGAAAAAATGCATCTGTTTTTAAAGAATCCTTTGCTCTAGATGGCTTTAATGATCAAATTAATCTTAGAAACTCTCAGAAAACGCAGCTACAAAGAGGATGGATGGGTGATGGTTGACATATACATGTGAACTTGCAACCCAAAGCCTCAAGTGTCCTTCCTCTTACTCTCCTGTCTCTTTTTCCTTGCCAGACAAACCCATTCTCAGGACTGGAATTCTCATTTTAATAACTATAATGGAGGCATCTGAAGCTACTGCTGACCACTGCTTGGTAAAATTGCACATGTATTTCTTGCAGGCTCCTCTTGACTAGGAGTCTTGATGCTTGACAACTTTCTAGGTTTCTGCTGGTGTCTGACTATGCTTTGACAGAAGGTTATGTGACTGCCATACATCACTTTCTGCAAAACAATGGCAAGCTCCATTAAAATGCAGCAGGTACACTGTCCTTTCACTCCCAATGCTGGCCCTCATTCTTGCGCTACCTCAAACTGCAATTGTAGCACAACTGCTTTCATTACATCTGATGTTCATTCCTAATACTGTTATCTGTGCAACTGAGAGTTCTGAATCCAAGTCTAAAGATGCTGCTCTTTTGTCCTCGAGGATAGCATACTCTGTTTCATCTTTAATAATTTATTTTCATTATGAAATGCACTTTCTAGACAGCTAAAGAGATGAAAAATGGAATCTAATTGCAGAGCAGGCTTTTAAAAAAAAAAAGGCAGAACAAACACAAAAAATAGCCAAAACTTAGTTAGCCATTATTGATCTAGATATTTATGTAAAATGAGAAAAATCATAATGCAGTATACAAAGTAGTAAAGCAATTTGCCATTCTGTTTATTAGCTATGTCTAATTCAAGGCAATGTCCTTCTTTTCTCTTAAGCAGACATTCAGAATGAGTACAAAACACTGTAATTTATATTTGTAAGGTACCATGGGGACATGCACATTTGTTGGCTTTTACACAGCATTCTTCATCATCAGTGGGAAGCCACGAAGAACGAGCAGAGCTTACCAAGGAACACTGAATTTGTATTAGCTATCACATTGACTTCACAGCTGTGTTCATTTGAGGTACACCTTGCACTTTATCCCTTGATTTAAAGCATAAAATCTCTAACTCAGTAACAGTCATAGAAGTGGTTTAGTTTAATGCCTCCATATGAAATGTAAATGCTCAGTTCAGTATGTGTGAGCAGGGGAACATGAATGTGTATCACACTTTTGCTGCTTTCGGTTGGAACCCTTGCAAAACATGAAAAACAAAATGTTGGCAGTGACGCAAAATTTTTTGAAATGAACTAGTGATAGAATATTCTCTGCATTTAATAAATAGAGTGATTGTACAGTTTGATAAATATTAGTAAAAGATAAATAAAAGAATGACTTGCACCTTCTTTAAACCCTTCTTCAATTGATGAGACCTAATCATTATGTTTTTGACTCTGCCAATCATACTTTAATTGCTAAAAACATTACAGAATTGTTTTTCTGTTCAGTGAACAGCTTAATTGCTTTGAAGTGCTAGTATTTATGTGAGTACTTGTGAGAATGATTGTTTTAGTCATCAGTGAAAACAAACTTCTATCTTCTCTGTATTAAAATGCTCTGTTTCACTTTGTCCAATAAAAATCAGCAGGAATAATAAGATAGCCCTATCAGATACTGATTTCTCCCCTAGATTATCATATCTTTTCTTTCTCAGAGTCCAGGCAGAATTGTGACAAATGCTTTTGATTGTAGTGGTGGAGACAGGTTCCAATATTTGGAGAGTGCTAGTGAGGACACACTGCAGCTGAGATGATGGTGAGGTGTGAGACTGAAGGAATGACTTTGGGAATAGAGTCAGCATGGTCATTAGAGAGCTTGAGTGGGGCCATGAAGGCAAGAAGTGGATCTTCCCACTTTATTTAGGCTGTGTGTATTTCTCCTGCTAGACTGCTTTTGCAGCAAAATCTTCCTCTGCAATGTCCTTTATAGCAGTAGGAAAAGACTTAGGGACTAGTAGCACAGTTTTTGGTGACAGTGGGAGGGATCTGAAGCTGGAGGCATGGAGTCTTCTGCAGAGTGTGGCGTGGGCCAGGATCTCCAAGCAGATGTGGAAGAGGTTGGATGGTGGGGAGGTGGGGCTTTAGCAGACCTCACTGCCCTGAAGTCTTTACCAGAATTTTACCAGATCCTTACCAGAATCTTTACCACATTGCTACACCATGGTGAAACTGTTCCCACCAAACTCCCGTTCCTGCTCTCTCTTGGCTGATAAAGCCAATCCAAATACAGTAATAAATCACTCCCTTATGCTGTCCACAGAGTTCCCTCAGCCCATACCTATGTGCCTTGAGGGACACTCAACACCTTATTGGGATCTAGTGCCAAATAAACTAGAGAAAAAAATGTTACACCTTTGTTTATCCCTGCATATGAGTGGCTATTCATAGCAAATTCCCAGGGCTGTGGCTCTCATTGGAGATCCCTGGGTGTTTCTGTTTCTTGGGACAATGCCTGCTCCATGAGGAGCAAGACCAACTGAGTCCTATCATAGTTCATGATAAGTACTTTATCATCTGAATGCTACAGAGGACATGCTTTTAAGTTACAGGGTGGTGTAAAAAAAGCTGTAGACTAAAATTCCTACTGAATTAATCTCTGCTTAATGTGAGGAGTAGGAATTCTCTAGTGTGAGATTAGGTGGTCCAATTAGTATTAATGGTTATGGCAAAAGTTCCTGTCCTACTAATGTCAAGGGTGCAGTTTTGAACACATAGTTTAATGCATAAAGGAACTACTAAAACTTGTACCCTGAGGCAGTTTAATATGTCTACATTTTAGAAATGTGTTTTTAAAATAAATTAAAGTAGGAGCTTACAAGAAGAATTGCCTTAAAGTAATTATGCAGAAAGCCCTTAATACACTTTCTCACTATTTTCCAAAATAGAGTTTAGATAAGTATCAAAAACCAAAGGGCATCCATTCCAGGCAAAATAATTGTAGGCAATGACAGGAATAAATCTCAATGTGTTGAGATGAGGAGTGTTCTGGCTAATCAATCGGAGATTTTTCAGGTATTTGGAGGCAGAAGTTTTACTCAACTGAGCAACCAAGGCATAAAAAAAATAGAAAAGAAATGGGAAGGAGGGAGTGCTGGAGGAAGATGTTGGAAGCATATAACATGAGACAGAGATACTGGGAAAGCCCAGAGTAAACCATAGGAAGTAGGAGTGGAATGAGACAAACAATGCAAAATTAATATTTAAATGGTGACAGAATAATGAATTAAGACAGTCAATTGAATATACAGGATGTAGAGTTATATGCTTAAAACTGTCATTGGTGAAGGTCTTGCTGTGGCAGTGTGATGCAGGTGGAAATGGCAATAAAAGATGGTCCTATTTAAAACAATTTTTTAATTTTTATTTTCCTGCCTAATGCCTATTTGAATGCACAGTGCACAGTAATGCATAAAATTTTGGTTTTACGAGGATTTCAAGAGACATTAATTAAAAAAAAAAAGTTAGAAAGCAAAATGTTGGACTTGGGGTCAAATTGTGGTCTGCAAATGGTGCAGAATCTCATAATAGCTGGGAAAGGATTATTATAACCCTGCAAAGAGGAAGCAGAGAAGAATTTAGCCTTTTCATTCTCTATTTATTTGGTCTGGAAAACACTTTGCTTCTTTTGAAAGACTACAGAACTGTAGTGTAATTTTAGATATCAATAGCAACAGCAATTTGGAAACTTCAGACACACATAGCAGCGTGACAAGCTGGATAAGTTGGTATTTGATTAACTTCCAAATCTTCATTTTGGCAGACTGAGCTTGTCTTATTCTCACTGATTGCTTTTTTTTTTTTGAAATGGCAATTACAGTTCTATCACCTTCTAAATAACTTCCCTTTTCTGAGGTGTGTAAATGCCTATGTATGGATAAATTCAATCTGCCTTTCATGTTTTGATATTAATCATGCAGAAAATCTTCTTAGTACAGATGCATATTTACTAAAAAAATGGAGACCTTTTGGAGTAATTGAGTCACTAGCTGTAGTGGCTCTGCAATTTGTAATGAAAAAAGAATTTACAATTTTGCCTTTTAGTATGGAAAAATAACAATCTTTTGGCTTTTCAATGTCTGCACCTCTTTACTTGAGTGAAGGATTTCAACAGAAAAATGTTTCCTTTGAGAGTTTTCCATTCAGCATTTTTGATGCTCAAGGTTACTGATAAAGCCTGTGAAATGAGTGTTTTTTAGGGGAATTAAAACTATTTATTTTCAAAGACTGAGACACCAGGGAAAATGTGTCATGCATGACAATTGCTCAATTTCAGTTATATCTTAGAATTTGATGATTAAGCTGATAGACTCAAATCCATGGCACAGACCCAATGGCTGTCTCGAGCTTTTCCAGAGGATTTCTGTGTCCCAGTGAATGCCTAGAAAATATCAGTGTCCCACTTCTCATCAATCACTTTCCCAACAGACCTCATACTGCTGCTTTGGTGTCTATACTAGGTTACTGCTCTGATGCTTATTTCCCCTGTGCACAGATGGGGATGGCTGGCTGTAAGTGATGGGTGAGCAAAGCCCAGTGCAGCACCTTCACCAAGTCACCCAGACTTTACCAGAATCTGCCAAAGTGCAGGGAAGTAAAAGAAGGGCTGCTACACCAGAATTAGTTAAAATTACACTGGCTAACATATTCATGGGTGGAAACTAAAATCAATCTTCTTATTTAAAGTTTGAGTTACTTCAATTAATTTCTGATCTTTCTTTTTCAGCCATAAGGTACAGCAAAAAGCCTGTGATATTTTTTAGAAGTCATCATCGTCCTCACCTGTAAAGGAATCCAGGTTTGCTTCTAAGAGGTGGAAGTTTGGCTGTCCTTGTTTCTGCACTTCACTCAGAGGTTGACTCTATGCTCATAAATTTTGGGCCAGCAAAATCTGTGGAGCTAATTTGGACCTACTTAGACTAAATAAAAATAATGAGGCTACTAATGCTGAATATTAAGGTCAACTACATTATATCAGAGAAGAGTTCATCTTATTTAGGCAAATATTTTGTTTACATGTCTAAGAGAATTTTTGGCCTGATCTGACAGCATTGTTTACCTCTGATTAAATTCACTGAGTGGTGTGTGATTTTGTTTTGTTTTTAAGTTGGAGGCAAAACAGATGTTTTTGATGGAGCCTGAGCCATTAAAATTAAATATTTGCTGTCTCAAAATTATCAAGCACCATGACTATTTTTTTAAATGATGACTGAGACTTCAGGCAGGTCAAGACAGATGGCATGGTGTGATGAAAAAAGTAAAACAGATTCATTGAAGAATATATAGCCTGTTCAACAGATATTTTTCTTTATTGGAAATAATTTAATTTTTGTAAGTTTAAATAGTTGGGAATGCTCCTTTCTTACATGTCAAAGAGGGGCACCTGTTGGTCTGACCTCAGAAAGAGGTGATAATTCAACCTGCACATTCAATCTTCTGAGACACATTGCCTACCACATGGGGTCAGTGTCAAAGCTGAGAACAGGACACAAAATTCCTGATCTCACATACTTTCCTTAAAAATGAGATAAATATAAGAGAAAACCCATTGTTTTTAAGCTCATTTTCTTTAAATCCATAGGATTCTAATGTCTGTAAATTAAGTATATTATTATCAATATTATTTATAACAAGGTTTTAAAAGTTTCATGATTTTAAGTTTGAGGATTTTTTAACTGAGAACTAAATGATCTAGAGCAGATCCAGAGGAATAGATCTGAATGCAATAAAATTAGTTTGCTTATTTGTTTTACCAAAGTGCAATTGCAGACAGGAAAATCTAGTAGAAAGAGACACAAAATGCATTATAACATTGCCTGCATTTTCTGCAGGTTCCCATGTGATATGTACTGGATAGGATTTAAATAATGATGAGAAAAACATTATGTAGTCAGTCATAAACCAGTTAAAACACTGAACTCCACTTAGGAAATCTTCCTCTGATAAATTGACTGCCAGGAAAAATGGGGAGGTGGGGCAATGGCAAGGTCCTTCCAATGACTCATGTAACACTGAGTGAACAGCAAACACCTCTACTGTGCTACTGCATGTATTAAATATAACAAAAGGGCATGGCAGGAAGTTTCTTACAATTTTTGATTTCATTGCATGCTTTTATTACTTTCTCCATTTTTTCAGTCACAGGTTATTAGATTTACTGCAGCTTTGGAAGGTACAAGGAATCTGTCGGGTATGGTGCCCTAATGACTTTCTTAAGTTGCTCAAGTACAAACATCTCTGATATTTATCAAGTGAACACAATCTTGTACCTGTTCATTTGTCTTAGAGATGAAGAACATAATGTTTCCCAGATACTGAATGCAAGATTTCAATGAATGGTAAGCTCAATAGAAAAGACAAAATTTTGTATGGTTTTAGTGATTTTTAAAGTAAGCTGGATACAATTTCTGGCACAACATTGCTTTAGCCATTGCCATTGATTATAAGGGTTGTCCTTTATTTTCTAGGTAGTCCTGTACAAGTGCATTCAGAAAGCTGCAAGTTGTTAGAATAGCTACTGAACTTTTCAACAAGCCTAATCAGCTTAATTTGGCTGATAATAGAAGAGTCAGTCTTGTCTGTCCTGATCCTATGGACTGAAAAAACAGGCATCTAAATGGACAATGAAAAATCTTGTTTAATTACAATGATAAATTAAGTAGTATCAATACTATCACACAGTTACATATTTGATTGATCTTGCTACTTGAAACTGGGTTTAAACTGGATGAAATTAATCAGAGAAATTTTAGTTCTTTTTCTGTAGATTTTATTTTACTTTCTGCTGAGTATTTTCATTGTTGAATTCAATACAAAATAATTAAAGCAAAGAAAGTGTCAAAGTTTCACACAGATTTGCTATTAATTTTGCTTTAGCTACCTATAGAAGGGATGTGATGCATATGATCAACCCTTTTAGCAAACTACCTTTAATTTGGTTCAGACTCTGAAGGACGTAAAGGCCTGAGCCATAGCCCAGACAGCCAAGAACTCCTCCCAATGCAATCTATTCTCTGAAGACCCACAAAGGCAAGGAGTGGCCCAGGGAGCATTGACGTGGGTGACGTTGGAACACCCATCATGCAATTAACACATGAGAAGCAGGTAGCTTTTCAAAGTCTCACTTATCAAGGAACAAAGAAAGTTGTGGGTGCAGGGAGTCTCACACAACCCCTTCCCATTGCATGATTTTGACTACAATACAGCTGCTATATTCCACAAATCTGACAGCCTAAATGGGCCTCCTTTGAGCTGTCCCAGCCGAGCAGCCTGGCTATGGGGGGTGGTTTCCCCTTGAGCTGGGATGCCTCTCGAGGTTACTTCTTGAAGCAGACAGACCATTTACCAATGGCAGATGTTTGGGATGTGACTGGTAGTATACAAAACCTTTTAGTATGGTAACTAAGCATGATTTGTGCTTTGGTGGTTTTGAATCGTTGTTCAAATGACTGTGCTATACAGTACTACAGTGAACCTTGCCACTGAACCTTGGCTAGTTACTCTTCTACAACATCATATTAAAACCACTTTTGCTAATACCTTTGATAGTGTACCTGTAAGCAATCTAAATCACCCATTTGTGACAAGAGGGAAATGTTTTTGATGAGCTTTAGCCACAGCACTAGTTGGTTTCATTGATTTAAATGATAATGTCATCAAATTCTACAAGAAATATAGCTATTATTATATCATAATGGTTTTACTTTTGCATAATGAAAATCAGTGCAGCAAGAGGAATATTCTGAGTTTTATGTCTGTGGCAGTTTCTGGTATTAATATTTGAAACATTATTCTTTATCAGCTGTTAGAAACAAATTTGATAGATTGAAAACATGCAGTGTGGAGGTGGAGAAAAGGACAAGAGTAAGAAATCAAATACCCTTGAGAGGTAAATACAGCTGAAATATACTTAATAGAAAGAGAACTATAATTGTTGAAATAACTGCTGTAAATCTACCTTGTAACCGGAACTGGGCCTTTTATAGTCTCTGTATCTTTGGTTCTGAAATAATTTAATAAAAATGCCTCTTAAGACATCTCATTAAAGTTGACTCATTATTGTGGAACTCCCATCTAATAATGCTTGTCTGGCTTCATTACTTTTAGCACAGCTACACCAGCATAAAAACAATGCTGTGATTGTGAATATATCCTTCAAATTCCAACCAAGCACTAACCAGTGTCTGATCTGAGTTATGACACCATAAATCTACTGTATTTGCATCACATACTCTACCAGAAAACAGTTTGCTGTACTGAATGCTCAACTACTGGACCACTACCAAGCTATTCCTATTATAGTTATTTACTATGAAAGGCTGACAGTTTGATAGGAACCATTATTCTCAGGCAATGTAATACATATATGAGTGCTTGTGTATGATTCATTACAGTTAATTATTTTGTTGGTATTTTATTAACCATTGGCTAATGGTAAATAAATAAAGTGTTTTGTGGTTTTTTTCCAAATCTGTAATACTTCAGGCTTTCAGTGAATTAACTTGTAGCTATCTGATTTATTTACAAGGGGGCTGCAATGATTTGATCAGTGCTTCCTCAATGATCAATCAACACCCTTTGAACCAAATTCAGAGAAGATATATGAAATGTTCTGGGTCTGCACTGGGTTGTCCATGTGCTAAATCAGCAGAATTAGGGATCCATCAAGCATGCTAATTCAGAAATTTTCTTCCTTCAATCTTTCAGCCAGGCCGCACAATATTAATGCCATTTCTATTAAGAAGGGACTTGTTATTGAGGGACTGTGGACAAGCTGCTGCTCAAATATAGTAACGTGTTGGGCTGGGTTGTAAAGGTCACTTTTCTGTTCCCCCCTGTACAGCCACAGGGGTAAGAAAAGGTTGTTTGTTTTCCTTCCCACTACTTACAATTTAAAGCCAATGCAGACACACAAGACCTGCTTGATATCACTGGAAATTTGTGTTTGGGTAATTTGTGACCTGTTTGTGATTTTTGTGTGAACTTAATTAAGTAAACATGAAGATCTTTCTTCATGAGAGCCCATTTTCCATAAAATGGGATGGGTATGTTGTCTTCGTCACAACATTGTTGAGGGACGGTATAAATTAAAAGGAATGCACTAGGAAGGAACACAGGAATTTTAAGTTCACTGCGACTAGAAACTGTTCAGTGTTGGGAAGGGAATGAGAGTCTGAATTGTGGGTCCAGTAAAACCCAGGATAACCAACTACCTGTTTTTTTACCTAAAAGGAGCAAAGGAAATAGACCTGAAGCTTTCAATCCCTTTCACTAGCTCTGATGGTCAGTTAAGTGACATGAATTGTAAAGTAAGCTCAGGAGCTACATAATAAACCAGTGACAATTTTATATATGTATATAAAACTACAAAGTATGCATGCCCTTGTACAGGCAGGAGTGAGAGGCTGTGTGAGAGCATGTGGATGAATGCTTATGGTGCACTTCACTGAGCAAGTTGAAGCCAACTCTTTAACATATTCGTATGTAGATGGATCATGTTTCTGAGATCGCCTTTTAAAGAACTCCTCAGTATAGAAATGCAGCAAAATTCATTGAGAATTTTTCTAAGGAGATCCTTCAATCCAGAGTGTCTGAAACACTGCAGACATTTACTGAGAGACACTTTTAAAGAGAATTTCTCAAGAGGTGGTATTTCATGACTGCAGCAGTGCCTTAAATGCATCCTGTCTTGAATTGGAGTTCAGGTGGGCAATCAAGTTACTGCTGCGTTAAAATTTTTCACACTTTAGCTGAGCCATAATGACTGTTTTTGGGCATGTCTTTAGTCACTGAAAATTACGATGCAAGGTTGAACAACATCCTCTTCTATATGGTGGAGGAAGAAGGTGTGCAGCTGTTGAGTGTGGTGTTTTGTGTGTGCAGCCAGGCAGACAACTGAAGGGTTCTTAAATCCAAGCCTGACTTAACTCAGACTGTGTCTTTCTTTACAGTTGATCTAGGCTGAAAGCAGGCATGTGGACAGCTGCCATCACTCAGTTATGTGCAGCAACCTGTTCCTTCAAATAGACAGTGTGTGAATTTAGAGAGCTGATCCTACCACCTAAACCCACAGCATACATCCTGCATAGTCACTTCCTTTTAAGTTAGAATTAGAAATAAAGAAAGAAATGCATTTTTGAGTCCTCTGCTGCAAAGATGGAGACCTACATATATGGATTCAGAGGCTCCATTGTGGCAGCACCTAGACTCTGACAGTGGGTGTGACCTTTTTCAATACCTCCCTTTATTGACAGCATTAGGAGAACAGAATTCTGTTCTGCAAACCTGCAGCAGGTTTTGGGAAATGACCAGGCAGAAGATTTACAGATAAATCTGAAGAACTCACTAAAGGCTGATATCTAAATTTAAGTAATTTCTCTGTTTCCCTCTATTAATATTTTTCATACTAGTGGACCCCCAATTAAATTTTCCTGCTGAAATTACTTCAGGGCATTAGCTTTGCCCATTTAAATATTTTTGTATTTCCTCTGGTCTTAATGATGAGAGAAAATATTTTCTTAATCATTGTCTTAAATTCCTTTAGCTCTGTATTTGGAAAACATTTTAGAATTCATTTTAAAAAAGCCTTTTGGAGGATTTTTTTAAAATTCCAAGCCCAATGTTACTATTTTACACAAAATAGTAACATTTTTCTTACATGGAAAGTTTTTTCCTACTGTTGTCACATTTAATGTGTTTAATTCTTAACCTTTCTTTTTTTTCTCAAAAGATTTGTAACTGTCTCCATTCCAAAATTACATATTTGCTCTTAGTCAGCTTTCTTTCCTAAACAATTTAGCTTTTATAAAAAAGAATAACAACACCTCTTAGGAATTGCTTTATAACAAGCTTGTATATCTACTTTACTTTTCAAAAGACAGAGGGCAATTTAAGATAAGAGGACACAGGATAGGTAGAAGCAAACTGAATTGCCAAGTATTTCTACAGGGGTATTCACTGTATATTTGGTAGTATTGTTACTGTCTTTCCCTTTACAGAACTATCAATGATTGGAGTAGGAACTAAATCTTATAGGAATTGGTCAGTATATCTACATAAATATATGTCAGTATAAAACAGTCAGAATAACAATATGCATCAAAAACTACCATTTTCATATGATAACTACAGGCTGATACTGCTGACTGTTTGGGTAAAAACTGTAGAGGAAATATACATAATTTATAGAAATCTCAGGGCATGGGTGTTTTCCACAATTTATAATTGCCTTTCTGTGGAAAACACCTGAGATTTCTTTGAAGCAATCCTTTGCTGAGCAATCCTTTATCCTATCCCTTGCAACTTTGCATTCACTAATCTCCCTAGGCTTTGCAAAAAAGGAGGAAAGTGTCATTATCACATCGCAGCAGGCAGGAAAACTAAGGTGAAGTACCCTCTTCCAAAACTTCATGGAAATGGCAAGGGAGGATGAAAGGGACAGGGATTTTACATCAGTGACAATCTTAATTGTAAGCTTTAAAGTCTACAGTACTGCCAGCTTCTCAGCTAGGGGGTCCCAGCCTTTGGGAAGGTGGAAGGCATGAAGCTGACTGGCTCCACTGCCCTGGCATTGCACCAGGCTGCAGCTGACTGAGAGGATGAACAGAAGTCCTGTTCCTTGGCCTTTCCTTGCTACCAGCATGTTGGGATGGAGGGATGCCAATAATGCCAGGATGCAATGCAGAGGACACCACTCTCCACATGCAGGGAGCTGCCTCCTCCCAGCACTCATGCACTTAGTGATGACAGGCAGAGAAACTGCCTTAGATGTGTGTGTCAGACCTCTGAGCTGTCTTTGGAGTTGTGTCTGCACCGCACTGCGCTTCAGCTGATTCCATAGCATGAATCTTGGAAAGGCCTTTTAACTTGGAAGCAGCAGTGTGCAAACGCGTCTGTGCCAGTTCCAGACTTTCACTGCTAATGAATTCTTCCTGTGCTGCTTGCTTTATAGAGCCTTTCCTGCTGAGGCCTTTGGCAGATGAAAAAATTCTTCTGCTTTTTGTGTCATATAGCATGGATATATGCAATGTATGTCAAATCCACAAGGTGAAATGACAGCACTGAGCAATCCCCACTTAGTTGTCTGTAATGGGGAGTATGGTCCCTAATTAGTGCAAAACCCACCATTCTTGTTAAACTCTGGTCTGGTTTATTTTAGCAATAAACCCCTATTGCTAAAATCACTTCAGTTGGTCCCACTGTTGGCCATGGTGGGAGTTTATATTTACAAGTATTTCTTAATTACAAAATTTCGACTCCCTAACAATTCAGAGTGGTATTTTCTTACAGACTTCCCTTATATCTGAAGAGGAGAACCTGTCTCTTTAAGAAAAAGGGATAATGTCATCTGTTCTCCATTGCATGTGAAAAAGCGAGGGAATTCAGGTTTTAGTAGCTTCTTCCGGGAATAATGCTACTGGGGTATAGAAATTCAAATCTTGGGCTGGCTAACGGGACACAGTTCCTTTTGCAGTAAGCAGCACAAACCGCTGGTTATTCATATGCCCCGTTACTCCAGACTTGCTATTGATTCTGCTTGCTAACTGACTTCTGCTGCTTCACTAAAAGATTTTTACTGTACACACATGGTTAAATATTTTTTAAATGCAAGCAATGACAATGAGCAACAAAAGTTCTTTCAGCTCAAAGCAGAATAAGAAAGCCAGGATGGAAGGGAGAGTATTATAGAGTCTAAACCACAGTGACTGTTCCATTCTTATTAGGAATGCATAGGAAGATAAATCTCACTTTCCAAATATTTCTTAATGTTGCTCTAGAAGAATTTAGGAGTTTAGCATTGTAATGGTGCTAAATGAAATGCTTTTATTTCATGAAAGGTGCAGTGGAAAACCCAAACATTTCTTAATGAAAAATTCTTCCATCAAAAAAACTTGTATCTGCCAATACAGTCCACAGAGTACACACATGGAGACTCAGGACCATGGAAAGCATGTGTTTAATAATGAAAAAGTTCACTATATTAGAATCCTATTTAATTTTGAAAAGCACTGGTTAAAGAAAAAGAAAAAAAGAAAAAGTAGCACTCTACATTTTTACATGTATAAAATGATAAATGTAAACCAATATAAACTGCATTTTATTTCCTTACTAAAATTACCAAATGCAGTAAAATATATTTTTTTATTTCTCCTCAGAGGCTCCTATGCTTAATTGATATCATAGTGTATGAGGAGTATAGGTCTGGGCACTAGTTACAGAACATCACAGTGCTGCTCTGAGGTTATCTTAATCCAGACTGTTGGTTCTCTGTGGTTACTTGTAGGAACCATATAGACAGACAGGTCATGATTATTCCTTACCAGCTCATTGCTGCCATCCTCATCAAAATCCTCCTCTATCCCATCAGTCATATCTTCTCCATCCCCATCTGCATCTGGCCCTCCTTCAATTGGCTCTTCCGTAGAGTTATCTGCATTCTCTGATATGCATTCCTCTTGAATCAAATCAGCATTATCTTCCATTTGTTTCTTTTGGGCTTCTGTAAGGAAAACATACTCTATGGAGATTCAGTAACCTTTCCTATTGGTGGCAAAGGAAAGTGCTCTGCAGAAGAAACCTAAGCTTCCATCTCCAGATGTGCTAGATTTGTAAAATTCTCTGTGATAGTGTCTACCAGGCAAATATGATTGAAAACTTTTCTTTCAAAAATTAGTGCATAAATAAATCACAATTTCAATATGATCATCTACCCCATGTATGCCATGCAGTGGATGAAGGCTTGATTTGCCAGGAGATCCAGCTTTTCAATTTTCTGTACTTGACTTTGCCTTGGAATTCAATCGGCACAGTCACCAGATGTTTATTCATGAGCAGCCAATGGGAAGTACATAAATATCTATGCTCTGGGAAGCAGAAGGCTGTCAATTGCCAATAAATGAGTAAGAATTTGTATTAATTTACTGTGAATATATCTTAACAGTCATACAGGTAATCAACAAACACTTTTAGACAAGTAAACATATTTTTATGGAGTAAAGTATCTGTTGCCCATCATTGGTATAATGTGCTGAAACAACTGGAGAATGTCCCCCTCCAATCAACCAAATATTGACTTCCTATATTTTCTGCAAAGTGGTAAAAAGAAAGACCATTTCCCTGGAGGCCTGAAGAATCTATTCTGGTTGAATTCATGAGAGTAGCTGAGTTGTTGTGACTAGGTATTGGTAAACTCCTGGATATGCTGAAGAACTTCACCCAAACAGCAGAAATCCAGAGAAAGGTTGATGGAAGAATGACAGTGACTGGCTAGAAGAATGTTTGGAGGGATCAGAGTCTTATTTCTATGCATGTCAGGAACTTATATGAAACACTTTATGTACTCAGAGTGAATCAGGCCAGAGAATTGGTTGCATGCAGCTAGAAAAATAATGTCTTTTCAGTCTGAGGGTGATCAATGACAGAATTTCTAGAACAAAATATTTCTTCCTTTGTAAGACTGACTGCTCTGTAACACCAGTAGTTCATTACCTATGTTGTTGGACAACCAATGAATTAAGTGTTGCCTTGAAGCTCTATATTTTTGAAGCTCTATTATTTTTTTTATCATAAGTTATTACCAGCTACACATACTATTCAAATCTGATGGCATTTTTCTGTTCCATAGTCTTAAACCAAGACATTTGTTTTACCTTTTGACTTTGCACATTTATTTTGCCATTTACATTCATCTCTTTAGCCTTCCTTTGTCTTTTGTCCTTCATTTTCAACTTCTCTTACTGGAGAAACAGAAAAATTAAGCTTTCCTCCCTCAGTCACCTAATGTCTTCAGAAAGGTTCTTAGATTTAAAGAATACAAAGTCATCTTAGACAGCTGCTCTGACAGTACTGTAGTCATATATATTAGCAGAAGATTCACCCCGTGGAGCTTTATCTTCTATTGGTAAGGTGCTCCATACAATCCCAGGCTAGTTAAAAGTGATTGTTTTACTTGCTTTATGAATAAGGAAATATGGATTGAATCACCTATGCCTTCTATATCTGGCCCTACCACTTCCTGTCTTTAGCCACTTCTGAGATTGCTCAGTTCTGGCAATGAGAACTGAATCAATTTTGGTTAAGGCTTTTAAAACCAAGATTGTTGAATTGGGAGACAATACATTTAAATGGGAAACCATCTAAGATGCACTTGCTAAAAAATTAGGTCGCTTAATTGTCCAATTAAGAACATAGACTGGGTTCTTCAGAGAAGGCTAAAATACTGCCTCAGTACTCATCTCTTTTGGGCTCTTCTGAGAAGATAAACTCAGGAACCTAACTTTGAGCCTAATCTCTAATATCACAGGAAGAATAGTCTCTATTTTTAATTTTTTTTTTATTTTTTAATGTCAGAACAGCTTATTCCTAGCTTCTTGGTTCAGATTTTTGCAAACAAAGGAGCTATTGCTACAGTAGCTATTTCTACAGTTTTCCTATGTACAGGAAATCCTATTTTCTATATTACCCCTATTGGAAAGGTTAGGAGTTGATAATAGAAAAAGCCAGAATGTCAGCTTTTACTGCAAGGAGAGTTTTCATGCAGCTGCAGAGCAGTAACCGATAATGCACTGAGCTTGTCCAGCCTGTAACATCACATTCCTCCAGATGTAACAACTTTTAGGATTAAAAATTATTCCTCAGGAGACTGAGTCAAACTTAGAAAACCAAAAGAGCAAGATGATGGTTTGATTTTTGCTTTGTGCAAATGAGAAACAAATCCTCTCCCTGATCCCAGTCTTACTGAGGCCACACCTCCTGGCAGAGGAAAATAAGAAATAACATTGCCAAACCATAGAGAAGGAAAAAAATCATCTTATCATCTCCCATCTGACACTCTAAATGAAATAGTTCAGCTACTGATGTAGTTTACACAAATCTTTTTGGATCTGCAGACTAATAATCCAGACTGCATAACCCTCTTCATCAGCTCAGGAAACTTAAATGGGGTTCCATTCTTACTGGTATCTTTGAGGTGTTTTTCTCTTCACACCCTCCAATGAGAGGCAAAGAATATGAGGGATGGGTTCTGCATCTGATGTTTTATAGCATCAATATTTTGAAAACATCTTTTAACATCTGAGGATATTCATTGCATGTCTTCAGAAACCATAAGACTGTGACTCAATACGAATCAATATTCTTCTTTTTGATCTGATTTCTATTTAAATGAGACCACTATAGTCCTTTAGCAAAATTGAAAATTGAATATCAAAGTACAATGATCTGCAGATTGTTTTGCATAGTAATGGATTTTTTATAAAAACTCCCCATGGTAGCACAATCAGGAATATTTCAGTGCACAAGTGATTCCATGAAGTGCCTAGCAATTACATCTTCACCAATTATACCAACTTTTATCCAACTCGCATAAAGTACAAAATAGAACCTAATGAATACATATTGTGCACAGATCTGAAAGAGATAATCACACTCTCTACTAATGATTTACCTTAGACTTGAAAAAAGCCCTCAACTTTGTGAGATAAACTAACATCTGGGGACTGGTCCTTGTCTGTCAACTTAGAAAATTATTGTAAAGGAAAGGTAGGTTATTTTTCAAACAATATTTTTTTTTTAAAGTTACTTGGGAACAGGAGACATCCATATCTAAATTCCTATTTTGACTTTGTCAGGTTTGTAACCCTCAACCGCTAATTCCCAGTAATGTTTCAGACAGTCTTGATGGAATTCTCTTTGAGTCCTGATGGGCTTTTGGCTTCATGTAACCGACTACTGTCCAGACAGCCCCGCAGCTGTGGGTTCTTGAGGCAGAATTTCTTTCACACATTTCACACAAAATTCAGAAAAATGTTTTATCACAGAATGGAGGGGTGAAAAAAAAAATTGAGTCTTTCATGAGATAAGGAGTCCATGCTGACTCTGACAAAATCAACTCACTAATACAAAGCTCCTGTAAAAATAGATATGTGATCTATAAGGACATAGCAAAGAAAATGCCATAGACAGACATAAGAACTGGGTTTGTTTTTTATATATGCTGTGGTGAAAATGCAACCTTATGACTCTCAGAATGACTTTAAAGTGCTGCCAGGTGAGATCATTCATCTAACAAAATTAATTATGCACTGACTTCATTAAATTATGAAGTAGTTTTGGATTTTTTCATTCCCAAGGTTTGACGAAAACCAAAACTTTTAAGCCAGAAAAAAGCTAAACTGGAGCTGTAACCAGTTTTACGAAGAGGCCCAAACCTCACTCAATAACTGAGGCTGGAAAATATCTCTGGGCTCTCCCAGTCCAACCCCTCTTCAAATCAGGGACAAACTCAAATTTTAGCACAGGTCCATAGGTCCATGAGCCCATTGAGTTTTGAATGTTTCCAAGGATGGAGCCAGTATGGTCTCTCTGGTCAACTCACTATACTGTTTAGGTGCATCTCTTTTCCTTATATTGAACAGAACTTTTTCTTGCACCATCTTGTGACTATTACCTCCTGCCTATTGCCCAGACAATAATTCTTGATATACACCATCTATTAATACTTAATGTGCCTAGCACAAGCATTCCCATGGTCAAAAACATCCAGCCTAATTCTGTTCAGTTTTTTAGTGATGTTTGGTTTCCAGAGCAACTAGAAAGATTATTTTTTCCTACTACGCCATTAAAAACTCTTCTTAAATGATGATGCATGTTCTGTGAAGAATATTAATCTATTCTGCCAGTAGTTTACCTGAGAGTTGATTTACCTTGCTTCAGGCTCCATTAAGTACCAAAATTTCAGAAAACTTCTATTCTCTTTGGTCTGACTTGCTTGACTAGTAACAAGGTTCTAATTTAATTAATTCCACTAAAAACGGCTTTTACCTACCTGCTTCAGCTTTTTGCTGCTTTTCAATCTTTTCCAGTCTCCCTAACAAGGAGTCAATTTTTGTTTTGATTTGAGTTAATTCTTTCTTGATTGTTTGCAACTCATCTGATTTCACTGTGGAGAGAGCAAAATGCAAAACATGAAATAAACTATATTTGTGGTAACATTATCCCCCCAAGCAAAACATGTTCTTTTTTTCTTTTCTGTTTAGTAGAAATTACACTCTCACTTTTGTCAATATTTTCAGAGATTTACCTTTTAAAATTAGCATGGTTACTTAAAAATGCAGATTCCTAGAAACCACAGGATTCTAAGCCTTATTGGCAAGAATCCATGAAAGGTGTGTTGCTCAGTAATAGTAATTTCAGGAAAAGCATCTCAAAAATATTTTCATAAATCCAAGTATTTTTTACTTAAAAACAGTCTATAGTGAAAGAATAATTCAAATATGATAGACCTGTCACAGTCTTGCTGTGTTATTTTGCTGGACTCTTTTGTGATAGTATTGACAATAATAAATAGATCCCCTACAGTATGTATTTCTCAGCAAGAGTAAATGGTAATATAAGTGCTAGGGCAGCCAGGAATACAGGGTTATATTCCAGTCAAAAACTCATTGCAAGTGGTGTCACGTTTTGTTGCTTCAAAAGCTTTCAGTTCAGTTTCAGTTGGCAATTTCTTGTACTTTTTCCAGCTATGGATAATATATGAAAATATTTCATTTTATGATCGCGTCCAAGGACATGGAGGCATCACCTATAAATTATTAGCTGAAGTTTCCAAATCTTTATTGCACTGCTTTACTCTTTAGATTTGTTTATTAATGTGCTCCCATTGTCTAACCCAAGAAGGAGTAACTGCTTTGGAGATGTTTTGTCTTCAAAGGAAACAGTGCTGCAGCCCTCATAAATTATCTCATTATTTTGGCATTATCAGAACATGTGTTTTATGCTAGAAGGTGGCTCAAATAAGTACACTTGCCCTGTTTGTGCTAGGATATAATGTGGAAAAGGTCAAAAGGAGAAAATGGCAACTCTATGCTAGCATGGGAGAATAAATCCATTTATAAAGGAGCAGAGCAGGAAACAGAGCTTTCACTCTTACAACTCTTATGGGAAGAAATGGACCATCCCCATGAGGGACTGGCAGTGGAAGAGCTGTGTTACTCCTCCACCACTGCTGAAGGAGGATGTGCATTGACTTTGGTGTGTGTATCGAGAGCATGGATACACACAACAAGGCAGGTTCTTATCGAGCCTGGGAAGAGGGATGTTCTGCTATGAAGTAGAACATGTTCCCTTTCTGTCAAAAGGGTCTTCTGGCTGCATCTTGCTGCATCAGTCCTGTTCATTGATGACATTGGCTATGTCTCTTATCATGGTGGCTCAGGTAATTTGTATTGGGCAATCAATCTTATGATGAAGTGTGAAGACAAGTTATTGCCTGCTTCAGTGATAGTTGATGAGTAGGTATTTGCTTCAAGTTAGCCTTATTCCAAACATGAAGCATATTCACTGAGGCTGAAACCAAAGATTTTTACCTTAGAGTTTGGGCATATGTACTATAATGTGGGTTATACTATAATGTGCATTATAGTACAACATGCCAGCTAAAGGCAGTAGGTTGCTATATGCAGTAATGCACTTGTTTAATCGTGCTCATATTGAGAAATTGCATTATCTCACAGTACAGGCTGAAACCTCTCATCTCAAATGGCATGAACAGAAGGACTTAAAAAAAAAAGCGTAAAACTAACCTGTGCTAGACTCATATGCCATACAGTATTTGATGAAATTATTTTGTGTATTCAGAGAATGAGGGTTTAAAATGTTTTTAGAGAAATAATTCTCCAACCCCGCAGATCTGAAACAAATTGTCAAGAGTCCTACGACTATATAATTAGAAGGTTACTGATTCCCCAGGGACAGTGGCTGGTCCATCTTAGAGTAGCAAGGCATCTCAGAATCCAGAGTGAAATGGCGTGAACTGCTCCAATGGGGAATGCTAAGTACTGGCATCAACCCACTGTGAAGCCTGTTGGCAACACGTTCCGTGCAGCCAAACTGTTGTGTCAGGGACGCTCCCTTGATCTGCAAACTGCAGGCTGGCCAGCCCCGAAAGGTCAGACCCAGAAGAGACACTGCAAGGACCTAATGGTACTTGTTTCCAGTCTACTAAGCAAAGCAGAAAACATTTGCACTTCTGAGTTTGACAAGGAAACATGCTCATGCCTGGCACTGCTGTTGAGCTCAGGTCTGCTGCACAGGGGCTTCCATGTGGTGTCTCTGGAAGAACTAGGTTGGGAAGAAGATGGTACCAGAAGGAACAAGACAGCAATGAGGATTCAAGGAACAAACCCCAGTGGTAAAAGACAAGGGGGTGCTGGGCAAGAGATGACTGAACATGAGCCAGTGTGTGCCTAGGTGGCCAAGATGGCCAATGGCATCCTGGCCTGTGTCAGCAACAGTGTGGCCAGTATGACCAGGTGTCCTGGGGTGACGTTATGATGCTTGTATCCCCATTCATATGTTCTGTGCCTTTAAGACTGGCTCTGAAGAATGAAAGTTTTGTTTGGGTTTCTCTTATCAAGGACACAGAGACGGGCAGAACATAGGGCTGTTTTGGCTTCCTGCTTTCGGCTTTCTGCTTTGCTCTCTCTCTCTCTCTGCTTTTGCTTCTGCTTGCTTTTGCTTCTGCTTATTACCTGGACTGTTTCTCCTGTCCTTTTTCTTTGACCATCTCGAACCTGCTCCGGACTGGGACCTGGGAACACCGAGGGTTTGCACCGTTTGGCTGCAGCAGCTGCCCCAGTGCCGGAGGGACTGAGAACAGAGCAACCAGCCCCAAGAGAGACTTTCTGATTTTGTAATCTTTTTCAGAGTGGTTTCATCCAGTATTGTTCATTTTGTGTGCTGGGGGGTGCTGTGCCTGGTAAATAAACAGGCTCTTTCCACTTTTCTCCGAGGAATACTTCCTGAATCAGTTGGGAGGAGGGGCTGTGTGGGTTTGCTTTCTGGAGGGGGCTCAAGGAAGACCTCTATCACTTTGTACACCAAACTGAAAGGAAGTTGTAGATAAGTGGGAGGTGTCCACTTCTCCCAGATAACTACTGATAGGGGAAGAGGACATAGCCTCAAGCTGCACCTGGGCAGTTCAGGTTGGATGTTAGAAGTAATTTCTTTATGGAAATGGTTGTTAAATATTGGAAATTACTTCTTAGGGAGTCACCATCCCTGGAGGTGTTAAAGAAACCACTATGTGATATTAATGTTATGTTCTACTCGACAAGGTAGTGAGCAGTTAAAGGCTGAACTGGACAATCTGGAGGTCCTTTCCAATCTAAATGATTGTATGATTCCATAATCATAGAGTCATTTGCTTCAGGTTAACACTGAAAAGGACTGAAAGAAAAAAGAAAAAAAATCTCAACCAGTCTGCACAAGTGCAAAACTTTCACTCTCTTTCCAATATTATGATGTTGTTATTATTTGAACTGCTTACTGTTTTACCTTGAAGAGGATTGTACAAGTCTTCAAAATTATTCTCCTAGAGAAATTCCACTCTCAATTGTAGTGTAGTGGGTATTTCTGTAGTAAGCAGCAACTACTAAAGACAAATTATGAAGGACCCCGATGAAAAGTAAGTTGAGCATGAGCCAGATCTTTTCCTTGTCAAAGTTTAATTGCATCCAGCAACTCAGCACCACACAGTTGCTCACTTCCCTCCAAAACCCAGAAGGATGGGGGGAAGTAAAGGAGGGTAAAAGTGAGAAAACTCATTGGTTGAGATGAGAACAGTTTATTAATTGAAATACAATATAATGGTGATAATAATAATAGTAATAATAAATAATAGCACTACTACTACTACTAATGATGATGATGATGATGAAAACAACAGAGAAATAAAGTCCAAGAAATAAAAGCAATGCAAAAGAAAACACCAACAGATGCCCAGAACAAGCCCTGGCCAGCCTTCCCCTTAATTCATTGTTGAAGCTGATACCATGGCCTGGAACATCCCTTTGGCCATCTGGGGTTGCCTGTCCCAGGTGTGTCCCCTCCCAGTTTCTTGTGCATCCCCATCCTGCTCATTGGTGTCATCAACACTGTTTCCAGCACAAATTCACAACACAGTCCCATAGTAGCTACTGGAAAGAAAACTGACTCTGCCCCAGCCCAACCCAGCACACCACTCTACCCAGCACTTGTGAGGCCACATCTGGAGCATTGTGCCCACCTCTGGGCTCCCCAGTACAATAAGAAATGAAGATGACAAAGCCAGACTCTTCTCAGTAGATCCCACTGACACACCAAAGACCCTTGGCATAAATTAAAGCATGTGAAATTTCCTCTAAACATGAGAATTTTATTTTTTCTTCCCATGGGTGTGGTGAGACACAGTCCTAGGAAATTTGTTTTGCAGGGCACTTGCACCAGAGGAGCTCCAGAGGCCCCTTCCAAACTCAACCATTCTGTGAGTCTGTGATAGCCCTTGGCAAGAATGTCAGGCTTTTAAAACAGTGTTATGACAAAGATAAAATGTAAAGATTACAAATTCTGTGCTCTAGGTGTCCTGCTTTGACTATAAAAATTCTCCTTTAAACCATCATGTTGTTTTTTTTTAATTTATCTCAGGCAAGAAACAAAGCCATTGGTAAACATGACACATGACATGCATGTATCCAAAATATCTGTCCCTCTGTTTTTGAGCAATAGAGTAGGAAATTAAGGTAACTTACTCTTCAAGAAATTTTTCCAAATTTCAGATAAAATAACAGATAAAATAAAGGACAGCAGATAAAAGAAATGCACATATTGAAAGAGAGAAAAATTATTAATGAAATTAGTAATGGCTAAATATCTTCAACAACTCCAATGCAAAAATGTGAATAGGTGAAATTTGCTGATGACGTGAAATTGAAAGATATCACTTATTCAGAGTAAACTGGAATGGAAGAAGATGTCAGGTGATTTAAAGGAATTTTATGTTAGAAAAAAAGAGATGAGATTTCACTGAAAAAAACCCCTAAACTTAACAATAAAAGTCCTACTCTTAGCACCAAGGTTCATCAGCAGAAGAAGACAATGACAGAATTATCCTTGGGTTGATAACAGAATACCATTATCTGCAACCATGCAAAGGAAAATGCAGTGCTAGGATGTCAAATTATGCATTGCAAGGATAGAGAAGTGTATTTTCTCTGTATGAGGACCTGGTGAGTACAGGTTGAACCACTGAATTCTAGCAGGTACATGTGGAGAGCAGGTACATGTGAAGATGACCATAAAAAATGGAAAGCCTTTAGTGTGACAAGCATTTTTCTTGTTTGCTGAAGACAAAAGAAGGTAAAAAGAAATAACAACTTTATGCTAAGTCAGTATTGGAACAAAAATAAAAAGAGAATATGAATAAATGAGAAACAAACTAACCTGGAAATTACAAGAAACAAAAAAAACCCCAAACCCTAACTATTTTTAAGATGTATCTTAAAGGCTTAGATGATGATGCTACTTGCAAGAGAAAAGAATTTGATTCAATGACCCTTTCTAGCCCTTCTAGAATCTTTCATTGAAGCATCTAACACCAAAGGAGACAGTCACATACAGTGCATTATAAGAGGAATAAAATTAAGGTCAATTGCATTTTTAAAAATGAAAGTGCTACTGTTGAATTATAGCTTTTTGTGAAACATATTTTTTGCTGTAACTGCAAATTGATTCATCCACAAAGTATGATTTAGATTTCTTTGGGAAGAAATGTCATGTATTTTTAACTAAGCCCTTCATGTTTAATAAAAAATATTTTATCATATTTTATTGCTGTAGATATCACTGAAAAATGGATCAGCTGAGGAAGCTAAATATAAACTCTATGAGTCAAAATTAATTCATTTAAAGACATAATTCAATACATATTTTAATGTCTGAAGTGCCTACTCCTTAATTTCAAGCACAGGGAGTATAAAAGATTTGATTAATATTTTCCTCCTGATTTCAGATGTGTAAAATGACAGTGCACACTTTGAGCCCTTCAATTTCTACATTGTAATAAAAAGTGAGCTCTTCCTAGTTCTAAATAGCAATCTAAATGTACTGCTTCATACCATTAACATGAAGAAATACTATGTGTGATTTACCCACCAATATATTTAATTTTGTGAGTTACTTCTGGTGATTTGCAAATGCTGATTTATGTTCTTCTACTCTTTGGAGTTAAAAAGAAAACAAAATATTGATAACTGTTCCTTGAAAAATAATGGATTTAGGAAAGAAATAAAATCTTCCTAATGTATTTTATGTTTTAGAAGCAGATTTATAACACATATTGTCACTTTTGGGTCAAACAGCGGTTTACTGTTTGGCGGATATATTTTTGCAGATATGCTCATCAATGAGTAAGGCATTTTTGATACTGTGTTTTTTGTAATATCTTCACAACAATAAACTTCTTCCTTTGGATTTCTGTTTTTCTGAAATAAGTCCTTTTGATTCTGGTGATTTTACCAGAATGTGAAATCTGGTGTTCTGACCTTTAATATGATATGTATGGGTTTATTTTCTGGGTCTGAGTGTGAACACTTATATCTATGAGATTTCTACTTACATCTGAAAGGTCTTTCAAGGGAAGTGATCTCATGAGAGTTTTGCTATATGGGGGTGAAATCTTCAAGGCACAGTCAATACCATTTTAACATTGTTAATTCTAAACGTGCAATTAAGATGTTTTATGGTCTTAAATTTCATTAAATGCAAAATAGCTTCCTTCCCACGAACTAGGTTTCTCCTTATTGGAGAATTTGTTGAATGTTTCTCCTTATCTACCTAGCAATAAATTAACATTAGAATTGACAGTGCATTATTTCAAGGGATTCAGATTAGCAGAGTAGAGTAAGGAGCTACAAAATATCAAATTGCTTTCTCCCACAATTCAATATAACCAACTTTTCCAGGAAAATGGCAAAGGAAGTTGCAAAACATACCTTCTCTACTTTCCAAATTGAAGATCTAAGAGAATGGCTCCACTAGTTCTCTGATAAAGGTCGTACAATAAGCTGATTACATTCCTGTCCAAGTCAACAAAATCATGTTTCTACATTTATGATGGGTTGACTGGAATTGACAAAAAGCAAAGTAGTTTTATGGAAAATTAGGCATGAAAACCTGTATACTGGGTGTCTGACTCCCTTTAAAGATGTGCTGCGTGCAGAAAGAATTTTGTGGAATTTATTTTATCACAATAAAAATTCTGCATTTTTTTCCAATTGTCATTTTAATGAATTGAGGACAGAAACCTAACACAGGTCAAAAAGCCCATGTTTTAAGTGATGCATCTTACAGCTCTCTCTTCAGTTAAAGAGCTTGATCCAAGGATGATCCTGTCACTTGGAGCTCTAAGACTGACACTTAAAATTCAGATCACACCTGAATACATTGAAGGATACCTCCACTGGGGAATAACACTGTCTGTTTGGATCTGGACACTCATGATTGCACTTCCATTAAATAATTTATAGTTTCTGCAATATTTGCCATATTTTGTAGGCAGTGTTTTGGAAATCTTATAAGAAGTGCCCGTGGATACTTGGACTAGGGTTGAATCCTATAATCTGTGCTATGCATTATTTGAGTCCTATTACACAGTATTACAAAGCATTTTTTGAAATGCAGAAGCAAATTTTGCAGTAGATCTGAGGAATATATATCTGGATATTAATGTAATATTCTCTGCCTCATTCACTGCTATAGAAATTCAGATTTCTGACTGAGAGCTTTTCTTGACATCTGTTGGGATACAAACACTAAGATCCTCAGCTCTCTAGAAGAATTTTATAGCTATCCTTATTCTGAACAATGAAAAAATATATAAAAAACTTATCTGAAAATAAATTCCCTTTTATGGCAAGTGCAGCAAAAAAATGTTATTAATGCATACTTTGGGACAATTAGTGATTTGAATGCACTGATACTACTAAGTATTCATGTAGATAAGACAACAGAAACTGATGAACAAATGAGATCTAACTAAAGCTTTAATTCACTTTGTGAAAACCCAAAGATCCAAGGACAGAAAAGGACTAACAAAGTTACCTAAAGTGAAGATATTGACCTGCAATCTTTCTTTTATAATAATAGAAGAAAACATAATTGATCACCTAAAATACTGAGAAAAGGGCTACTTCAAGGTAAGTATGAAAATGTCTAGACTCATGTTCATCTTCCAGAGAACAAAGGAAATATTACTACTGCCAGACATTCTCTTAGGGTTTGAGTTAGGTTTATAATATGACACCTGAATTTATGTATCTTCCAGTGTATTAGGCATCAAAGATCTTCTTAGTGGTAATGGACATCCAGCCCATTCATTCCCTGGAGACTTGGAAGTGATTTAACTGTACACACAATGTGGCCCCTCTGTCAGATCACTCTTTCCAAGGAATGTCTTGAGCTGCTTGTTCCTGAGTGCACAACATTTTCTTTAGCTATGTTTACCACATGTCCATTTTTTCAGTCACTTGCATTTACATGTTTACTGCATGTTTTCCTTCAAGGTCCCTGATATCGTCGGGTCATGCAATAGGATCAAGGATGGATCCTAATGGGCTCACGAGGTCCATCTCCTTTGTTTGATACTAGCATGTAAGACTTGACTATCTTATTCAAACAGAGTATATGACTGGGTCCTCTTGACGCCATAATTAACTCCTCTGGCAGTAAGATGTACTGTTGATGGGTTCACCTATTTCATGGTAAGACAGCATGATGTTTTGCTGGCCACTCTAGTACTGCAAAAGACTTACTGAAGTTCCTTCAGTCCTTCTAATATCTGACCCCTACCTGATCTTTCTCTTCCTCTTCCAGTGACGCTTCCAAGGACAGTATCACTCCACAAAAGGGGCAGGGGAAGACGGGTGGGTGCTGAAAGATGCACGAAGAGGAAGATGAAGTTCCCAGGACATACTAGGGAGTGGGGAGCTTGGTGAGCTTGGAGGAGGGAATGCCTATTGTTCATCAACTCTTCTAGGGCCAACTCACTAAAGAAGGATTAAATAAACCCAAGTTGCCAATCCTGCTTTGAATTTCATTTAAAACAAACACGCTTTGCCTCTTTCTACACTCAAAGGAGTCCGATAAAAAAGAATACACATAACCCAACCTCCCCTGCCCCCCTGCCCCAGTCCATCCCTACCAGCTTACATACAACCCTGAGGTCTCACAGAAATCAATGTGCCTCTGTTGGTTTACAACAAGATTATTATTTTTTTTGTTACCAGCAGTTCACAAGATCTCATGGTGAATGAGTCAGGTTGAGAGGAGATTTTAAAAAGCCTTTTTCTGAAGCTGAGGGAGCAGGTCAAATGCTAAAAGAATTTATTTTAAAAATATCATCAGTGTGCTCTTTGACTTGCAGGAGAGGCTGGAATCTTTGGTAATCAAACCAAAGGTTTTTCAAGCTAGAGATTTAGGCTAGGAAATTACTTCAATAGGGCTATCTATATAGTGGAAGCTGTCTGTTTGCAGAAATTGCTAGAATCATTGTTTCAATAATATTCAACTGATATGAGCAACTCACATTTGGATCCTGAGGAAGAAGCCCCACTTGAAGTGGACCGTGATGCTCCCTTCATGGAGAAAACCCCTTTGCCTCTACGAGTTGTTGTCACAGCCACCCGAGGACGTTTGAGTGGAATCACTGCACGGGGCGGAGGGGGGACACGGCCATGGTAATCAAACAACCTAGAAAAGATTAAGTCAGCTGGACTCCATAAAACCCTCTGTGATTTCATGTCATGGGAGCTCTGTCAACTAAATTTGCATGTTATCTGAGAAAATTACCCTTTGAAACTGTAATCACTTTATATCAAGTCAAATTAGATTTCAAGGACCTATGCACATTAAGTGCCTTATTCAGATTTCAGTCACACACTGGTGCACAGACCAGCTCAGATTTTTTGTGTGTCATTCAAATGAAGGATGTATTATGGGACTCTGCAATTTTCCGTATGGAAAATCCATAACTTGCTTTCCACAGGTCCACGTAATTTCATTGTTCACAGCCAACAGCAATATATTTTGTTGTGACATTTCAGCTCCTTCATTACATGCATGGCTTAAATTCTAGTTTTCTATCTGCTATTCTTAAAGATGTAAAAGTAAAGAACAAAAGAGAACTTTCCTGAAGACAACCATCACCCTAAAGAAATATCTTGCAGTTTCTGAAATAACAAGAATCTTTGCATATGTTCTCTTTATTGCAGAATGAATTGGTGTGGAAATGCTAAAATACCCAAGCATGCTTAATAAATAATAATAAAAAAAAATTGTTCAAACCAAAACCACAGTAGCAGGTAGATATTCAGACTTTTTACCAAAGATACTCTATAACAAAAATGAACTTATGTTCCCAAACCGAATAGCCTAATCTGTTGCGGTGTACAGTTATTAATAGCAGGTAACTAACCAGTGTAGAGGGAAATAAAGGCAGTAAAAAGGTAATCAAAGCTACAGATATTCTTAGAACATAAAATATATGGGTTCTGCATATGATAGGTCAAGAGAAGAAGGTTCAAAAGACAAAGATTTCCAGTTCACAGTCTGAAGCAACAGCATCATAAAATATTCTCAAATTTATTTGCAGCTAGTAAGTATGGAAATTTATAACCACATTTTTAATTTTCAAAGTTGTGAGTACTGTCACCTGGCTGGGCAGATAGATACACATTTGAAAACAGACACACAAGAAACAGTAAATCACTCACCACAGAATCTAACATTATGATGAATAGAACAAAGTTAAATTTAAATCTTCTAACCCATTTTCTGGTAAGTACATACACAGTACTTAAATCAGACCACACTTCTGTTTGTACTGTAATCCTACAGACAGTGTAACCATTTCCCTCCTTTTTCACAACTGCCTACAAATTGTGACACAGAGATCCTGTTACACTCAATGACTGAAATCCATGGCCTCACATATTCCCACAAATGAGCAGCTTTTAGCTATTGTTAGCATAACTAAAGAATTCTGTGTGAAGATGGACACTAAAGCACCTTTTTCTACTTTTAACACAAATATTAGTGCTTATTGCCAGTCATAATTTATCATATTAAATGATCTGCAGGTTGGTCATAAGCTCCTTTTTGAAATTACTGGGAAAAAATGCTTCTGAAGTGCTATAAGCTGTCATGAAAACTTTCATTATATGATTATTGTCCAAAGGTGATAGTTTTTTAGCTTTCAATAGTTTGTGTTTAGATAATATAGTGAAAGGTGAAACTATGCTTCCTTTTCTCAAAATATATAAAAGAACATTTATCTAAATGACTGTTATCAAACTCTTCCTACTTTTGTTTATGAAATCATGCAAAACTTTTGGTCTTGGTATTTTGTTTTGTCAGGTTCTATATATTCCAATAACATGCTTTCTTTTAAAAAACAATGCTTCCATTTATGGATTTGAACCACCATGTCTGTTTTTCTTGTGCTTGTAATACAAGAAATGATAAAGAGAAATTTTCAGTCCCAAAGCAATTCTTTGCCCCAATAATCACTAGTGTGCATACAACTATGCCTTTTCTTTCAGTCATCCTTCTAAATGTACAGTTCTGATCTTGCCAATCTGCCTTCATATAGATTTTATTTTAAAGAACTATCCATTTCTGACACCCTTTTTTGATCCCATCACTGCTTTAGTCAAGGTAAGAAAGACTTTCTCCCTTCAAGGAGTCTGGAAAGCTAATAACATAAATTAGTTGAAATATTAGGAAACAAGATCTATGGTTTGCGATAGAAATTCAGAAAATTCAGAAGTTCAAAAATTCAAAGAATCATGACTATATTTCTTAATTTTTATTTCCTATAAGTAGTTTGTACACGAAATTCTCCATGGGATTTTCTTTTTCATGACTACCATATTGAGATTTTCATCTTTCCTTTCCATCATCTGGTATCTAAAAGAGATTGTTCACCTCATACAGTTTTTGTTTTCAGAATATCAACATGTCCAGCCTAATGAGGCCAACCTCATATGCAGGTTTTGTACCATAAAAGTTCTGCTGTCTTAATTCTGAAAGACTTCTAAATAAAAAAATTATACTATTGAATAGATCTATGGATATGTTTCACCATCAATAGTTTTCCATAAAAATGCAATTATCAAGAGAGACACCAAGAAACAACCCTTAACATCCAATAAGCTTTTTAAATTTATTTTTAATGAAAATTAACCATTATAGTTTATCATTTATGCTACACATAAAATACAGAATTGAGGAAAAAACTAGACATATACCTTTAACATTCGTGTGGCATAGATGAGAAACACTATTCTCTTTAAAAACATACAATTCCACAATAAAATTCAGAGCTTGGAAAAAAATAAATAACCTTGGAAAAATAAAAAAAAGCCTATGGAAGCTAACTTTTTACAGGACATGTGCTATTCCTACTGCAAAGGCTGGACAGAGCAGGATGAAACTGCTTTGATGGCTTTTACTTCATATGTTCATATGCTATGCTATATCTCAATAATTCTAACTTTGTCCAAAGGGGCATGGTAATTTATATGCCAAACTAAAACTAGTGGCTCAAATTGAACCCACATCAGGAGAAAACAAACATGAAAATATTGTTTCTACATTTTTCCTACTGTGTTCCTAAGCAGAAAGGTATATAGCACACATACCTAACTTCTGGGGGTAACTGTTCCCCTGCTACTGTCCATTGCTTTACATAGGAGAAATATCAGATCAGAACAGGTTGGTGGAGCAAATCTTTGTTCCTCTCTGGCTCACTTGTCCTGTGACAAACCAAGCTGCTGTAATGCAAAAACACAGCACTGCTGGCTAACAAGTTGGCTATCTGTGATCATTCTTGCTACTCCTGTGTTGTGGGGATTCTGCTCCATCTGAATAAATACATTTTCACAGTGCTGAGCTAGGCTGTGTGTAACTACTCAAGGCAAAATCTCCAGTTGCTCAGGCATCCAAATTCTTTTTGTCCTACAGGAACACACTGTTCAGCTTGCGCTTCTGCTTCTTTCAGTGTTCTTCTGGACAAAGCCAGGAACGTCATACTGAAGAATTTCACAGCCACCCACCATACATCCTAGTGAAAGTAAGCCTGGGAGAACTCTACTAAACTACCATTAAACTGTTCAGCACAGCAAATACCCCAATAGCTCTTAGAGAAGGATAAAACCTAAGGACCTGCATAGTAAGCATACATTTGGTGGTGTTCTCTGCAAGATATAAAAATTGTCTTCTTTTACACAATAGAAATAATGCAATGAATAATCAATAAAATCAGAATTAGCCTGTTTAACCAAACAATGGGATTATATCATCAACAACATGAGTAATTATGTAGGATGTACAAAAATGCAGGCACACATACCGATTGTAGAAATCATCTCTGTAGTAGTCATAATCAAAGACATAACCACTGTGGAAAAACACAGAAAAACAAGAAAGAACTGTTTTATAGGAAAATACACACTGGTTAAAAGTTCTGTGGTAACATTGGCTTACTCTCAAATATATATCCCTTCTTCAAAGTCCTTCCACTTCTTTTGTACTGGGTACAATGTACATTATGTTTGTCAATGCTGCTGTCAGCTATAACTGTATATTTGGAAATGTGAAGACTGGGGCACAGAGAACTGTGTAAACAGTTGACAGCACACACAGATAGGATTTAACACAGTGAGACAGCTCTGTAATTAGTGGATCATTACAGTGTAATTCTCTGTGAGAGTGATCAAATGATGTTAGCATGCCAAAACTAATGCCCTCTTCTTTTCTGGTCTAACATAGCATGATCAGTGGAGTAGGAAGACAGTTAAATACATGAAAGAGTGGGAAATGAGTGATAAGGGGAGCTAAGAGAGTTACTTTGATTTAGAGAAACATGGAAAGGATTGGACTTCTTGCTAATTCTTGAGTCCACCAAACTGTTTTCATCAAAAAGAGAAGTAAAAAAAAATTATTAAAAAAATAAATGCTAGATAAGTGTTACAGGGATGCATTTCCTCTCAGGTTCAGGAAGGAATAAGCATACCAATCTGAGAAAAAACAGGCACCACCAAGGGAAATGAACAAATGAGAAATTACTCAGGTTCATGAGAAAACTACTTTTGAGCTGTTAATAGCAAAGTCAGTCCCAGATTCCTGGTTTTCCATTCCATTAGCAACTTTCTACTTTTGTGGTGAAGAAATAACAAAGAAATCTTATCTATCTCATACACCCAAAAAGAAAACAAAAACAAAACCAAAACAAAACAAAACAACAACAACAACAACAAACCAACAAAAAAACCCCAAAAAACCCAAAAAAAGAAAAAAACCCAAAAAAAGAAAAAAAACCCCAAAAAATACCCCAAACCGAAACCAACAAACCAATGAGCCAGTAAAGGCTCAGCATGGAAAAGTCACAAGGATTTATTTATACTCTGCCTAGTAACATGCTCTTTTACTGTTTTGAGAAGGACAATTATGAATAGTAAAGGTAAGAAACATGAAGAAAGTATCATAAAAGAAGGAGAAGCTTTAAGTGAGAAAGGAAAAAGCTAGAAAAGACAGAGGTAATAAGGACAAAACACAGAAGCAAACTTCCCCTGAAAGGGGCACAATAGAATGACAAATGACCGTGTGATTTAGGTTGGAAAGGACCTTAAAGATCAACTACATATTAAAGAAGCTTTTCTTTGCAGGTAATGGACTTGTGGATAATTTCTTGCTCTTGAACATTGAGCAAAATGGGGTTTTTAGTGAATACTTTGAAGAATATGTAAAAAATTCTACCAGAGCAGGTCAGGCCACAATTTCTGTCTCTGCCATACCTCTTTCACATGCAAATGCCCAATTGCAAAAATAGAATAAATTGTACTCTCTGCCTGCACAATATTGCAGTAGGAAGATCATGAGAGCTGCAAGCAATTGTGGTCCTTTCTTTAATTTGAGAAAAGAAATTCTAAGATATATATCATGTGAAACACTGAATTGAACAAGCCTGAGAGACTAGAACCCAGCAGCAGGTAAGCTGTGTGTGGCAGAGGATGTAAATAATAGTAGACTGTGTATAGTGATCATGTGTCTGTCTTAAGATGCCTCAGTGCATCTTAATGTAAAACTAGCAATTTTTTTCTGAACGATATGATAGCTCTTATTTTGTCTTTCACTTCAGTCTGCAAGTAACTAAGAAGTAGCAAGTATCAAAGCTATTATTTTATTTAAAGTTATTCACAGCTTCCTAGTGGTTTCATTTAGCTGAATGATTAATAGCTTCAGTTAGCCCATAGTTAATATTCAACGTGTGTTTTTAAGTAGAAGATAACAGACAATTTGAGGAAAAAATATTAAATTTAAAAGCCCTGTCACATGAAACCTTTTGCCTGGAGTTGACATTTATTTAATTTGCATAAAGAATAGACAAATTCACTTTTTCAATGTTGAAGACCATGAAGCTGGTGGAGAATAATTCGCTGGGGCCAGTTAGTGTAAGGCTGAAGGATGACTATATTTTTCTGTAGTAACTCAGCTCTGGCTTACAGAATAGAATAAGGACTACTGGCCCCTCAATGGGTATGAAAATTTTATGTTGAGTGATGATGTTTCATCTGTGATAATATGTTGAATTGAAGAGATTATAATTGAAAGCAACCAGTATATCTCTCTACCTACAGCTATAATTGTTTCTACTTCTGCATGTCAAGGTACAGACATAAGACTTGGTCAGTGCTGCAGTACAACACCAAGCAGAAAATAGCACAGATAGTCACTGGCATTGAGATAAAGGTGACTACAAGGCTCTTAACCTCTTGAGAGTTATTCCTTAGCAACACAACAGCCTGTGTAATGGAGGCCACAGGTAATCACTCATACAGTGGTGAATACCAGATACTCAGCAGGTCAGAAGCAGAGAAAGGTTTAAACAAGCCTGTGAACTGTTGGAGTCAGCATTTTCCTAATGGCACTGTAAACAGGCAGATTACTTACCCAGAAACATGTGCCATCTTGACAATATTAACGATAGAACTGCCTGCCTGATGCTGATATTAATGCAGCAGACAGTAAAAGACTCTGTTTTACATGTGTCTCGCAATGAGGCAAAGAAAAATCAATAAAATGTGCTTCTACTAAGCAAAAGTCATGGTTGCTTTTCCTATCGTAGTATCACCAAGACAATCTTGTACAAGCTGTCTTTTTTGGTTTCACTTAGCACTCTGCATATCTTTAAAACTGTGCATGCCTGAAGAATAAATGTCTCTCCCATCACCATATTTTCAGAGCTATGGTGTTGTGTGTATTCAAAGTTCCTGTGCATATCAGCAGTTGCACATGTGCCAGGAGGGCAAATAGAGTATTGTGCTTCTGCTTCTTTGAAATAAACATATGGATGTTATCATGTCTTTATATACCTGATGTTGAAATCATATGACTACAAAAGTACAATCTTTTTCCATTCTCTATGCTATGCCCTCATAAGATGTTTATAAACTAATGATCACATCCTGTTTTAACTTAGGTATCTCCAAACATCAGTGGTATAGCTGACTTCTGTGGGGTTGTTCTAACTTTAGGAGAGTTAATGCAGAACAGAGCAGAAATACCTTTTGTTATTTTCTGGTCAACAAGACTTTTGTCTTCCATTATCAGCCTTAGCTAATATCACTTTTTCTTTCCACAGGTACAAAGACACATTTAAAGAATGAATGTTCACAAAATAGGCATAATGTATCTTAATTTAATTGACAGTGTGATTGCCATTTATGCTGTCAGTTTCTTCTCTGTTATGAGGCCTGAATAAAAATATTAAATATGAAACTAACATTTGTTCCATCAAACTCTTTTTGGGAAGCACATATCAACCTAATGTTTGAAACTAATATTCCAGTCATTTGTGAAATAATTTCTCATGTCATGGAAAAAGTGTGTTAGAAATTTTTGTTGTTGAGAGCAAAAAAGAATCAGTCTATACTGATATGATGTTCAAAAAGAAGTTTGTGAGGGTAACTAGATGATTTAGAGAAGAAGCATTTAGAGATAGAAAATTTCCCCATTAGAAAATCAACCAGATGTAAGTTGCTTCCATAAGCTAATGAAAAAAATGGTGGAGATTTCAGGGCACTTTTCAGTGGATGGTTACCTACATGCTCAGACATAAATCAAATTGGTGGGTTGAATCCCACCTTTACTTGAAAGAAAATTCTATTTTAGGTAAGGATGAGAATGCTGATAGAAGTGGAGGGACACTGCTGTTTTGCAGTTCAGGCTGTATATTCTGCAGAGAAAGAGGACATTCTCCAGAACCTGTTTTTTTGCTGACAGACTTACTGTCAGAAGTCAAATTATCTCAGTGATTCTTTCAACTAGAAAAAAAGAGGAAAAATAGTCACAGAGAAGCATTTTACATTCATTTCCATAATGAAGTTATGAGAGCAAATAGGTATAGCTAAAAAGAACAGCTTAACATCAAAAATCACCAATCACTTGTCCCAAAATACCAAACGATTGAACATAATGTACTGTTTGTATATTTCAATTAATGATTAAATTGCATAGTAATTTTGTACCATAAGTTAATAAAAGGGTTTTTAAAATTTTTTCCCCTAATTCTGCACATTTATTCAATTAGTAAGAGCAAGATTTACTTTTTCCTGAGTGGGGAAAACATAAGGAGTTAAGTTTCAAAAAGTGCAGCATGGAATCTAATACTTTAAGTAGATTTTTTTTTTTCTTCAAAACTGAAAATTTTTTTCCAGTTCTAATCTGAAGAGGTGCATTTTGTCTAAGGAGCACATGTATACATAAAAATGCTGACATATAGTACACCATTTTCCATTAAAATATCTTTCTGCAGGCACTAGGCAGAATTTATTTGCAATATGATTAGGCTGTATTTTTTCTGTCTCTAGATATGTTCCTTCTCTATTCTCATCCTCTCTTCCAATAACTCTTGTCCCAGTGAAATGTGTTTTGGGAAAACTGTTGAACTTATTGTGCAACCTGAATTTTAGACAAAGCTTGGGCAAATATTCCAAGTTGCATATACACATTCAGGTCATTAAAACACTAAGGCATTTTTCTGTAGAGGATTAGGCAAAGCTTGTGAAGCAGACAAGGACAAAGACATTGAGATCAATATTCAGACTCTGGGGATCAGCTGGTTTCAGAGCTGTTTATGAAAGAAAGACAGAATAGTGATACAGGCAAAACTAACCCCCAACAATTTTCTGTACAGCTAAGTATTAGAATTCCTCCAAACCAAAACTACTTACTCCGTCAGCAGGCACAGCCTATGCTTAACAATGTTATCCTGATGCTCTTTAGAAACAAAACAGTTGTTTTCCAATGTAAAGATACTTGTATAAATCTACTTAATATCTCCCCAACTTTCTCCTGTTGCAAAGCTATTTTTCTGTCATCTAAACTATTGTCCAATTATTTATGTTTCCTGTGGGAACATTTCATAGTAAGGCAAAGAAGAAGATTTCTAGTGGCCCAACCATTTTCCAAGGTGTCCTTTATTTGCATAGTCTGAGTGGGGAGTTCGCAATGTCCCTAAGATATTTTTTCTTCCTTAGTACAAGAGAGATGGGTCCAGCCTCTCAAAAATCTGTTATAAATTCAGTGCGTTCAAAGTACTACTGTCAAACCATACGCATGTGATTGATTATCCAATTTGCTAATAATATTGTGTACATTGAAGGAGTGTCACTTGACTTGGTTTGACAACTATAGCAGACTCTTGTTGACAGGTGTAGGATTAAGTGATGGGTTCAGTGTTTCCACAGCCTTTCACTGAAGAGAGTTTAAATTAAAATCATAGTGGTAACACTGTTGAAAGACTAACTCTTTAAGATTACAAAACCAGAAATCTGAAACTTTATGCACTTTTCAGAGAAGCTGTCTTAGAAGCGCTGAATGAAACACAAAAGCACAGTGCAGAAAAAATTAATCAATTGGAATGCAACAATGTCAGAGTTCATGTAAAAGAAAAGAAAATCTTGAAAATTGCATCACGTGCTTTCCATTTTTCAAAATGTCAAAAGGCTTAAGTTAAATTTGTGTTCTCATTTAAACTAAGTTTACTGATTAAATT
This sequence comes from Melospiza georgiana, assembly GCF_028018845.1. Lineage (NCBI taxonomy): Eukaryota > Metazoa > Chordata > Aves > Passeriformes > Passerellidae > Melospiza > Melospiza georgiana. The sequence goes on along the minus strand of NC_080430.1, from coordinate 127,608,635 downwards.
AATAGGTAATTTTGTTATTTTGGATTGAACAACTCAAGATTTAAAGCAGAAAAATGGACACGTGAAGGAAACAGAACTTTCAGGGTCGTGAGCACTGCTTGTGATGTCAAGCCATAGTGACTGTTTTTCCCAGACGATGCTTTGCAAGTGCAGTTACAATATAAATGAGGATACCAGATTCTGTCAATCTGCAAAAGCATTCTTTTACTCCTGACCCACTGAGTAATAATTTCCATGGCAAGTCACCTGATAAGGAGATTATTCTACAACCAAGCACAGAACTGGATTCAATTCCAGTCTGGTCAGAGATGAGTGGAAAGGACAGTTGTGCATCACACAACCAGCTGTGTGTCCTCTAGACCAGGGCTAGGTTGACTACTGTTGCACTCAGGTAGAAAAATTGTAAAATAAAGGCCTCATAAAATCAGGCCTGCTCTGTTAGATCGATGGCTGGCTTGTCATTTCTTCCAAGCGCAGCTAGCACTTTGCAAGCTCCCCTGTGAAAACAATCCTGGTATCAATAGTTTGTTCACTTGTGCTCGTACCTTTCGTAGCATGGAAGACTGCAATCTGTATACTCTCCTGCTTTATTCTGCCTGGCATTTTTCTTTGTGGTTACCTCCAAATTCTAAGGGCAACTAAGAAAATGGGGTATTAATATTTTTCTCTCTCATTCATTGATGATTTTTATGAGCATATTGAATGTAGAGTTTAATCAGGTTACATTTTTGGCTTCAGGTTTCACCTGATTTTCCCATGTCTAAGCTCTTTTAAAATACAAAACTCACATTTTTTAAATCACATGTTGTAGACTCTGTCAAATATTTTGGTAGCAGAATTGATTGTTAACTGATGTTCCACTCTCGCTGCTGTATCTTAAGAAGAAAAAAAGAAAAGAGCCAACTCACAGTAAATTTGGGGAATTCAGTATGTATTTTATGTGATTTCCCTTCATCTTCTCGCTTGCGCTTGCTGAATTCTACAGTACTTCTCCTGAAGACTCCTTCATTTTGCTGTTTCAAGCTACCAGGAGCAGTTGCACAGTTTGAAATTTTGATAACTTGCTTGCAGCAGATGGGTAAATTTCATTGGCTGATTGTTATTGTCCGTTGGGAACACAATACTAATTCTGGAGCAACCTGGTCTAGTGGAAGGTGCCCCTGTCTGTGGCAGGGGAGACTGGAACTAGATAATCTTTAAGGTCCCTACCAAGACAAACCATTCTGTGATCCTATGATTTGCATGATCCTAAATTAGGCTCGTGGAACTTTATGCTTCCTTTATTGCCACTTTCTGTAACATTTTTCTCTGGATTATGTGGTCACAGTCCCTGACTGTGGGACAAGCGGAGATGAGGGCTCCACTTGCACTTTCATGCACCATGTCTAGCAAACATTTAAAGGTTTGTTTTCAAGTGGCTTACCACTGTGGGAAATGCACATTAGACTTTAAAAATACAAGCACACCTTAGACTAAATGTCACTTTATACAGTCAATTGAATAAAGCTACCAAAACAATTTAGTTCTGAGAATTGCTTCCAGCATCTCTTCCCCAAGAGATGCAAGATTCTGTGAAGGAATGAACAGTGTTCTCTGAATCCTCCTTCCTACCCTCTTACCTTCTTGCTGAACTGCCCTTGCATGATTTTTGCCTCCTCCCAGCAAAACCACTTTACCACTACTCATCCTTATACAATTACATGGGTGGAATTTTACTTTTCTGTGCATGGTCTACACAGCAAGAGAGTTTTAGTTTTATAGCCTATAAAGAGTCATCCAGAACACAAAATACCCCTAGCTACTGACAACTAGATAAGGTCAGCATGAAACTAAATCATACTTGATTCCAGATTTAAAGTATAACCATGATTAATTTGTGTATGTGTATACAAGAGAAAAGACTCATTTTTCAAGAAGACAAAGCCTTATTCAATACCTCTCAGAGTCCTCCATCTCTGCTAAAGAAATGGGAACACTTTGGAACAAAACTTCTTTATAAGCCACAATAATGAGCTCCAGTTTTGTTTTAATAACTTCCCTGTCTCAGAAGATGTAGCTTCCAGTTCCATATCCATTCGTACACCAAGAAATTTTAGATCTGCAGAATGAATTAGATTATTTGAGAAACGCTTCAATTTTCCTCTTTTGTTTATTGATCCTAATTTCTGTGAAGGTGTTAGCTGTGGCAGCAGCTATCTGGTTACAGAGAGCAGCACACAACCTTCCCAGGCATTTTCCTGGGGAAGGCTGTAAGAAGATGAGAGAAAAGAATGAGAAACAATTCTTATCTCCACTTGCTGCACCTGTTGTGCACACATGGAATGTGTTATGGAGATTTGTTTACCGAAAGGTGATTTTTTGATTAGCCACTTGTGATGGTGTTTGGATTGATTGACCAATTGGATCTGTCTGTATTGGACTGTCTGTAAGGGTGATGAGTTTCTTAATAAGTATAGTATAATAAAGTGACTGATCAGCCTTCTGGAATCATGGAGTCAATGCTAATTATTACCCAGCTGGGGGGCCTGCAATCACAGTTACCTACTTTCAAATAGCTCAGAACAAACAGTTCATGTGAAAAATGCAGTCTGAAAGTTGGTAATTTTTCATTTTGACTATTTGTTGTTCATAGTTTGCCTGGAAAACTCTCTTTACTTTGTGTCCCTTATTTAGATGCCAAAAAACTGAGGCCATATCCAGTAGGTACTTTCTGGCAAATAACTGCTTCTGGCAAAAGGTATCAAGAATGTTGGTTGAAAAGGAACTCTATATGAGTCAGCAGCATGTACTCAGAGCCCACAATGCCAACCGTATTCTGAGCTTCATCACAAGGAACACGACCACCAAGTGAGGGAGGTGATTCTCCCCGTCTGGTCTCATGAGACTCCATGTGGAGCACTGCATGCAGCTCTGTTGTTCCCACCATAAGAATGATGTGGACCTGTTGGAGTAAGTCCAGAGGAGAGCCATGAAGATGATCACAGGGCTGGAACACCTTTCTCGTGAAGACAGGATGAGAGTTGGGGGCTGCTACACCCGGAGAAGAAAAGACTCTGGGGAAACCTCATAGCAGTCTTCTAGTACCTAAAGGTGCCTACAAGAAGGATAAGAGAGGGACTTTTGACATGTCATTATATGATAGGACAAGAGGGAATGGCTTTAAAGTGAAAGAGGGCAGATTGAAATTAGATATTAGGAAGAAATTTGCTGTGAGGATGGTGAGACAATGGTGAGGAATTGGTTGCCCAGAGGAGTTGTGGATGCTTCACCTCTGCAAGTGTTAAAGACCAGATTGGATTAGGCTTTGGGCAACCTGGTCTCGTGGGTGGCACTAGTTATAAATAGATTATATTTAAGGTCCTTTCTAACCCAAACCTTTCTGTCAACCTACAAAAATGTATAATTGTTGGGACTTACAACTGCTTTCTGATATCTATCTTGTGGTTATCAAAATCTTTGATAAAAGTAGCTGGTTACAGGATGGCAGCTGATTCAACTTTCCATCCTTCTTTAGAATAAAGGCTACAGGACTCAAGTGTGGCAAGCTCAGAATGTTTGGGGTTTTTTGGATTTTTTGGTGGGTTTTTATTTTTCTTTTTTTTTTTTTTTTTAATACAAGATTAGAATCAACTGAAAAGAAAAAGCAACCCTCTATATTTGCTGGAAATCAGTTTATACCTTTCAAATTAAACAAATGCTTTAGCATTAACAACAGTCACTACCATAACTATGTCAACTGTCAGTGGCTGGTTGTGTATGACAGATTCACTCTGATATTTCTACTTCATTTTAAGACTTATTCTCCAACTTTTAATTGTGCTCTAACGTGTCATGAAGGATTTAATTTTATTGAGCAAAACTGGTCCAGTTTTGATTTCAGAACTAAGGTTGAAAACTTTAAAAATTAAATTTGAACAACAGTAATTAAACTCTTAGCAATAAAACTCTTATCCTACTATTGATAAGGCAGAATATTACCTAATTCTTTTTTTTTTTTTAATGCTACATCAGCATTGAAGTTGGTATGACCTCTTAAATTTGTGCATACACATAGAGCATTTGTGGCTGATGTAGAAGAAGTTGAACTTTGGCTTAAGGAATGGTGAGAATTATAATGGTCTGGCCTGAACCTGAGATAAAAAAAAATCTGTGAACTCAAGGGAGAGCTACATAGTGCTTTTGAGCTATAGTTCATAATTAAAACTAAGAAAAAATTTCCCCCAAAGAGACTGAAACCGAACCAGCCAAAATCAAGACCTTTGAAATCAACACCAGTTTGGGCCAAACAGAGACTATGGAATATGATCATAAATACCCCTGATACAGTCATGCTTCTTTTCAAATTATGGTCTGTAAATCATTATTCCAAGGTATTGGAAAGTCATTTGTAAACAAGGTCAAATCTCAGAACAAGATAAACTAGTAGAAAATTATCTATGATCCAATTTATTTTACTAGTTGAAAGCTTGCCTGATACCAGGACATATCATAATTTTATTTCAATTAAGGTTATACCACAATACACAAGTGCACAGCTGAATGACCCAGTAAAACAAGATGTGAGTAGTTGTTCCTTGGTATCACACAAAAAGCTATTAACAGAGCAACACTAAAGACAATTACTCTTAGCCTGAAGCTCTTTGTCTTTTTAAAAATCTTTAACAAACAGGAGAGACGCCGGAAAGTTCCAATTTGCTCTGCATAAGCAATGTTTCTCTCTGATATGCCTCTTTCTGCGCTGCCTCCTCTCTTTCTCCTGACTTTACTGTTTAGAAAGCCAATGAATGCACAGACTGGTGTAGAGCAATAACTTCTGAAGCAAGTCCACTGGCTGATTGCTATGATCACGGTTGGTTGAACTCCAAAGAAGAAATCTCTTTATCAAGGAGCTGCAGTTATATTACAACAGAAGGGTGGGAAGCCGGCTGTCAAGTAAAAGTTCACACAGCAGCACTGGCTGTCTTTTTAGCATTTACTCTTTTAAGCTAATCTTTCTCTTGTAGCTCAAGCGAAAGTAAGATGTTAGGTTAGATGGATCAAATTTCAGTTTCTGGTGAAAAAGATCAAACTGATTTCAAGCATGGAATCAGAGGGATCAACCATCACTTCCCCTCCAAATATTTGTTTAAGGCCTAGTGCGCTAAGAACTTAATATTAAGAGGAGTTTAAATTGTTATTATTGTACCACAGTAGTTAGGGAAACACAGGCAGAAGAGCAAGGGGCAGACACAGGCTGATTTGTACAGCATAATAGAGAATTTGAAACTCAAAATATAAAACTTCAAAATTATATCTTTCAATATCTATCAAGAGGAAGAAATTTAGATAAAACTTCTTCGTAATGATCTGGAAATTTGTGAAAATAAATAAAGACTCTCATGTGAACAATCCATAAGAAGCATGAAAAACTGTTTCAATTTTCAGATGCGTTTTGAGTTGGGATTTAGGTCTCATGATATTTCTGCATGTGACTGCCTCAGTAAACTTATTCATACTGAATACTCGCAGAAGCCTGTATAGATTGCTGTGGCAAGATGCTGTGTTGATACCTCAGAAACAGGAAATAGGAATGCTGCTATCATAGACCTTTCAAACACTATTTTTTATAAATTGTAGGTCAGTCACTGCTGTTTGGGAAAAAAAAAAAGGAAATTAGATGTAAATTGTTTTGCCCCACAGTGCGGGCACATGCCCAGCAAATATTGTCCTTCTTCCTGCCTCCATCTTCCATTGTAAGGCAATATCTCACTTTTTGTTTCTTTGAGTTGAACTTTTCCCTTGACTTTCCTCTCTATTATGTTCCCAGATTTCAGTCCTACACTCCCTGAATATTTCAGGCTCCTGAACTTCCTTCAGAGACATTCTCTTGCGAATAATTTTCCCTCCTCTAGAAAACCTCCTGGCTATCTTGTACATAGGTGAGAGTACAAACAATGAGTGTTCATCATTAAACCAACACATAAATTATATGGAAATGTATTGCTTTTCTAGAATTGGTAGAGAAAGGGAAATCTTGGAAGACAGAAATAGCAGACAGTAAAAAAAGAGAAAGGGAAATAGAATAACCAGAAGAAAAAAAAGTGATCTCATGCTCTTGCCTGTCCTAATTATGAAGAACTTTGTTACTGATATTTTTAAGGTCAGAGAGGGGAAAAATTGTTTATGAGGATTAATATCTCTTGAGTTTGTTGAAATGAAAGTTAATTTAGGAATTAAAAATTAGGAAAATAACTTTTTTTGCTAAATTAATTCGTCTTTTTAATGTAATATATATATATATATATTGCTTTTTGTGTGAAAGTGGAGGTGATGTAGAATGACAAAATCAGGCAAACAGGGAAACCATGAAATAATTAGATTTAGACTGCAGATCAGTAGCAAAAGTACATAATCTTTAAGCATTGAGTAATGTCACAAAACCACTGAAAAATTCAGTCTCAGGAATGGACCAACATTGTTATTACTGTAGCTTGGTAACCACTTCTTGTGAGAGAGCTTCACCCAAAAAAAAAAAAAAAAATAGCTGTATTCATGCCCATTTCAGAGACTTAAACTAATAGTAAGTGGGCAGTTATAGAAAAGTTTAAGCCTTGTGGGATTTGGAAAGTTGGAAGAGAAGGATGCTAGTACTACTACCTGGAATTAAATGGTATAAATAGATTCTCAGTGTCTTCCACAGGTATACATATGTGCTGTCAAATGCCTCCTGTCTCTCTGAGAATATCCACAAAGTCTCATCCAGGAAAGAGCCTTTGCAGAGCCCTGACATGTGCCTCTTGCCTCCAGGCTAAACCCCACACATAATCAGAGGTGGTTGTTTCAAAGGGTATTGTCTGCATAAGCAGATAATCTGCTACTGCCTGCCTAAGTCAGAAAGCCCAAGTGGTTTTAAGCACAAGAAATTACTGCCTGGGTCTAAACAACGAGTTTAAATAATTGTCAGATGTGTTCAGTCCTCTCGTGATTTTCATGAAAACAGCTCCTGAATACCTGGCCTGAATATGAATGAGAGTTACAAGGTTATATTCTGGTTGGTAGTTTTATTTGAGTCATAATAACAGAGCAAAATGAGTCCAGTATCTCCTCTTTTTGTATTATTCCTCTGCCAAAGAAAAATAATTTTCTTAGCTCTCTCTTTTCAGAAGTTGTGTAGGAACAGCAGCGACAGTGTTTGCTCCTTCCACCAGTGCCACCTGATAACCAGGATGAGGAACAAAAGAGATGGAATTTGCTACAGATGATGCTCCATTCTATTTTGTGCCTTACAACCTATTGGCCATTGAAAAAACAACAACAAACCAAACCCCCACAAAAACTGACTGTGAACTGAAAAAACTTGCATATTCTGGAAGTGGACTGAATATTATCTTAACCCTGCAAACGCTAGGCTTTTATTTAAACTATCTCACTTCTGCAGAATGTGATCCCTCAAACCATTGGATGAGAGCAGAATTTCCTACAGATCTGCAAAATAGCCTTGCAGGAAAGAAAATACTACTAAGCAAAAGGAACAAATGTGACTGACAAACTTGAGTTATTTTATGTGTCTTAGAACTATTCTTCTGGAAGAAAATTAATGAAATTTACTTTTTCTGTTTTAGAAGCATTTCCAAGTTCTTCCAAGAACCTGAGTCCACCAAAATTATTCTGTCCCTTGCAGAATTAAGTACCTATATTTGAAAGTTACTGTGATTAGGATATTATTTGGAAAAAACATGGCTTTTCAGTATTTTCTACTCTCATGTACTTTCTAGAAAGAAGGCCTTGGTGAGGAAAGTAGTAGTTTATACTACTACTCCAGTAGACCTCTAGTGTTTTCACTAAGAATGTAAAAAATGCATTGACTAGTGCTAATTTTACTTGTATCTGTCTTCTTTCTTACATGACAGACAACTATTCATCATTAAATAAATATATACAATGCATTAATTTTCACTTTATTTTCTTCTGGACTTTGCACCTGAGATTATACTGCTCATAGGAAACAATAAAAAAAAATTGAAAAAATACTTTGCAATGCTGGAGATGGTAATTTTCAAGGACCATCTCACTGGAGCACTATTGCCTGCTTATCCAGAAATAAGCCCATTCTCTGCAGCTGGCAGTAAATGAATCTCTTTTAGGAGACTCAGAAAAAATCAGTTGGTTTTCTCTCCCTGTCTGTTCTGAATTCAGCAATATGGACATGTTAGTAAACAACATCTGACAGAAGAGAAATATTTTTACATGTTTGACAAAATTATTATTGCTATGAGAGAAATTTCTGCTTCGGCATATGGTGAAGTTATATTGACCGCATGTTATTATGGAAGTTGCATACAATTATAGTTAGAAACCAAAAATAATTAATTCAAAGAATTTATTGTACAACACAGCTACAAAATATTTATGGCCTCTATCCACCATATAATACTATTACAGGCCTTAAAAGATTCTGCATTTTCTGTGTCTTACAAAATGAGATTTTAATTTTAAGGCTCAGGCCAATGACTAGTTAAAAATCTGCATATGGTATTAGCTGAAATTTATCAGGTGCTAAACTCTTAAATGCAGATAGCTATGATAGATCAGCTGCCAAGAAATAGCTGGTGGTAAATAATTGAATAACCAATCTAATTATCTGGAGAGAATGATAACTGTTTTGTTGAGGTGATAATTATGCATCTTTACTGTTAGGAGATTTCCAACTATGGAGAGCTGATGTGGATAATTAAAAGATGTTGGTATTTTAAATATATATTGCTTTGAAATTATAATACATCCTTTGCACATAGCTGGATGAACTTAATATGAGATGGCACTGTGTTCTTTTTGCATTGTCCATTTTGCAGTATCCATATATTTTTTTATCAAGACACTTGACTTGACTTGCCTTGCCTTTTTAAGTATGAACCTTTCAAACTTTTCTGCATTAAACTAATTTGATATGTTTTCAGTGGTGGATATTTACCAAAACTCCTGCCTCTGATATTAAAGTCTTCCAGGCACTTGGAGGATTTGCATGCCTTCTTTTTTATACTAAACCTACATGAGCATGAATGCTATATGACATGAAAAGGAAAGAAAGTCCAGACACCTCTTGGTCTTGCTTATGTTGATAAGCATATGAACATAAACCCCAAAATGTGTGGAAATAACATTTCTGGAGAGGATTATCCTATGCCCTTACAGGCTGTCACTCAGTAGTCTGCACTAACAAATACCTCAGCCTTCCCTAAAGATTTTATCTCCATCACTAAGAGGCAAAAGAAGACAACACAATATCAAATTCAATTTTGTATTTTAGTCCAAAATCACAGTATTTCATTGTTACTCTTATCTGAATAGACTGTATTCTTGATGAATTTTTGCTTCTGAATGCTACCATTAGAGACTTTCATTAAAGATGTTACTATGGATTCAGTGCAAAATTACACCCCTGCCTTGCACATGGAGTAAAGGAGAGTGGGTTTTTCCTCTTTGCTATGCACTTTGCATAGAAAGAATGATAAATGGAATTGTCTTTACCAAGGGAATACAGGAGGTGTTCTCTCCCTGCATTTGAGATGTGAAGGACAACAACAAGAGCTGGGTTCTGCTTCTCTGTGGATGCTTTCTGAGGGTGCAGAAAAAACGCAACATTTTATCAACCAATTTTCCTTTGGTTGGGATCTCTTATGGGACGATTGCAGCCCTGCACCACTACACACAGAGCTCAAAAACCTGTGACAGACTTGAGGTCTTAGGTTGCCACACTTCATGTTCTCTTCCCCTGCCAAAACAATTAGCAGTGGAAAAGCACCAAAAAGTCATATGCTTAGGCACAGCAAAATGAAAAACCTTAATTAGGTCCTGCAGGCAGCATAATGAGAATGTGGAAACAAATCTCTGTTACAGAAGATAGATGAATGGGAGGCTGATGTACAGGATCAAGCCATCTGGAGGCAGCCAAAAGCAATTTAGATTGGTGTTTTGACAAACTCTGGCAGCAAGAGCTATTAAGGGCACCCATGTGTTTGTTTAATATGGTTAAGTCAGCATTTCTTCTGCAAATATTACTGTATTTTAAAAGCCTGGTGGTTGCAGCTCTCTGGGCTAAAACTTCAGATACAGATCCTGGAACAAGAACTCATTCTCTGTAAAAGAGAACTCCCCTGTTTTTGTGGGATTAGGAGGGTCTCTTTTATGTGGTACCAAGGAGGTGGATGTTGCTTTGGGCCCCTCCTTAGAACATGGTGGTCTAACCCTCTGATGCCCTCCTTGGGGCCGAAAGAAATACAGAAGTAAAAGGCAAAAGCAGCGCACAGGGAATAATTTTGAGAGATTTTATCTATCTTCATTATTGTGAACTTGCATAAAAGAATTCAAGTACATTACAGGCAGACTTCTGAAACGTTCTGGAAAAAAGCTAAGTCTACTTCTGCATATGAGAATTCCCAAGAGGAATCAGTTTTAGAAACAAAGTCATATACAATAAATATGTGGACATAATGTGCGTTTACATAGTGGCCACCAATCTGCTCATATGGAGACAAAACGAAAGCCAAAACACAACGCTTCCTCCTAGGCAAATAATCTAAGATTGCCAGCATGGTTCTTCAGATCACTATAAGAAATAGGATTGACTATTTTTTGGCAAATAATCTAACTGATAACACTGTTTTTTTATTTGTTTGCTGAATTGTTGTACTTAGGACTTGGCTTCTCAACGAAAATGAGAACGAAAATTTTTTTTGATCTTAAAGTTGATATTTTCAAATAATCACTTCATTATGAGAGTGGAGGCCCCAAAAAGCCAACTTAATAGGATGAGTTACAAATTGGAGTAATGGTAGTTATTAACAGAGGAGACTGAATTTGATAGCAAAGTTGGACATTTCAGAGCATGCAAAACAAGAGCAGTGTACCCTCCATGCCCCTTCCAAATATTTTCCAATAATTTTGAGCTAGTAGAAAGTAGAAACAACAAGCAATTAATCCAAAATGTACTAAAACAAACCATAATTACTTCATGCTACAGAAACCAAGATGTATCTCTGTCCTGTTTATGCTAATTTGTAGAGTTCTTTTGATCATAATTTACACACTTTCTTGCTTGTTAACTTTACTCTACACTTCAGAATTTGAAGTTGACTTCTAGTTCTGCAGTTAGTACAACAATTTGGAAGTCACTGATAATTACATGGTAGAACTAACCCTTCAATGGATATTTTGTATGGGATCTTTTGATTGCACTTTATATTCTTGATAGTACAAAGTATGGTGTGAACAAAGGAAGATGAGGGTAAAGACACATTAAAAAGACACTTCTGAAGGAAAACAGGGAGGGAGAATGTTAGGACACTTTGGAAAGCTTTAAAGAATGAAGCTGAAAGGAAAATTGTGCATGAAAAGTGAAATTCAGACTCAGAAGTAAAATACAGATAATTACTGCTAATACATACATTAGTCTACATTTTCTAGAAGAATAATATGTTTTAGAATATGGCACCTTTTAAAACATTTTTTTTGGTATGATGAGTTATCATTTTAAAATAGAGAACATATAACTGTTTAAGTGACTCTGACACTATGAAGGCTATGGCTGAAATATGCAAATCAGTGCAGTGATTTATAATCAGGCTAAAATGGATTTTTTTCTATTTCATAAATTTTTTTTCTGTTATTGAAGTATCACAATTTTTTAAAGGACATTATCAATTACTTTTTCATGGTTTAGACAAGTGATATAGATGATATTTAGAATGGTTTCTGAATAAAGTCAGTGAAAATAAATGAATAAACCAGCTACCTTTTAATGCAACTTTTAACTCCTATATGTATTTTAGTGTAAGTTTTGTTTAATCAATAAAGGCAAAACATACTTAGTTTCTTTTTGAGAAGGAAAATATCCATGGCTTCTCACTTTATTAACTGAAAACTGCATTTTATAAGCTTAAGTAAAATAAATAACCATCATGTTGAAATAGGATGTCTATGCTTAATATAATCTCGTAAATTATATTGTATGGTTGTTAAATACATAAACATCCATGAAAATATACATATTCTTACTTACCCAACGGACAGGAAAGGCTCCTTTGATTCAAGTCTGTCAAGTAAATAACAAAAGTTTTAAATATAGGTATTTATTGTATTTAAAAACAATTATGCAATGAATTTAAAACAGCTGTTCTCAATGTCAAGTTTATTTAATTGCACAATTTAGCAATCAGGCCCAATAGAAGAGCCTGATTCATTTTAGCATTTTAGTAGGCGCTTTTAGTATTCCACTTTAGTTTCCACTTAACTTGGAAAAAATCCCATTTACCCAATGGAACTTTGATCTAGAAATCAAATATTTATGAAGTAGCACATCTAGGCCCATTGAATTTCACAGATTGAGATGATTTGTGTAGATATTTGAATGGAATGTGTAGAATGAACAAGAAATAATTTGCTCTTTTTGCTGCCTTTTTTTTTTTTTTTTTTTTTTTTTTTTGTTTTCCAGCATCCTATGCTCGTATGACACGATCACCTTATCCTTATGAGAGCTTCTGTCCTGTTTGCCAGAGTTGGCCTTGTACTGGGTCTGGGTGTCACTATTTTGGTGGATCCAGAATCATGCTCAGTTCTAAACTCAGTGGTTCAAAGTGCTCTCCCACTCCCTGATGTGGCTGCTGGGGCTGCAACTGGCTGCCCTTTTTCTTTTGGAGTGTTCTGGCTTCAGTGATTTTTCTGATATCAGCTGCTTGATAAGACCATTAATATGTGATTTTAGGATCCTTTATAAACATGTTTAAAGCACATTTGCAACTGAGTAATTTTAAGTGGTGGTGTGATGTGCAAAAATGTTCTGTTGTGATAATTCCCGTGGAATATACTGTGTTAGAAAGAGGGGAAAATAAACACCCGGGTCATTAAAATCTCTTTGTAGCCTCTTTGTAGCCTTCTAATGCAGCAAATCATATCATGTATGGAACTGAGCATTTAATTTATGAATCTGAAGCCAATTTAGATCTACAATAAAATATTTGAAATATAATTAATTTCGAACAATTATCATTAGTTGTAAACAAAGGTACTTTAAATAATAAATATTTTAAGGAAAAAGTTTCATGAAAGTCCTCTTTGTAAAAAAACTGAATACTGTTGCAGTTATTATTCATCCAACAAAGGTTTTGTGCAAAAAACTCACAAACTAATAGACCAGTTTAATTATTACCACCATCTAAAATCCAAAACATTGAAAACACAGTCCCTTTTCTGTTGTCCTAATGATTATAGCTCACCATTCCCTTTCTATCTGGGGTTGAAATCCACATGGAACTAGAGGAATAGAAGAGGAAACACTGATGGCTTTGCGTATAACTGGAAGCACAGTAGAGGCCCAAAGCTGCATGTCCTTGTGGTTGGGGCAGTCCCAAGAAAATCTGAGCTTTGCAATTCTCTGTGCTCACGCAGTGCTGACAGAGAGCAATAAAATGACAGAGCCCTTCGTGGAGGGTTTCACCCTTCTCCTGCAGGCTCTGTGCACTGCTGTCATGTTTTGGTTTCCTCTTTTCCTGCTTAGTGAAATGAATCAGTCCGGGGAAGCACTCAGTGTTTGGCTGGAGAGATTAACGGTAGGCAAGATGACCAAAGAATGAAAGCCCTAGAACATACTTACATACTTCATAATACAGAAATTCTGTAATCAATAGCACTGCCCTGATGGGGGATATTCTGGTGGATTTTACTTGAAAACAAAGTGTGTGTGATAGAATGCCCCGTGGACAAAATACTGCAATTAAAAATCTATTTGAAGTCTGTTCTCTAGCTGGAATTCAATTTGATTTAAATAGTGCTGCCCTAGGTTTGACCTCTCTCTGTATTTGACTAAATGGTTTTAGATAATTTGCTGAATTACTTTTAATTAGTTCAAGTGTTCCTCATAGTAAAGGAACACAATTATCTGTGGGCCTTTGGTTTGGTAATTCAGTATATGGCAAATTAATATAAAGGTTTAAAACTGCAACACAATATGAAATAACATCTTATATAATCTTTACTTGTGACATTTGTCAATCAAACTTTTAACCTTTCTTTTCAACCTCATGTATACTGACTTTTCCAGAGTTTTGAGGAATTCTTCAAAAATTAAAGATGATATTGCAAAAAGACTAATTCTGATAAGTTTTGAGAAAGGCTGTCATACACCTCCAGGAAAAATCTTAAAGCAGATGTCTTTGCAAAAATATACTTTTGGGTCCAAGAAATACTAAGTAGACAGTAAACAAAGGGAATCATGTTTTAATTATGTAGGAGTGGTAGTGAAGCAGAAGAGATTGAGATATTTTATTTCTTTCCTGAAATGGTTTTCCCATCAGAAAAGATGAGTTTGTCAATATGCCAAGGCCGTATACCAGTTTGAATAGGAGGGAGGGAGACTGATCAGTAGCATGACTGGTACATGGCAGACTGAGGTGGTGCTCCACTTTGATTTTCAGCTAAGATTTTCCTTATATACATATAATAGATAAGTTTTTCAGGAGGAAAAAGAATTTTTGCACTGTGTCAGTTGCTCAATTAAAACCAGTCACTGTAAAATGAACAGGCATAGGCAATTGATTACTACCCATTGACATGCTACAGTCCTGTCACACTGTGTTTAAAATAAGAACCCTACAAATTTCCCATTTAGTGTTATTCCCCTTGCACCCTGAGAGACATCTTACAAGTCTAAATAGCCCAATTGTGCACTTCATTATTTTCTTTGCTGCAAAGGTTTCTTATATGAATGGCAATTATCTAAATTCCATCTTTGACATGGACTGAACATTCAGATGGACAAATTTTCAAGGTTTACAGACAAACATACAGGGAAATGTTACTAGGCTAAGGGTGTGTAAATTCCTCTTTGACTTGTAAACAAATCATGGAATGACAGAGCCCAAAGTAAATTCTACATTCTTGCATAATTCTCATATTAAGATTACAGGCAAGAATTTTTCTGCATTTGAGGCCTGACCCAAGATACATAAATCTATATAATTGCTTGTTAAAGAATCCTCTCCTCTCCTTCCCAAAACTGTGTACAGGACAAAGTGAATAACATTTCTAACAATATAAATGCAGTACACAGGCAAATGGATTTTAGCCAAGGATTCTCCAAGGTAATTAATTACCAATCAATATATTCTTCCTTGTGGCTGTCATATAATTTCATCTTTAGGCACTTAGTAGGAAAAACACATGTAATTTAATGAATTTGTTAGGATTCTTATTCTGACTTTTTGAAAAAACAAAACCATCTGCCCTGAATCAGAGAAAGGGGTCAGTAATTAATATTTTTTCGGATGAGTCATCATTTTAGGTTACAACCTTCTTATCAAAATTCCTGAGGAGGATTAGCCGACTGTGTAGCCGACATCACACATTTTCTATTTGACTGTAAAATGCATTAATAGTGACTGCAGTTTTCAAGGGAGTTGGGAACATTTTTATTCAAGCCACATAGGAAAGTCAGGACAACTGTAAAGCAATTTGGACTTCAGTAGAGTGTTAGTGTGCATTTAGACTAACTGATGTGGCTGACTTATTTACCTGCAAAGTATGTCTTTTTTGCATTGTGCAGCTTTAGGAACCAAAGAGTTAGCAGGACCAAAGATTTAGCAGAAATATGCATAGTGAAAGAATATTCAGATTTATGGCTCACCCTGTTTTTCAATGCATTAAATTTTAAAATGATGAGAACAACTCAAGGGACCTTTCAAAAGAAACAAGTTTCCATTCACATAATCAAACATGGATGCATTTTTCTCTGAATGTTGAGTTTGTGATTTGAAGTGATCAAAAACCATCTTTCTTCAGAACTTTTTAAGTAGTGCTATATTTTGTCATTTAATTATTTTTAAGCATGTGCATTATAAATTTTGCAACCTCCAGATATTTCTATTCAATGCAAGCAAGCCTAATAAAAGCATGTCTCAATTTACAGAAGAAATATAATTTCATATAACTTCTGCTATCCATTGAGTCTGAAAGAACAATTGCTGATGCACACTGGGTCATCCTTCCTTTCTGGTTTCTGTGACTTAATTTCAATCCAGGATAATTTTCCTGGATATTGTCAGTAACTATTGTCAAATAGAATAGAATAAGAAACTAATTTTGTCTTTTGAAGCTTCCATAAACATCTTTATAAATGTTGACAATTTTTATCAAGAAACTCTGTCATATTATGGAACAAATAAATAGTAGAATGTCTGTATAGTAGATCTAATTTATCAGAAGTGTTTCAGGAGCAGAGAGAATGGAAGAATAATTTAAATGTTTATGTCAATTTTTACAATTGACCCTAACAACTTCAATAAGTTCTGCTCCCATCTGGTGGTTGACATTGCAATTGATAACTCAGATTAGAAAAGCAACAACAACCAGCTGTTGTTTTCATGAACATTGCATAATGTCATATACTATGTATTAGTTTTTGCAGTACCTCAAGAATTTGTATTTGACAGACCTAGGTGCTTCTGTTATTTATTGAAATATAAAGATTCTAGCACAAAATAAAATACATCACTTAAGCCATGGGTGGAAGCTAACATACTATGAGCTCAAACTGTCATTTCTCAATGCAAACTGATTCCTTTGATGCTTGGTGGATAAATGATAAGACAGATGATAGCTAAGACTTAGTGTCATTTTTAAAGCTCTTGATATTGCCTGATATGAGATTCTCATAATCAAGCTGAGAAAATAAAATCTGTCTCCCCAGCATGACCATGAACAAAGAATTATGTCAATAGGAAAGAGAGCCGCATTAAATAATAGCAACACTCAGTGTTATGATTCATTTAATATTGGTGTGCATAAAGCATTTTAACAAAGATGTTACTGCATGTAAAATAGGTACCAAAAAGCTGTTTTTTAATCGTCCAGTGAAGAGAATTAAAATAGGATTTTTTTTTATAAATTGAAGAATTAGTATTAATTCAATGTGATGAAATTTAAAACAGAAAAGCAGAGTTAGAATTTGAGAACAAAAACTGTTTTATACATATATGAAATGACGGACAACTAACTGGGTATTGCAAAAAATTTTTAAAAGAGGAAGAACTGAGTAACAAGAGACTCCTAGTTATGGGGATGTATTAAAACGTCTTTTCTCAGAGCTCGTTGAAAAGCGTCCTTTAATCAGCACATGCTTCTTCTCTTCTAGTCTCAGATCATGGTTAATCAAAGTTCACAACTGAAATATTCAAGTGTACTAAAACTAAATTTTACTAATTACTGAAGAATTTATTCAATAAGAAAGCTACTACACTAGTAAGCACTCTAGGGATAAACAGATTATCAAACAGGATTATCCCTTTGGCTACCAGCCTCTCTCTATGCAGATCTATACATAATCCTCAATAGATGTATAATACATATTTAGTCCCTTTTGAAACTATCACAACACATTACACATTCTGACTGATTTAAAAAGATACATTTTTTAATAATATTTTGTGACTTTCTTGACTTGGTTAATTATATAAGATTGAGAATAACTTAGATCACTTATTGAAGCACCAGATTTTCTCCAAGTCCATGAGGAAAAAATTGTACCCAGAAGAAACTAACTTCCCAAGACATCTGTAGGTGATATGGATCTTATGCAGCTTAATTTTTTGTGACAGAGAAAACTGAAATTATAGTTTGTCCCCATAAGACAGCTTGATTTTCTGTCTAGGAATGCTTCTGCTCACCTTAGGGTTTGGTTTGCATTCATGCACTTACTCTGCATTTAACATGCTGCAAGATGAAGGGGCTTTTAGTCTTTTCAGTGTTTTGAAGTGAAAGAAATGGAATTTTGGCCCAGTATATATATATATGTAAATATATATATATGTCTGGAAACCAGAAAATATGTGCAAGGTTTGTTTAATTAATTAAATTAAATTAAATTAAATTCCATTATATTTTTAAACAACGCTGCAAAAACCACTGACTATTGTTGTAGTGCATTTTATGCATTTTGTGCAGTGCATTTTATGCATTTACCCTGTCCTGGGGTTAACCAGTTCTACTGAACTCCTAACCCCAGGACAGGGTGGTGCCATAGCACTATCTGTAGGAAAAGATTTTGAGGGAACACTTAGCACAGGATGCTGTCGATAATACCTGATGTCAGCCTGCACTGATGTGTAGCATATGTACCAGATGTATCAGATGTACATAGCAGATGACCAAATTGAGCTAGTTTCCTAGAAAAATATGCATCTTACATCTTTTATAAACATGAAATTCTTGTCATGAGTACAAGTTTCAGGAGTCACTAGGATTTTTTTACCCCATGGGTAGCTAGGATAGGAACCTTTTCACCACTTGTTAGTAAAAGGTAATTAATAATGTTTGGGGTTATCTTTGAAGCTTGACAGTTGAAAAACTGAATAAAAGGTATCTTTATGTATAGGGAGGAAGTGCTTTAGAGAGATTGCCTCTTCCCTGGGCTAACTTTCACAGCAGCAGGAGGCTAGGATGAGACTTAAACCAGCATATGCAAAAGTTGGTTTTGATATACCAATAGAAATGTACATTGTCATAGTGGATACTGAATGCATTACTGTTATAACACAGGATGGAAGGGTTTTGGGGATGTAGTAGGAAAGAGTAACAAGGAGAACTCAAGGGAACTAAAGGAAAAAATGAAGTAGTTTCCCATAATATTCTTAAATGGGTGGTCTAAATTTTAGGCAGCAAGAAGAGAGGGAAACCTAAAAGCTCTAAGTAATTTAAAAGCTTTATCCTATCTGATTTTACAGGTTAGATTTTGCTGCATCATTTTTTATGAATCCAAAACTTGCAAAGATAACATGAACTGTGGCATGGATTCTCACAGTTGACTAAATCCTGGTAGTATGTCTGAGGAAAACTAAATTGTGATTTGGAGTGAAATTGATCCAGACTGCATTTGAAAACCTTCTTAGGTAATAATGGATTCCAGTTTCCTCCCATGCCACCCAAGAGAAGTCTTCTGTAGCCAAACAGAGTTATAAGCTAAACTGTGTTTAACCCATACATCACTGTATGATATTTCCAGTCATGAAGCAATTCAAACTTGGATTCATAGTGAGATCCTTGCAAGTTTCCCAAACTAAAAATGTGCTCAATTTAGTACCTTTGTTAAAGAAAGCAAAAGAAACAAACCTGAAGCATGAAAACAACTCCATGCTGCTGTCAATTTTTCTTTGCTTTTTCCCATGATTTTTACTACTTGCTAAATTTTGCAAAAATCTACACTCCAAACAAAAGACAGAATTTTGAGAAAAATGTAATGTTCTAAGTAGTGTGCCTTAGACATCTCTTCCTTACAGGTTTAATCATTCTTTACATGAAGTTGATTTCACCTGACCCTCTTCTGCTGTAAAGCAGAGTAAGAACACTCAGGTCAATATGTTCTGATCTAAAACCATCTAGAATGTCTTCTTCAGGGTGGGTTGAACAAAACAGTGTTGACTGATCTAATGCACACAATCAATACTACTTTGCTGCATGGCTATTTGCAGTCACAAATAGATGAAGGTTAATGCAGGCATTGCCTTTGGGTATCCCAAGGGTAGAGGCTTAATATCCTTTTCCCCTCAATGACAGGACTAACACTTTAAAGCAGTTACAGGAGGGTCACTTCCGTAACAATGTAAGATTCATGTTTGTCATGCTGCTTCCTAGAACAACCTCACTCATGCAAAACTGAAAAATGCAACATACATTTTTATGACAATAAGTATTAGAAAAAGGTAATTTTTTAGGACTCAAATCACATATGATTATGAATACATTTTTTACTTTTCAATAAAATAGTCAATGCTTTTCCTAGAAGTTTTGGAAATGGTGGCATGCAACACCAAAAAGGCATGCAATTTGTACCCTATACTTTAAAAAACAAAATTACATTTGACATTATGAATCAACAGCACTAAGTATCAGTTCTGGTAGGGTGGATAATATATTTTCAGACAGTACGTCCAAGACTAACAGACCTCACCGAAAAATAAAGCTTAATGATAATTTTATTTTTATAATTCACTGCATGAAAATATATTGATATTGACTCTCTGTGTTTCACACAGCCTTCTATGCTATTTGTAATTTTACTTAGCAATCCATTTTCTTTCCAATTAAGTATACTTTAAATTTCTTCTTCTAATATAATTCATAAGACTTTAAAATGTGTTATAGTGTCTCGCTTATCCAACCTTCCTTATTATTCACAGAGTACTAAATTTAGAACCCAGCGTCATATTTCTGTTGCTCTCTGTAAGCCACTTAAATGGTGCCCTTGCAGTACACCAGCATCTCCCAGACCAAATTACAGCCTTCTATATAATTAGAGGTGTTACATTATGTGAGAACCAATGCCTAATTGCAAGTCCACTAAGTGGTTCTCTGAAGTACAGCGTTCTGCACCTCTGATTACTGCAGCAATTAAGGGTTTACCAAATTCCTGAAAATTAAGAATTCCTCTCTTCATTTGCAATGCCCAGGCAGGCCCTTCTCTATTCTCTGTCATGAGCATAAGACTTAATAGGACAGTTTCTGAACAGCAGTGTCTGCAACTCTTGATACTGTTTCCATGATGCCTTTTTCACTAAAACTCAAATGTAGAAAAATACCATGTTGTCAGTTTCTGATTTTTTAATATGTTGGAGGCACTAGGCTTTTTATCCTAACTGAAATGCAGCAGAACACCTACAGAAGACATCATCTTCATATAGAAGACAACATGTTGAGTCAAAAGTGATTATTTCTTATATTCAATGCAAGAATCCATGTGGTAATAAAGGGTAGAAATCTCACATTGCAATAAGGGATAGGAATAGGCCTCAGGTTGTCAAGATTTAAAGCAAATGTGTGACTAAAACTACTGATTCTGTTTGCCTGCAGGCAAACCCATCAATACTCTGGATCTTTTAGGAATTTACTTTTTGATTTATAGGCCAAAGTTTTCTCATTTGTATTAGCAGCCAAAATTTTTGGATAAGAAAGGAGTCATAATCATTTCAATTGAATAAGAAAGGAGTCAATCATTTCAATGCCAGCAGAAGATAGTGTATATGTTTTCTGTTCTTCTGTGGTATAAACAGTGATTAAAAACCATGAAAGAAAAAAAAAGATAAGTTTACAGTTAGATACTTTATCTATAGTATATTGCATCAGGTTTCATAGCAGAAGTAAAAAAATAAGAAAGAAAATTAAACACCAGGAAAAAACCCCAACAATAATAAGTGAAAAGCTTATTCTCCAAATTTGCTAATCTCTGAGCATGAATGTGATTATGATGTCTGGGCTTTTGTGGCAGAACACAAGATCATTCATGTGATACCATATATCACCTTATGCAAGAAGAAGAGTACTGAGATGGGAAGAAGGATGCAGCTCCTGTGCAGATGCGTATAAGCTGGAGTCACATCCTCTTAAAAGAGGAAAAAAACCCTGATGAAATACTGTGTAAATCTAAGGGATAACTTGAGGGAAGATTTTTACAAAGACAAGTGCTAGTCTTTACACAGGACCTACTTCCAAATGGATCTGTGTCAATGCCACCCTTTAAAAACTGATGGTGAGCAAAAGCAAAGAAACATGAGCAAAAAGTATGATTTATCATGTAATGATGATCTGAGAGGCAAAACCTGCCCTAGTCCCTTCTTAAGGGGCGTTAGCAGTATTCGTAAAATAGTGAATAGGAAGATTAAAAAAAAAAAAAAAGTTTCATTGTCCTAGTTATTATTGGATTTACACCACAGGTTAGGAATAATATGATTGAACACAGAAATCAAGATGCCAGTTGCATTTTATATATTTTGGTATTTTTATTTATCTGTGATTTATTTCAAAATAAACAGAAGCAAAAGGTATTCCTGTTGCTAAGGATCTGAAATATCTTTCTCTCCCTCATTTTCCCCCCTCTCTAAAGCCATGAAGTGCTGCACAATCATACTCTGAATCATGTGAAAGGGCAAACCTAAACCTTTGTCTGCCCTTCCCAGCCCCTCTGAGCACATGTACTGTTTTAAACATCTATGGGATAAAACTGATTGCAATTACACCACCATAATTTTGAAATGAAGACTTGCATGTGCTGTTTTCCATCAGCAGATTAAAAAAAAATATTCCTGTGATATTAGTTATTTGACATGGAGGTTTTTTATTGAAAGAAAACAAACAAAGTTTCAAATTGAATCACTGGGTCTGCTGTTGCTTTGTATTTGTACCTTTTAAGATTTTTAATGTAATTGAGAATACTGTTTAAATTCTCAAACACAAGCAAAATTTGTACTGTTCAAGTAAAAATTTGAAACTAAATTATATTTTTTCTGTACAGTAATGACTGTTTCAAATGTGACCACCGGCAGCATTCTTTGATAAAATGAATGTAAATAATATCCTGCTGGACTTAAAACTCTCTATTTAAACATATCTAGAAATGTGGGGATTTTTTATGGAAGCTAAATCTTTTGTCAAGAGAAGAGCTGCAGAACAACATTTATCTTAAGCCCATTCCACTGTACTGAAATAAAATAACTTTTCTCATAAAGAAAAATAATCAAAAGCATCAGGAAGATACATTTCTGTAGAAAAAGAATCACTTTGATTCAAAAGAAATATCACACTATATTGTGTTAATGTAACGTAGTCATAGAAAAATTATGCTCAATAAGCATATTTTTTTATTCAGCGTATAGAATAATGTAGGAGTTGTAACCACAATTTAATGTAAGTCTAAAGTGTCAGAAAATACTTTATAAGGTTTGTTTTCTGTTTTCTGTGTCTTTAATCTCTTGTAGATCAGTAACAATGATGGACACACAAGTTCATTTAGAAAAAGAAAATATAAAGAAAAATGTTGGAAATCTAGGACAGTATTGAATTAAGAAAGACAATTATACCTGCAGTAACTTGTATTATATGACAGGTTTAAAAAGATTGATAATACACTATCAGTTGCACAAAATTGCAGTAATGATGCAAAATCCTGCAGTATTCTAATAGAATGGTAATTCTTGTTTGTTGCTGAACTTGTTGAGTTTATAGTAATGTTTTTGAGGGAGGAATGACCTCAAGAAGATTCCTATACTAGAAGATAAAATCAAGTTGCTCATCAGTGTCCTTTTCACACTTTTTCCTGAAATGAAGGGTGCTCAGAAGTGCTCAGAAAAGCAACTCAAAATGATGGATGGCTCTGAGGCAAACCAGACCACACCAAACTCTATAAACTATATTTACAATAAACTTAAGAAGCCGAGGGCAAGTAGAGAAGGACTGCAAGCAATTCTTTCAGCTTCTGCTATAAGGCTGAGGAAATGCAAGGTGTGCCACATAATTTAATCAGTTTTGTGTTTGAGATTATAAAAGTAAAATGTGCAGAGG